>NC_072390.2:6767500-7085000 GCF_028885625.2 Pongo pygmaeus | reverse complement strand
GGAGCGGAAAGTGGAATAGAAAGTGGAATGGAATGGAGTGGAAAGTGGAATGGAATGGAATGGTACGTGGAATGCAACGTGGAATGGAAATTAGGTGGAATGCAACGTGGAATGGCATTGAATGGAACGTGGAATGCAATGGAATGGAATGTGGAATGCAATGTGGAATGGCATGGAATGTCGTGGAATTGCATGTGGAATGGAATGTGGAATGGAATGGACAGGAATGCCGAATGGAATGTGGAATGGCATGGAAAGGAATGTGGAATGGAATGGAATGGAATGAGGAATGGAATGTGGAATGGAATGGAATGAAATGGGGTATGGAACGTGTAATTTAATGGCATGGAATATGGAATGGAATAGAATGGAATGGAATGTTGACTGGAATGGAATGTAATGGAATGTAGACAGGAAAGAAATGGAATGGAATGTGGACTGAAATGGAATTGAATGCAATGTGGACTGGAATGGAATGGAATGGAATTTGGAATGGAATGGAATGGAATGTGGAATGTAATGGAATGGAAAGTGGAATAAATGCAAAGGAATGCGGAAAAGAATGTGGAATGGAATGGAAAGGAAAGTGGAATGAAATGTGGAATGGAATGGAATGTGGAATGGAATGTGGAATGGAATGGACTAGTACTTGGCATTGAATGGAATAGAATGGAATTTTGAATGGAATGGAGGAGAATGGTATGGAAGGTGGAATGGAATTTAATGGAATGTGGAATGGAATGGACTAATGGAATGGAATCGAATGTGGAATGGAATGTGGAATGGCATGGAATGGAATGGGGAATGGAATGGAATGGAATGTGGAATAGAATGTCGAATGGAATGGAATGGAATGTGGAATGGAATGGAATGTGGAATGGAATGTGGAGTGGAATGGAATGTGGAGTGGAATGGAATGGAATGTGTAATGGAATGTGGAGTGGAATGGAATGTGGAGTGGAATGGAATGGAATGTGGAATAGAATGGAAAGGATTGTGGATTGAAATTTATTGGAATGGAGTGAGGACTGGAATGCAATGTATCGGAATGGAATGTGGAATGGAATGGATTTTAAAGTTTAATGGAAATTGGATTGGAATGGCATGGAAAGGAATGAAATGTGCAATGGAATTTGGAACGGAACGGAGAGGAAAGTGAAATGGAATCTGGCATGGGATGGAATGGAATGTGGAAAGGAATGTGGAAAGCAAGGCAATGGATGAGGAATGTAATGGAATGGATTGTGGAATGGAATGGCATGATATTTGGAATGGAAAGTGGAATGGAATTAAATGGAAGGTGTAATGTAATGAAATGAAATGAGGAATGGAATTGAATGGAACATAGAGTAGAACGTGGAGTGGAATGGAATGGAACATGCAATGGAATGGAATAGAACGGAATGTGGAATGGAATGGAATGTGGAATGGAATGGAATTGAATTGAATGGAATGGAAGGTGGAATGGAATAGAATCGAATGTGGATTGGAATGGAATGGAATGTTGAATGGAATTGAATGGAATGTGGAATGTAATGTGGAATGGAATTGAATGGAATGTGGAATGGAACAGGGAATGGAATGGAATGCAATGTCAAATGGAATGTGAAATGGAATGTAATTGAATGAAAGGAATGTGGATAGGAAAGGAATGGAGAGTGGAATGGAATAAAATGTGGAATGGAATGGAATGTACAATGGAATGTGGAATGGAATGGAGTGGAATATGGAATGGAATGTGGAATGGAATGGAATGGAATGTGGAATGATATGGAATGGAATGTGGAATGGAATGGAATGAAATGGAATGTGGAATTGAATGGAATGGAATGTAGAGAGGAACGGAATGGAATGTGGAATGGAATGTGGTATGGAATGGAATGGAATATGGAATGGAATGTGGAATGGAAAGGAATTTAATGAGGAATGGAATGTGGAATGGACCGTGGAATGGAAAGGAGAATGGAAAGGAACGGAATGTGGAATGGAATGTGGAATGGAAGGTGGAATGGAAAGGAAAGGAATGGAATGGAATGGAATGGAATGTGGAAAGAATGAATTGCAATGGAACGTGGAATGGAATGTGGAATGGAATGTGGAATGGAAGGTGGAATGGAAGGTGGAATAGAATACGGAATGTAATGGAATGGAATGTGGAATGGAAAGTTGAATGAAATGAGGAATGCAATAGAATGGAAAGTGGAATGAAATGGAATGGAACTTGGAATGGAATGTGGAATGGAACGTGGAATGTGGAATGGAATGGAATATGGAAAGGAATGGAAAGCAATGTGGTATGGAAAGGAATGGAATATGGAATGAAATGTGGAATGGAATGGAATACAATGTGGAATTCAATGTGGAATGGAATGGAATCTGGAATGTAATGTGTAACGGAATGGAATGGATATTGTAATGGAAAGTGGAATGGAATGGAATACAATGTGGAATGGCATGTGGAATGGATTGGAATGGAAGGAAAATTAGCGTGGAATGGAACGGAATAGAATTTGGAATGAAATGGTATGCATATTGGTATGAAATGGAATTTAATGGAATGAAAGCTGGAATGGAATGCAAGGGAATGTGGATTGGAATGGAGTGGAAGTTGAATTGGAACTGAATGCAACGTGGAACGGTAGGTGCAATGGAATTGAATGGAATGTGAAATGGAATGTAGAATGGAATGGAATGCAATGTGCAATGGAATGTCAAATTGAATGGAATGGAAAGAAGAAAGGAACGTGTAATGGAACGTGGAATGGAAAGGAATGGAAAGTGGAATGGATAGAAATTGAAGGGAATGTGGAGTAGAATGCATTGGAATGTGGAAAGGAATGGAATGGAATGGAATGCAAAGGAATGGAATGGAATTGGAATAGGAATGGGATGGAATGTGGAATGGAACGGAATGGAATGGAATGGAAAGTACAATGGAATGCAATGGAATGCAATCTGAAAAGGAATGGAACGGAAAGTGGAATGGAGTGGAATTGTATGTGAAATGGGTCAGAATTGAATGGAATGGAAAATGGAATGGAACGTGGAATGGAATGGAATGGAACGCGGAATGGAACGTGGAGTGGAAAGGAATGGAAACTGGAATGGAACGTGGAATAGAACATGTAATGGAATGGAATGGAACGTGGAAGGGTACGTCGAATGGAATGTAGAAACGAACGTGGAATGGGAAGTGGAATGGAATGTGGAATGTGGAATGGAATGGAATGGAATGTATTATGGAATGGAATGGAAAGTGGAATCGAATGTGGAATGGAAAGGAATGGAAAGTGGAATGGAATGGAATGGGAAGTGGAAGAGAATGTGCAATGGAATGTGTAATGGAAAGTGGAATGAAATGGAATGGAATATTGTATGGAATGTGGAAAGTAATGTGGAATGGAACTCAATGGAATGTGGAATGAAATCGAATGGAATGTGGAATGGAATTTGTAATGGAATGATTTATGCAATGGAATGGAATGCAATAGGGAATGCAATGGAATGGAATGCAGAATGGAATGGAATGGAATGTAGAAAGGAATGGAATGTTATGTGGAAATCAATGTGAAAGGGAGTGGAATGGAATGTGGAACGGAATGTGGAATAGAATATGGAATGGAATGGAATGGAATGTGAAATGGAATGTGGAATGTAATGGAATAAAATGTGGAATGCAATGGAATGTTTAATAGAATGGAATGGAATGGAATAGAATGTGGAATGGAATGAAATGGAATGTGGAAAGTAATGTGGAATGAAATTGAGTGGAAAGTGGAATGGAATGTGGAATGGAATGGAATGGAATGTTAAATGGAATGTGTACCGGAATGGAATCGAATGTGGAATGAAATGTGGAATGGAATGGAATGTGGAATGGAATGCAATGGAATGTGGAAAGGAATGTGGAAAGGAATGGAATGGAACGTTGAATGGAACATGGAAAGGAACGTGGAAAGGAACGTGGAGTGGACCGTGGAATGGAACTTGGAATGGGACGTGGATTGGAATGTGGAATGCAATGTGGAATGGTATGTGGAATGGAATGGAAGGGAACGCGGAATTGAATGTGGAATGGAAAGTGGAATGCAATGAGGAATTGAACGGATTGGAATGTGGAATGGAATGTGGAATAGAATGGAATGCATCGTTGAATGGAATGTGGAATGGGATGTGAAAAGGACAATAATGGAAGGTGGAATGGAACGTGGAATGGAATGTGGAAAGGAACGTGGAATGGAACTTTTAATGGAATGTGGAATGGAATGTGAAATGGAAAGGAATGGACTGTGGAATGGAATGGAATGGAATGGAAAACAATGAGAATGGATTGTGGAATGGAATGGAATGGAATGATAATGGAATGTGGAATGGAATGGAACAGAATTTCGAATGGAATGGGGATTGGAATGGAATTGAAGACAACGTGGAATGGAAATGAATGCAAAGTTCAATGGATTGGAATGGAATTTGGAATGAAATGGAATGCAATGTGGAATGGAAAGGAATGGAAAGTGGAATGGAATGTGGAATGGAATGGAATGCTATGTGGAATGGAAGGTTGAATGGAAGGGAATGGAATGTGGAATGGAATGTGGAATGGAAAGGAATGAAACGTCAAAAGGAATGTGCAATGGAATGTGGAATGGAATTTGGAATGGAATGTGGAATAGAATGGAATAGAAAGTGGAATGCAATGTCAAATGGAATGGAAAGGAATGTGGAATTGAATGTGGAATGGAATGTGAAATCGAATGGATTCAAATGAGTAATGGAATGTGGAATGGAATGGAATGGAACCTTGAATGGAATGTGGAAAGGAATGTGGAATGGATTGGAAAGGAAGGTGGAATGGAACATGGAATGGAACGTGGAATCGAAGGTGGAATGCAATTTGGTATGGAAAGTGGAATGGAATGGAATGGAATGTGGATTGGAATGTGGAATGAAATGGAATTGAATTTGGAATGGAATGTAGAATAGAATGCAATGCAACGTGGAATGAGACGAAATGCAATGTGGAATGGAATGTAATAGAATGTGGAATGTAATGGAATGGAATGTGGAACAGAAAAGAATGGAATGGGGAATGGAATGTAGAATAGAATGGAATGTGGAATGGAATGTGGAAGAGAATGGAATGTGGAATGGAATGGAATAGTATGGAATGTGGAATGGAAATTATTGGAATGTGGAATGGAATGGAATGGAATTTGAATTGGAATGGAAAGGAATGTGGAATTTTATGGGATGGAATGGAATGGAATGTGAAAGGGAATGGAATGGAACATGAAACTGAATGTGGAATGGAATTGAATGTGGAATGGAATGGAATGGGGAATGGAAAGTAGAATGGAATGGAATGTGGAATGGAATGTGCAATTGTTTGGAATGGAATGGAATGGAATGTGGAATGGAATGGAATGGAATCGAATCGAAAGTGAAATGGATTGGAATGGAATGGAATGGAATGTGGAATGGAATGGAATGGAATGGAATGAAATGGAATGGAATGAGGAATGGAATGGAATGGAATGGAATGTGGAATGGAATGGAATGGAATAGAATGTGGAATGGAATGGAATGGAATGGAATGGAACCTGGAATGGAATGGAATGGAATGGGGAATGGAAAGTGGAATGGAATGGAATGTGGAATGGAATGTGTAATGGATTGGAATTGAATGGAATGGAATGTGGAATGGAATGGAATGGAATGGAATGTGGAATGGAATGGAATGGAATGTGGAATGGAATGGAATGAATTGCGGAATGGAATGAAATGGAATGGAAAGTGTAGTTCAATGTGGAATGGAATGGAAAGGAATGCAGAAGGGAATGTTGAATGGAATGGAGTGGAATGTGGAAGGGAATTGAATGGAGTGGAATGTGGAATGGAATGGAATGAAATGTGGAATCGAATGTGGAACAGAATGTACAGTGCAATGTGGAATGGAATGGAGTAAAATGTGGAATGTAATGTTGAATGGAATGGAATGGAATGTGGAATTGAATGGAGTGGAATGTGGAATGGGGTAGAATGAAATGTGGAATGGAATGTGGAATCGAATGTGGAATGGAAAGGAATGAGGAATGGAACTTCGAATGGAATGTGGAATGGAACTTGGAATGGAACGTGGAATGGAAAGTGGAATGGAACGTGGAATGGAACGTGGAATGGAATGTGGAATGTAACTTGGAATGGAACGTGGAATGGACCGTGTAATGCAACGTGGATTACAACGTGGAACGGAAAGTGGAATGGAAAGTGGAATGGAATGGAATGCAATGTGGAATGCAATGGAATGGAAGGTGGAATGAAATCAAATTGAATGTGAAATGTAATGCGATGGACTATGGAATGTATTGGAATGGAAAGTGGAATGGAACGGAATGGAATTTGGAAAGGAATGTGGAATGAAATGGTATGGAATGTGGATTGGAATGTGTAATGGAATGCAATGAAATGTGGAATGGAATGTGGAATGGAAAGGAAAGGAAAGTGGAATGGAATCTGGAATGGAAAGTGGAATGGAAGGAGGAATGGAATGGAATGGAATGGAATGGATAGTGCAATGGAATGTGCAATGGCATGGAGTGAAACGTGGAATGGAATGTGAAATTGAATGGAGTGCAATGTGGAATTGAACGGAGTGGAATGTGGAATCGAATGGAATGGAACGTGGAATGGAATTGAATGGAACGTGGAATGGAACTTGGAATTCAACGTGGAAAGGAACGTTAAACGGAACGTGGAATGGAACGTGGAATGAAATGTGGACTGGAATGTGGTATGGAATGTAATGTGGAATGTAATGTGGAATGGTTCGTGGACTTTAACATGGAATGGAAAGTGGAAGGGAAAGTGGAATGGAAAGTGGAATGGAATGGAATGGTAGGTGTAATGGAACGTAGAAGGGATCGTGGAGTGGAATGGAATGCATTGTGGAATGGAATGCAAAGGAAGGTGTAATGGAATGGAATGGTTGGTGGAAAGGAATGGAATGGAATTGAAAGTGGAAAGAAATGTGGAATGGAATGTGTAATGGAATGGAATGGAATGTGGAATGGATTGTGGAATGGAGTGCAATGGAATGTGGAAAGGAATGGGAAATGGAATGTGGAATCGAATGGAATGGAATGTGCAATGGAATGTGGAATGGAATGGAATGGAAAGTGGAATGGAAAGTGGAATGGAATGTGGAATGGAATGTGGAATGGAATGGAATGGAGTTTGGAATGGAATGTGGAATGGAATGTGGAACGGAATGTAATGTAAGGTGGAATGTAATGGAATGGAATGTGAACTGGAATGGAATGGAATGTGGAATGGAATTCAATGGAATTTGGAATGGAATGGAATTGAATGTTGAATGGAATTGTAAGGAATGTGGAATGGAAAGTGGATTGGAATGGAACGGAAAGTGGAATGGAATGGAATGGATTGCGGAATGGAGAGGAATGGAATGGAATGGAATGTGGAATGGAATGGAATGGAAAAGAATGGAATAGAAAGTGGAATTGAATGCAGTGGAATTTGGAATGGAATCGAATGGAATGGAATGAGGAATGGAATTTGATGCGGAATGGAATGGAGTGGAATGTGCAATGGAACGTGAAATGGAATGGAATGAAATGTGGAATGGAATGAAATGGAATGCGGAATGGAGTGGAATGTGGAATGGAAAGTGGAATGGAATGCAATGGAATGTGGGATGGAATGGAATCGAATGGAATTTGTAATGCAATGGAATGGAGTGGAACGTGGAACGGAATGGAAAGGAATGGGGAATGGAATGTAGAATGTAACGTGGAATGCAAAGTGGAATGGAATTTGGAATGGAAAAGAATGGAATGTGGAATGTAGTGGAATTGTGTGTGAATTGGAATTATATGGAATGGAATGGAAAGTGAAATGGAATAGAATATATAATGGAATTCAATGTAATTTGGAATGAAATGGAATGGAATATGGAATGGAATGGAAATGAATGTAGAATAGAAAGTGGGATAGAATGGAATTGAAAGTGGAATGGAATGGAATGGATTGCAGAATGGAATGGAATGTGGAATGATATGGAATCGAATCGAATGGAATTGAATCTGGAATGGAATGCAATGGAATGTGGATTGGAATGGAATGGAGCATGGAATGGAACGGAACGGAATGTGGAATAGAATGGAATGGAAAGCAATGGAATGTGGAATTTAATGAGGAATGGAAAGGAATGGAAAGTGGAATGGAATGTGGAATGGAATGGAATAGAATGTGGAATGCAAAGGAATGGAACGTGGAATTGAATGAAATGGAATATGGAATAGAATGGAATGTGGAATGGAATGTAGTGGAATGGAATGTGGAAAGTAATGTAATGTAATGGAATGGAATGTGGAATGGAATGGAAGGGAATGTGGAATGGAATGGAATGGAAAGGAATGGAATGTGGAATGGAAAGTGGAATGGAATGGAATGGAATGGAAACGAATGGAATGGAATGTGAAATGGAATGTGGAAAGGAATGTGGAATGGAGTTGAGTGGAATGTGGAATGCAATGGAATGGAATGTCAAATGGAATGTGGAAAGGAATGGAATGGAATTTGGAATGGAATGTGGTATGGAATTAAATGGAAAGTTGAATGGAATGGAAGGGATTGTGGAATGGAAAGGAATGGAATGGAATATGGTATGGAATGGAATATGGTATGGAATGGAATGGAATTTGAATTGCAATGGAATGCAATGGTGTGTGGAATTCAATGGAAAGGAAAGGAATGGAATGGAATGGAATGGAAGGGAACACGGAATGGAATGTGGAATGGAATGGAAAGGAATGTGGAATGGAATGGAATGGAATGGAATATGGAATGGAATGTGGAGTGGAATGGAAAGGAATGCGAAAAGGAATGGAATTGAATGTGGAATGGAATGGAATAGAAAGTGAAAAGGAACCGAATGGAAAGTGTATTGGAATGGAATAGAATGTGGAATAGAATGGAATGGAATGTGGAATGGAATTTGTAATGGAATGGAATGGAACGTGGAATGGAATGGAAAGGAATGTGGAATGGAAGGTGGAATGGAATGGAATGGAACATGGAATGGAATGGAACGGAATGTGGAATGGAATGGAATGAAATGTGGAATGGAATAGAATGGAAGGGAATGGAATTTGAAATGGAATGGAATGGAATGTGGAATGAAATGGAGTGGATTACCGTATGGAATGGAAGGGAAGGGAATGCGGAATGGGAAGGAATGGAATTAAATGGAATGGAAAGGAATGTTTAATGGAATGTAACGGAATGGAATGAGGAATGGAATGGAACGGATTTTAGAAAGGAATGGAGCGGAATGGAATGTGGAATGGAATGGAATGGAAAGGAATGGATTGGAATGTTGTTTGGAATGGAATGGAATGTATAACGGAATGGTATGGAATTTGGAATGGAAAGGAATGGAATGTGGATTGGAATGGAGTGGACAGGAATGCAATGTGGAATGGAATGGAAGGGAAAGTTGAATGGAAAGTGGAAGGGAATGGAATGGAATGCGGAATGGAATGGAATGGTATCTGGAATGGAATGGAATGGAATGGAATGGAATGTGCAATGGAATGGAACGGAATAGAATGTGGAGTGAAATGGAATGGAATGCAGTTTAAAGGTATATGGAATGGAATGTGGAATGGAATGGAATGGAATGAGAAAAGGAGTAGAATGGAATGTGGAATGGATTGGAAAGGTATTTGGAATGGAACTGAATGTAATGGAATGTGAAGTGGAATGGAATTGAATGGAATTGAATATGGAATGGAAAAAGGAAGGGAATGGAATGAAATTTGGAATGGAATGGAATATAATGGAATGTGGAGTGGAATGGAATGGAATGGAATTGAATATGGAATGGAAGTTGGAAGGGAAAGGAATGGAATTTGAAATGGAATGGAATCAAATGTGGAATGGAATGTAATGGAATGTGGAACGGAATGGAATGGAGTATGGAACGGAATGGAATGAAGTAGAAGGTGGAATGGAATGGAATGGAATGTACTATGGAAAGTGAATTGGAATGGAATGGAATGGAATGGGATGTGGAATGGAGGGTGGAATGGAATGTAACGGAATGTGAAATGTCATGGAATGGAAAGTGGAATGCAATGGAAGGGAATGTGGAATGGAATGGAAAGAAGTGGAAGGTGGAATGGAATGGAATGGAATTTGAAATGGAATGCAATGGAATGTGGAATGGAATGTGGAATGGAATTGAGTGAATGGAGAAATGGAATGGAATGGAATGGAATGTGGAATGGAATATGGAATGCAATGGAATGGAATGTGGAATGGAATGTGGAATGGAATGCGATGGAATGGAATGGAATGTGAAATGAAATGTGAAATGGAAAGGGAAATGGAATGGAATGAAATGTGGAATGGAATGGAACGTGGAATGGAATGTGGAATGGAACAGAATGGAAGGAGAAGTGAAATGGAATGGAATTTGGAATGGAATGGAGTGAAATAGAAGGTGGAATGTAATGGAATTGAGTGGAATGTGGAACGTAATGTGATGGAATGGAGAGGAAAGCAGCCTGGAATGTGGAATGGAATGGAATGGAATGTGGAATGCAAAGTATTGGAATGCGGTATGGAATGGAAAGGAATGGATGTTGATTTCAATGAACTGGAATGTGGAAAGTAATGTGGAATAGAATGCTATGGAATGTGGACTGGAATGTGGAATGGAATGGAATGGAATGGAATGTGGAATGGAATGGAATGGAAAGTGGAATGCAATGGAATGGAGTTGAATGCAGAATGGAATGGAATGGATGTGGAATGGAATGAAATGGAATGTGGAAAGGAATGGAATGGAATGTGGAATGGAATGTGAAATGGAATGGAATGGAATGTAGAATGGAATTTAATGGAATGTGGAATGGTATTTGCCATGGAGTGGAATGGAATGTGGAATGGAATGTAATGGAGTGGAATGTGGAATGGAATGGAGTGGAATAGGGAAAGGAATGGATAGGAATATGGAATGGAATTGAATGGAATGTGGAATGCAATTGAGTGGAATGTGTAGTGGAATAAGAAATGGAATGAGGAATGGAATGGAATGGAAAGTAGAATGCAAAGTGGAAAGGAATGGTATGGAAAGTGGAATGGAATCTGGAATTGAATGCAATGGAAGGTGGAATGGAACGCGGAATGGAACGTGGAATGGAATGTGGAATGGAATGGAATGCAATGCTGGATGGAATGGAACACAATGTGGAACGGAATGGAACACAATGTGGAACGGAATTTAATGCAATGTGGAATGGAATGTGGAATGGAAAGTAATGGAATGGAATAGGGAATGGAATGGAATGGAATGGAATGTGGAATGGAATGGAATGGAAAGGAATGGAATGTGTGACATAATGAAATGGAATGAGTAAAGGAATGGAATTAAATGGAATGCGGAATGGATTGGAATGGAATGGAAAGCGGAATGGAATGGAATGGAATGCGTAATGGAAGGAAATGGAATGTGGAATGCAATGGAATGGAATGTGGAATGGAATGCAATTGAATGTGTAATGCAATCGAATGTAATGGATAGTGAACTGGAATTGAATGAAATTCGGAATGGAATGTGGAATAGAATGGAATGGAGTTTGAAATGCAATGTGGAATGGAATGTGGAATGGAATGTGGAATGGAACGGAATGGAATGTGGAATGGAAAGTGGTATTGAATGTGCAATGGAATGGAATTGAATGTGGATTGGAAGGCAATTCAGTGTGTAATGGAATGGAATGGAATGAAAATGGAAATAATGGAATTGAATGGAAAGCGGAATTTAATGTAGAATAGAAGGGAAGGGAATTTCGAATGGAATGTGGAATGGTATCTGGAATAGAATGTGGAATGGAAAGAAATGGATTGTGGAATGGAATGGAACGGAATGTGGAATGGAATGGAATAGAAAGTGTACTGGAATGTGGAATGGAAGGGAATAGAATGTGGACTGGAATGTGGAAAGTAATGGAATGTAATGTGGAATGTAATAGAATGGAATGTGGACTGCAAAGGAATGGAATTGAATTTAATGTGAAATGGAATGTAATGGAGTGTGGAATAGAAAAGAATGGAATGTGGAATGGAATGGAAAGGACTGTAGAATGGAATGTGGAATGGAATGGAATGGAATGTGGAAGGGAATGTGTATGGAATGGAATGGACTGTGGAATGGAATGGAATGGAAAGTGGACTGGAATGGAATGGAATGGAATGTGAAATGGAATGGAATGGATTGTGGAATGGAATTGAATGGAACGTGGAATGGTATGGAACGGAATGTAGAATGGAATGTAGAATGGAATGGAATGGAATGGAATGGAATGCGGAATGGAATGTGGTATGGAAATGAATGAAATTTGGAACGGAATGGAATTGATTGTGGAATGGAATGGAATGGAAAGGAATGGAATGGAACGTGAAATGGAACGGAATGGAATGGAATGAGGAAAGGAATGGAATGGAATGGAACGTGGATTGGAACATGGAATGCAATGGAAGGGAATGTGGAATGGAATGTGGAATGCAATGGAATTTGACGTGGAATAGAACATGGAATAGAAAGCGGTATGGAAAGTGGAAAGGAACGTGGAATGGAATGTGGAATGGACAGTGGAATAGAATGGGGAATGGAATAGAATGGAATGTGGAATTTAATCTTGAATGGAAAGGAAAGGAATGGAAGGGAATGTAGAATGTAGTGGAATGGAATGTGGAATGGAATGGAACGGAATGGAATGGAATGTGTAATGGAATATGGAATGGAATGGAACGGAATATGGATTGGAAGGTTTAATTGAATGGAATTGAATACGGAATGGAATGTGGAATGGAGTGTGGAATGCAATGAAATGGAAAATGGAATGGAATGTGAAATAGAACGGGGAATGGAAAGTGGAATGGAATATGGAATGGAATGTGGAATGGAATGGAATTGAATTTGCAATGGAATGTGGAATGGAAGGTGTAATGGAATGGAACGTGCAATGGAACGTTGAATGGAAAGTGGAATGGAAAGTGCAATGGAATGGAACAGAATGGAATGTGGAATGGAATTGAATGGAAAGTGGAAAGGAATTCAATTGAAGGTGGAATGGAATCGAATGAAATGCAATGTGAAATGGAATTGAATGGAATGCAGAATAGAATGCGGAATGGAATAGCATGGAATACGGAATGGAATGAGGACTAGAATGTGGAATAGAATGGAATGGATTGTGAAATGGAATTCAATTCAGTGTGGAATGGAATGCAATGGAATGGAAAGTGAAACTGTGTTGAATGGATTGCGGAATGGAACGTGGAATAGGATGGAATAGAATTTTGAATGGAATGGAATGTGTAATGGAATGTGTAATTGAATCTGTAATGGAATGTAATGGAATGTGGAATGGAATGTGGAATAGAATAGAATGTAATATGGAAGGGAATGGAATGGATTGTGGACTGGAATGGAATGGAATGAGGAATGGAATTGAATGGAAGGTGGAATGGAATGGAATGGAATGTGGAATGCAATGTGATATGGAATGGAATGGAATGTGGAATGGAAAGGAATGGATTGTGGCCTGGAATGGAATGGAGTGGAATGGAATGTGAAATGAAATGGAATGGAATATGGAATGGAATAGAATGGAATGTGGAATGGAATGGAATGTAATGTACAATGGAATATGGAATGGAATGGAATGGAATGTGGAATGGAATGTGGTATGGAATGGAATGAAATTTGGAAAGGAATGGAATAGGATGTGGAATGGAATGAAATGGAATAGAATGTCGAATGGAACGTAATGGAATGGAAACTGGAATGGAAAGGAATGGAATGTGGAATGGAATGCAATGTGGAATGGAATGGAATGTGGAATGGAATGGAATAGAATGTGGAATGGAACGTGGAATGCAATGAAGGGAAAGTGGAATGTAGTGAGGAATGCATTGGAATTTGATGAGGAATGGAACCTGAAATGGTACGTGAAATGGAAAGTGAAAAGAAAGTTGGAATGCAACGTGGAATGGACCGTAGAATGGAATGGGGAATGGAATGTAATGGAATGTCTAATGGAAAGGAATGGAATGGAAGGGAATGTGGAATGGAATGGAATAGAAAGTGGAGTGGAATGTGGAATGGAATGGATTGTGGAATGTAATGGAATGGAATGTGGAATGGATTGTGGAAGGCAATGAAATGGAAACTGGAATGGAGTGCGCAATGGAACATGGAATGGAACGTGGAGTGGATTATGGAATTGAATGTGAAATGGAATGGAATACAATGTGGAATGGAACATGGAATGGAATGTGGAATGGAATACGAAATGGAATGGAGTGGAATGTGTAATGGAATGGAATGGAATGAGGAATGGAATGTAGAATGGAATGAGGGATGGAATACGGAATGGAATGGAGTGGAATGTGGAATGGAATGGAATGGAATGGAATGTGGAATAGAATTTGGAATGGAATGGAATTGAATGTGGAATGGAATGTGGAATGGAACGTGGAATGGAATGTGGAATGGAACGTTCAATGGAATGTGGAATCGAATGGAATGTGGAATCGAATGGAGTGGAATGTGGAATGGAATGGAGTGGAAATTGGAATGGAATGTGGAATGGAATGCAAAGGAATGTCGAATGGAATGTGGAATGGAATGTAGTGGACCGTGAAATGGAACGTGGAATGGAATGGAATAGAATGTGGAATGGAACATGGAGTGGAATGTGGAACAGAATGGAATGGAATGTGGAATGGAAGGTGGAATGGAATGGAATGGAACATGGAATGGAAAGTGGAATCCAACGTGGATAGGAACGTTGAACGGAACTTGGAATGGAACATGGAATGGAACGTGCAATGGAATGTGAAATGGAATGACTTGGAACGTGGAATGGTATGTGGAATGCAATGTGGAATGGATGGTGGAAATTAAAGTGGAATGGAAATTGGAATGGAACGTGGAATGGAGGGTGGAATGGAAGGTGGAATAGCATATGGAATGGAATGTGGAATGGAATGGAATGGAATGTGGAATGGAATGTGGAAAGGAATACACAATGCAATGGAGTGGAATGTATAATGGAATAGAATGGAAGGGAATGTGGAATGGAATGTGGAATGGAAAGGATTTGAATGTGGAACGGAATGTGGAATGGAACATGTAATGGAATGGAATGGAATGTGGAATGCAATGTGCAATGGAATGTGGAATGTAATAGAGAGAAATGAGGAATGGAATGTGGAATGGAATGGAGTGGAATGTGGAATGGAATGGAGTGGTATGTGGAAAGGAATGTGAAATGGAATGGAATGGAATGGAATGTGGAATGGAATGTGGAATGGAATTTAATGGAACGTGAAATGGAACGTGGAATGGAATGGAATAGAACGTGGAATGGAACGTGGAAAGGAATGTGGAATGGAATAGAATTTAATGTGGAACGGAAGGTTGAATGGAATGGAATGGAACCTGGAATGGAACGTGGAATGGAATATGGAATGGAATGTCAAATGAAACGTGGAATGGAACGTGGAAAGGAATATGGAGTGGAACGTGGAATGGAACATGGAATGTAATGTGGAATGGAATGTGGAATGGAATGGAATAGAATTTGGAATGGAATGTGGAAGGGAATAGAATGCAGCGCGGAATGGAATGGAATGCAATGTGGAATGGAATGAAATGGAATGTGGAATGGAATGGAATGGAATGTGGAATGGAATGGAAAAGAATGTTGAATGGAACGGAATGGAATGTGTTATGGAATGGAAAGGAATGAGGAATGGAATGGAATAAGGAATGGAATGGAAGGGAATGTGGAGTAGATGTAATGGAATGATGAATGGAACGTGGAATGGAATGGAGTGGAAAATGTAAATGAAAGTGGAGTGGGCCATGGAATGGAACGTGGAATGGAACATGGAATGCAATGTGTAATGTGGAAAGGAATGGAATGGAGTGTTTAACGGAATGGAATGGAATGTGGAATGGAATGGGGAATGCAATGGAATGGAAAGGAATGTGGACTGGAATAGAAATTAATGGAATGTGTAATGTAAAGGAATGGAATGGAAAGTGGAATGTAAAGCGGAATGGAATGGAATCTGGAATGGAACGTGGAATGGAACATGGAATGGAACTTGGAATTGTATGGAATGGAAAGTGGATTGGAACGGAATGGAACGTGGAATGGAATGGAAAGGAATATTGAATGGAATGGAATGGAATGTGCAATGCAATGGAAAGGAATGTGGTTTGAAATGGAATGGTATGGAATGTGGACTGAAATGAAAAGGAATGTAATGGAAAGTGAAATGGAATGGAATGGAACGTTTTATAGAATGCAATGGAATGGTATGGGATGGAATGGCATGAGGAATGGAATGGAATGCGGAATGGAATGGAATGGAAAGTGGAATGGAATGCAATGGAAGGTGGAATGGAATGGAATTCAATCTGGATTGGAATGGAATGTGGAATGGAATGGAAGGGAATGTGGAATGGAATGGAATGGAACGTGGAATGGAATGGAATGGAATGGTATGGAATGGAATGGAATGAGGACTGGAACGGAATGTGCAATGGAATGGAATTGAATCTGGAAAGGAGTGGAATGGACTGTGGAATGGAATGGAATGTGGAATGGAATGGAATGGATTGTGGAATGGAATGGAATGGAATGTGGAATGGAATGGAATGGAATGTGGAAAGGAATGCAATGGAATGGAAGGGAATGTGGAATGGAAGTGTGTGGAAAGGAATGTGGAATTGAATACGGAAAGGAAATGAATGGAATGGCATTGAAAGTGGAATGGAATGGAATGCGGAATGGAATGGAAAGGATTGTGGAATGGAATCGAATGGAATGGAACGTGGAATGGAATGCAGAAAGGAATGTGTAATGGAATGGAACGGAACGTGGATTGGAATGGAATGTGGAATGCAATTGAATGGAATGTGGAATGGAATGGAATGGAATCTGGAAAGGAAAGGAATGGAATGTGGAATGGAAAGTGGAACGGAATGGAATGGAAGGTGGAATGGAATGGAATGGAATGGAATTTGGAATGGAATGGAATGGAACTTGGAATGGAATGGAATGGAACGTGGAATGGAATGGAATGGAATGGAATCTAAAGGAATGTGAAATTAAATGGAATGGAATGTGGAATGAAATTTGGCATGGCATGGAATAGAATGTGGAATGGTATGCAACGCAATGTGGAATGGAATGGAATGCAATGTGGAATGGAATCGAATGGAATGTGGAATGGAATGGAATGGAATGGAATGTGTAATGCAATGCAATGGGATGCGGAATGTAATGGAATGGAATGGGATATGTAACGGAATGCAGAATGGAATGTGGAATGGAATCGAATGGAGTGTAGAATGCAATGGAACTGAATGAAAAGAGGAATTTAATGGAGTGGAATGGAATGTGGACTGGAATGTAATAAAATGGAATGGAATGTGGAATGCAATGTTAAATGGAATGGAATGGAACATGGAATGGAATGTACAATAGAATGTGGAATGGAATGAAATGGAATGTGGAACGGAATTGAATGGATCTTGGAATGGAAGGGAATGGAAAGTGGAATGCAATGGATTGGAACGTAGAATGGAATGGAATGGAACGTGGAATGGAATGGAATGAAATGGTATGGAATGCACTGGAATGAGGAATGGAATGGATTGTGCAACAGAATGGAATGGAATGTAGAATGGAATGGAATTGGATGTGGAATGGAATGGAATGCCATATGGAAACGAATGGAATGTGGAATGGAATGGAATGCAATGTGGAATGGAATGGAATGGAATGGAATGTGGAATGGAATGGAATGGAATGTGGAATGGAATGGAATGGAATGTGGAATGGAATGGAATGGAATGTGGAATGGAAAGAAATGTGGAATGGAATGCAATGGAATGTGGAATGGAATGCAATGGAATGTGGAATGAAATGGAATGGAATGTAGAAGGGCATGGAATGGAATGTGGAATGGAAAGGAAAGTGGAATGGAATGGAATGGAATGCGTAACGGAATGGAATGGAGTGTGGAATGGAAAGGTATGGAATTTGGTATTGAATGTGGAATGGAATGGAATGAAATGGAATGTGGACTGGAATGGAATGAAATGTAATGGAATGTGGAAAGGAATTTGGAATGGAATGGAACGGTACATGGAATGGAATGTACAGTGGAATGGATTGCAATTTGGAATGGAATATGTAATGGAATGGAATGGAATGTGGAATGGAATGGAATGGAACTTTGAATGGAGTGGAATGGAACGTAGAATGGAATGGTATGGAATGGAAGAGAATGAGGAATGGAATAGAATGCGGAATGGAATTGAATGGAATGTGGAATGGAAAGCAATGGAATCTGGAATGGAACGGAATGGAATGTGGAATGGAATGCGGAATGGAATGGAATGGAATGTGGAATGGAATGGAATGGAATCAAATGGAATATGGAATGAAATGTGGAATGTCATGGAATAGAATGTGGAATGGTATGGAATGGAATGTGGAATGGAATGGAATGGAATGTGGAATGTAATTGAATGGAAACTGGAATGGAATGGAATGTAATGTGGAATGTAATCGAATGGAAAGTGGAATTGAATGGAATGTAATGGAATGTGGAATGGAATGGAATGGAATGCGGAATGCAATGGAATGGAATGGAATGTGGAATTTCATGGAATGGAATGGAATGTGGAACAGAATGGAATGGAATTGAATGTGGACTGGAATGGAAAGGAATGTTAAGGGAATGTGGAATGGAATGGAATGGAACGTGGAATGGAATGTAGAATGTAATGGAATGGAATGTGGAATGCAATGTGGAATTTAGTGGAATGGAATGTGGAATAGAAGTGAATGGAACTTGGAATTCAATGGAATGGAACGTGGAATATAATGGAATTGTACGTGGAATGGAATGGTTTGGAATGGAATGGAATGTGGAATGGAATGGATTGGAATTTGGAATGGAATTGAATGCAATGTGGAATGGAATGGAGTGGAATGGAATGTGGAATGGATTGGAATGGAATGTGGAATGGAATGGAACGGAATGTGGAATAGAATGGAATGGAAATTGGAATTGAATGGAATGGAATGTGGAATGCAATGTAATTGAATGTGGTATCGAATGTGGAATGGAATGGCATATAATGGAATGGAATGTGGAATGGAATGGAATGTGGAATGGAATGGAATGTGGAATGAAATGGAATGTGGAATGGAAAGGAATGCAATCTGGAATGGAATGGAATGTACAATGGAATGGAATGGAACGTGGAGTGGAATGGAATGCAATGTGGAATGGAATGGAATCGAATGTGCAATGGAACGGAAGGGAAAGTGGAATGGAATGGAATGGAATGGAAAGGAATGTGGAATGGAATGGGATGGAAAGTGGAATGGAATGGAATGGAATGTGGAAAGCAATGGAATGGAATGTGGAATGCAATGTGAAATGGAACGGAATGGAATGGAATATAATGGAATGTGGAATGGAATGGAATGGAATGTGGAATGGAATAGAGTGGAAATTGGAATGAATTGGAATGGAATGTGGAATGGAATATGGAATGGAATGGAAAGGAATGGAATGTGGAATTGAATGCCCTGGAGTTTTGTATGGAATGCAATGGAAAATGGAATGGAATGGAATGGAATTGAATGTGGAATACAATGTGGAATGGAATGCAATGGAAAGTGGAATGGAATGGAATGGAATATGGAACGTAATGGAATGTCGAATGGAATGGAATGAAATGTGTAATGAAATGGAATGTGGAATGGAACGGAATGCCATCTGGAATGGAATAGAATGTGGAATGCAATGGAAGGTAATGTGGAATGGAATGTAATATAATGGAGTGGAATGGAATGTGGAATGGAATGACATGGAAAGTGGAATGGAATGGAATGGAATATTTAATGGAATGGAATGGAATATGGAATGCAATTGATTGCAATGTGAAATGGAATGGGAAGGAATATGGAATGGAATGGAATAGAATGTGGAATGGAATCAAATGGAATGTGGATTGGAATGTGGAAAGAATTTGTTATGGAATGGAATGGAATGTGGAATCGAACATGGAATGGAAATGAATGGAACATGGAAAGGAATGTGAAATGGAAAGGAACGGAATGTGGAATAGAATGTGGAATGGAATGAAATGGAATGTGGAATGGAATGTGGAAAGGAATGGAATGGAATATGGAATGGAATGTATAATGGAATGCAAGGGAAGTTGGAAAGGAATGCAATGAAATGCGGAATGGAATGTGGAATGGAATAGAATGGAACGTGGGATACAATGTAGAATGGAATTGAATGGTATGTGGAATGGAACGTGGAATGGAAAGTGGAATGGAACGTGGAATGGAATGTGTAATGTTGAGTGGAATGGAATGGAATGTGGAATGGAATAGAATGGAATTGAATGAGGAATGGAATCGAACGAAATATGGAATGTATTGGAGAGGAATGTGGAATGGAATGTGGAATGACATGGAATGGAATGTGAAATGGAATGGAATGGAATCTGGAACGGAATGTGGAATGGAATGGAATGGAATGGAATGGAATGTGGAATGGAATGGAATGGAATGGAATGTGGAATGGAATGGAATGGAGTTTGAATGGAATGGAATGGAATGTGGAATGGAATGGGGAATGGAATGGAATGTAATGTGGAATGGAATGGCGTGGAATGTGGAATGGAACGCGGAATGGAACGTGGAATGGAATGTGGAATGGAACTTGGAATGGAAGTACTTGCATTGATGGCCTATTCCTAGCGGACGCGTCTTACTTCAATATCCTCCCCATCTTCCTGCTACAGGAGGAGCTTCCTGAGCAGCTGACCGGTTCTGAAAATCCCATGAAAGCTTCCTCTGCAAGGTACTGTCGGCGCACACGGGCCAAGCCATCTCACTCACTTTGTGAATTTTTGTTTGTTTGTTTTGTTTTGAGATGGAGTCTCATTCTGTCACCCAGGCTGCAGTGCAATGTTGCGATCTCAGCTCAATGCATCCTCCACCTCCCGGGTTCATGACGTTCTCCTGCCTCAGCCTTCCCATTAGCTGAGACTACAGGTGCCCGCCACCACGTCAGGCTAATTTTTTAAATATTTTTAGTAGAGACGGTGTTTCACCGTGTTAGCCGGGATGGTCTCGATCTCCTAACCTCGTGATCTGCCCACCTCAGCCCCACAAAGTGCTGAGATTACAGGTGTGAGCCAGTGTGTCCGGCCCTAAGTGTCTTATATATTAAAATTAACGCATTTCAGAGAGGCATAGTTTGCAAATACGGTTCCTCTTTTTTTTTTTGAAATGGAGTCTCGCTCTGTCGCCCATGCTGGAGTGCAGTGGCCCAATCTCAGCTCACCTCAATCTCCTCCTCCCAGGTTCCAGCGATTCTCCAGCCTAAGGCTCCCAAGTAGCTGGGATTACAGGTGTGCACCACCACGCCCGGCCAATTTTGTATTTTTGGTAGAGATGGGGTTTCTCCATGTTGGTCAGGCTTGTCTCGAACTCCTGACCTCAGGTGATCCTCCCACCTTGGCCTCCCAAAGTGCTGGGATTTCAGGCGTGAGCCACTGTGTCCAGCCCACTTTTTATTTTTCTTTGTTTATGTTTTGAGTCTAACAATCCTGGCAGGTGCACAAGGATGATTCTAAACCATCATTTCCTGGGAAGACGCGGATGTAGCTTTAGTGATGCTGGTTCAGCTTCTGGCTGCTTCCTTGACTCACATTCTAGGCTTGAGAGAGTTGGTCTTGCTCAGGAGACAGCTGCCCCCAAAGACTGAACGAAACAACTGTGGGTCTTGCTAAGTGTGGACAGGAAGGTGACAGCCATGCAGAGATCTAGAGGGAGAGCATCCCGAGCTCAGGGAGCAGCTCCTGGGCAGGAAAATGTGTACCACATGGAGGAAGAGTGAGAAGCTGTGGATGGTGGAGAGGAGCGAATGCAGACAAAGCCCCTAGGCAGCTGCAGGGATAAGCAAAGAATGCTGTGGGCTCCATCCCAGTGTTACCCACCCTCTTGCCCTGGCTCCATGTTCCGAAGCCCCTCTTCACATCTTCACCTGTTTTCACGTGAGCACTTTCCTCCCTTGCTGAGTGGATGAGAATGGGGTCCACACGGCAGGATGAGGTGGTGTGGACAGGACCAGCATGCAGGAGAAACAGAAAGAGAGAGAGAGAGAGAGGGACACAGAGAGAGAGAGATGAGGGAGCGGAGAGCAAAGATCATTTCACATTGCACCATTCGGCCACCAGGTGGGCACACCTGGTGAAAGGTAAGACCCCGGAGGTGGTGACACAGGAGGACCACCTTGCTCAACGCCCACAGGGTCTCTGGCAGATAAGGACACTGGAGACAGCACAAGACACTCTGCAGAGGATGGAACTGTGTCCTCTCCAAAATTCGCATCCACTCAGAATCTCTGATCATCACCTTCTTTGGAAATACACTCTTTGCAGTTTTAGTCAAGTTAAGGTGAGGTCATATTGGATTAGGGTGGACTCTAAATCCAATGACAGCTGTCCCCATAAGAGACAGAAGAGGAGACACAGACACAGAGGAGAAGGTCTCATGGAGACAGAGGCAGAGACTGGAGTGATGGGACCACAAGGCCAGGGATGCTGGATCCCCCAGGAGCTGGGAGAGCCAGGAAGGATCCTCCCCTAGAGCCTCCAGAGGGAACTGGATACAATTGTACTGGATTGAACAGTGGCCCCCAGAAAGATCTGTCCACATCTGAAAGCCCAGAACCTGGAGTGAGAACTTATTTAGAAATAGGGTCTCTGTAGATGTGATAAAGTGAAGGGCCTTGAGATGAGATCATCCTGGGGTAGAGTAGGGTAAGCCCTAAATGCAATGACAAGTGTCTTTTCAAGAGACAGAAGAGGAGACACAAACACACAGGAGAAGGCCACCTGGAGACGGAGGGAGAGACTGGAGTGATGCAGCCACAAGCTCAGGGACTCTGGATCCCCTAGGAGCTGGGAGAGGCAGGAAGGATCCTCCCTAGAGCCTCCAGAGAGAACTAGATACATTTGAAGTGGATTGAACTATGTATCCCAAAAAAGATATGTTTCATATTCTAACCCAAAAACCTGTGAGTGGAGGTAGAGACTGGAGTGATGAGGCCACAGCCCAGGGATGCCATTCCAGACCCCCCAGAGAGGGAGGAGGCCTGGAGCCCCCAGGAAAGGATTTATGCTAAACAAGGGGTGGATAATTCATGGCTCCCCTTTTTAGACCATATAGGGTAATTTCCTGACATTGCCATGGCATTTGTAAACTGTCTTAGTGCTGGTGGGAGTGTAGCAGTGAGGACGACCAGAGGTCACTCTCATTGCCATCTTGGTTTCGGTGGGTTTCATTCAGCTTATTTACTGAAACCTGTTTCATCAGCAAGGTTTTTGTGACCTGTGTCTTGTGCAAACCTCCTAACTCATCCTGTAGCTTAGGATGACTTATCCATCTGGGGATGCAGCCCAGTACGTCTCAGCCTCATTTTACCCAGCCCCTATTCAAGCTGAAGTTGTTCCAGTTCCAGTGCCTCTGACAATACCTAAAGGCTGGAGTTCATCTTGGGGACACATCCAGAGTACAATTGCTGGGCTGGGGAACCCGTGTTTCTCAACTTTAAGATGAGGCCAAACCCCTTTCCAAAATGGTGGTCGAGACAGACATTTTGCCCTACAATGTTGAGGAAAGCCAATCTCTGGCACCTACGGCAACATCTGCAACCGTCAGAATGCTTCATTTTTAACATTTTTGCCAATCATATCGTTACGGGCAGGTCTTTGGTCTTAGAGCTCCCAAGATGGGGACAGACCACTCCCAAGATGGGAGTGGGCCACTCCCAAGATGGCAGCCGCCCACTCCCAAGATGGCTGCAAGTCTTTTCTTCTCTGAGCTGGGGTTCTTGGCCTCATGGATTCCAAGAATGGAACCTTGGGCCATGCAGTGAGTGTTGTAGTTCTATTAGAAGCCATGGGTCACGGAAGAGAACCCTGGAACCCAGCGACTGGTGTTCAGCTCCATTAGGACAAACTTGGGCACTTAGCCACGCAGGAACAATGATTGTGAGTGGCAGGGGGTGCCTTGCTGGATCAGAAGCACAGCAGATACCCTGCCCTATCCAGAGGGGTGGAAGTCAACGGTGGGTCTGCAACGGCAGCGTTCAGCAGTGGTGGACGGCGAGCGAAAGCTCAGCTCGAGCCGGAAAAAATATGCACCAGAAGGGTGTGCAGTTGCAAGATTTAACAGCTTGAAAACAGAGCTCTGATACAATGGGAGGGGACCCAAAGGGGGTTGCCCCCTCCCGGCTCAAATACCTGGGTTTATATTCCAATAATTGTCCCTCCCCCTGTGCTCTCAGGTAATAGATGATTTGACTATTTCTTTACCTCCTGCTTTTAGCCTAATTTGTATTTTAGTGAGCTCCCTCTTTGCTACCCGATTGGTTGGGTGTGAGCTGAGTTACAAGGTGGGTGCAATCACCTTCCCCACCTAGACTTAGGAATTCCGAGTTGGCCTAGGAAATCCAGCTAGTCCTGTCTTTCAATATTGGTGTGAAAAGCGTGTCTCACGGCAGTCTTGATTTGCCCATCAGGTAACATGTCTAAAAATGTTTACAGTAGCCCTGCCCCAAAATACCCCATAGAAATATTCCTATTTCCATTTCCTGTTTCTACGAGGAAATAACCTAATGCCCATAGGCAGAAGGACGCATCCATAAGTTGTGGAATATTCACCTGCTGGGATATTACGGAGCCACCAAAATGAAGACACAGCAGAAATCCAGTATGGATGAATCTTTGAAATGATGTTTTCAGTGAGAAATGCTGGTCTCAAAAAATTACATAGAGCATGATATACACTTTTCATAAAGTTAGAGACAATTAAAATAGAGAAATGCAATAAAGTGAAGTATCAAAGGAAATTCAGAAAATGAAGGATACCAAACTCCACACAGGGTCACCTTGGGTTGTGGGTAGCGTCGCAGAGGGCTGGTTGGGGTGGGAGAAGCGATGGGTGTCCGTTATTCTTAATGTCTCTGTTTATATATTTGTGACGGTTGGACAGATTGCATTAGAGTGTTAAAAGGGACCTCTACCTAACCCCCATAAAAAAAATCAACTATAAAATTGTGTTGGGGTATTAAGAATACCTAACTAACATCTTAAATATATATGTAACTATTAAGATAAAAGTGAAGGCAAAAATTAAGGCTCAAGAGCCGAGAGTCCTAACGGCAGAGCCTGGGAGGACAAATTAAAATAAGAACAACGATAAAGAAAAATGCCCTGATTTGGGGGGTACCTGCTTTGTTTGGAGAAATAATAACATTCCCTTTGATTCTGTCTTCATACAACCCCCTTTCTGCTATTCCCGTTAAAGATGCCCACAACCACACCTCTAAGCATTTGCAAGTATTGATCCCTCTCCACAAACTCTCCTAAATCTCCCTGGCAAACTCCTATGCAGTCTGCAAAACCCCATTTACCTGATCCCTCGTGAATCACATTGGTCACCCTTGCAGAAATAAGGCTGAGCTCTCCCTCCTGTGTTTCTGTTTGTTTGTTTGTTTCTGTTTTCGTTTGGGGGATGGTGTTTTGCTCTGTTGCCCAGGCTGGAGTGCAGTGGCATGATCTCAGCTCACTGCAACCTTCACCTTCTGGGTTCAAGTGATTTTCCTGCCTCAGCCTCCACAGTAGCTCGTATTACAGGCACCCGCCACCATGCCTAGCTAATTTTGCATTTTTAGTAGAGATGGGGTTTCTCCATGTTGGCCAGGCTGCTCTCGAACTCCTGACCTCATGATCCTCCTGCCTTAGCCTCCCAAAGTGCTAGGATTACAGGTGTGAGCTACCGTGCCCAGCCGTTATCTCCTTTCTGTATCTGTCCCGTGTTGGATTAGCCTAGTAGGGACATGAGTTTTCAGAGGTCAAATCATTCATTCTTCCTCACAACGTGCCGCTCAGAGCTTTGCACATAGTAGGATCTCAGTAAACAGCCTCCAACACAATGATGGGCGTCCACTCTGCGGCTTCACCTGGTCCTCCAAGGCATAAGCACAGAAATATTTATTTCCCTCCATCAGGCAGAACACGATATAAAATATATCATGCCTCTTTTGAGTCCAAAGGTGTTTTTCTTTTTTTTCCCTGCTTAGCCTTACTTTACTTAACAAGTTAACATTTATCCTGAAAAAATGGTTTTAAACAGTACCTGGAATCAATGATTTGAGAACTGAACAAAACCTTTGGTGATGCTGAAGGCGGAGACTTCACCACGCACAATATCCGTGGAGCAAAACTGGAAATGTAACCCGTAAATCTACACAAATTAAAATTAAAATGTAAAAAAATCCAAAGGAAAGTACTGATCGTCCTTGACTCCATGGACTAGTCGCCCTTGAGTCCAACCAGCGTTAAAATACTTACAAAAGAAATGCCGGGTGGGGTGGCTCACACCTATAATCCCAGCAATTTGGGAGGCTGAGGTGGGTGGATCATTAGAGGTCGGGAGTTTGAGACCAGCCCGGCCAACATGGCGAAACCGCGTCTCTACTAAAAATATAAAATTAGCCGGGCATGGTATCAGGTGCCTCTAGTCCTAGCTACTTGGGAGGCTGAGGCAGGAGAATCACTTGAATTGGGGAAGCAGAGGTTGCAGTGAGCTGAGATCACCCCACTGCACTCCAGCCTGGGGAAGAGAGCAAGACTCTGTCTCAAAAAAAAAAAAATCATATGTGAACCATAATTCCTAAGGAGTTTGTGTGTGTGTGTGTGTGTGTGTGTGTGTGTGTGTGTGTGTGTGTGTGTGTGTGTGTGTTTTGAGGAAGATAAGCAGGGTCTTGCTCTGTTGTCCATGCTGGAGTACAGCAGCATTATCACAGCTCACTGCAGCCTCAACCTCCTGGGCTCCAGTGATTCTCCTCCCTCAGCCTCCCGAGTAGCTGGAACCACAGGCACTTACCACCATGCCCAGCTATTTTTTCATTTTTTGTAGAGACAGGACCTCACTGTGTTGCCTAGGCTGGTCTTGAACTTCGAGTCTCCAGCAATCCTCCTGCCTCAGCCTCTCAAAGTGCTTTGATCGTAGGCGTGAGCAGCCACGCCCAGCCTGCTATGAGGTTTGACAAGGGACAGGGTCTGCTTCAGGCCCAAAGAGGAGGGCAGAGTTTAGAGGGAGATGGTCAGGTTTGTACCAGGCCAGGAAAACACCAAGCCACATTTGCTTTGAGCTAAGGCCTACAGAAGATGTGACAACTGTCACACTGGCTTATTTGCTGGTGACCGAAGGTGACAACTGGCTCAATTTCACCCTGACAGAATTTGTCAACAGTCATTTGGTGCCACCAACTCCCAGGAAAAGCGACGTTTTTGTCAAAGCCTTCCCAGACTTGGCCGGGCGTGGTGGCTCACGCCTGTCATTCCAGCACTTTGGGAGGCTGAGGTGGGTGGATCACCTGAGGTCGGGAGTTCGAGACCAGCCTGGCCAACATGGTGAAACCCCGTCTCTACTAAAAATACAAACATTAGCCAGGCATGGTGGCGGGTGCCTGTAATCCCAGCTACTTGGGAGGCTGAGGCAGGAGAATTGCTTGAACCCTGGAGGCGGAGGTTGCAGTGCGCCGAGATTGTGCCACTGGACTCCAGCCTGGGCGACAGAGAAAGACTCTGTCTCAAAGAAAAAAAAAATTAGCTGGGCCAGGTGCAGGGGCTCACGCCTGTAATCACAACACTTCAGGAGGCTGAGACGGGCAGATCACCTGAGGTCAGGAGTTCGAGATTAGCCTGGCCAACATGGAGAAACCCCATCTCTACTAAAAATATAAAAATTAGCTGGGCGCAGTAGCGCATGCCTGTAGTCCCAGCTACTCCGGAGGCTGAGGCAGGGGAATGGCTTGAACACGGGAGGCGGAGGTTGCAGTGAGCCAAGATCGTGCCATTGCACTCCAGCCTGGGAGACAGAGCAAGACTCCATCTCAAAAAAATAAAAAATAAAAAATAAAAAAATAAAATAAAATTAGTCGGGCTTGGTGGCGTGTGCCTGTAATCCCAGCTACTCGGGAGGCTAAGGCAGAAGAATTTCTTGAACCCCAGAGGTGGAGTTTGCAGTGAGCCGAGATCACACCATTGCACTCCAGCCTGGGTGACAGGGTGAAAGTCCGTCACAAAAACAAACAAACAACAAACAAAAACAGCAAAAGTTTCCCAAACTCCTTCTTTACCCACATGATTCTGGATCATTGCATAGTTCTCCAGGCATCCCAGCCAGAGAATGTCAAATCGTTTCTGCCATTTCTCTTCTGGCCTTTGTTAAGCTGAGATTTCTCTACAAGGTCTCCAGCAGCACAGAAATGAATATCAGGGCTCCCCACCAAAACATCTTAGACTCTTAATGGGGCCAAAGTGAACACCAGCATTCTGGGCTGTGATGACGGCTCTGAACTTCATTTTGTTTTGTTATGGCTTTTTGAGCGATACCTTCACAGAAACCGTGGACTCATAATGGAATATTACGCAGCCTGGAAAAGGAACAGGTTTCTGACAAAGACAGCAATGTGAATGAAACACATTGTGTAAATAAAATTTTATTTTATAAATAAATAAATAAATAAAAATTATAAATAAAATGTGTTTCAAGTTAGAGTGCCAATTACGGGTTAGAGTATCAATTATGCCAGTGGACGCCCCCAACCCTTCCCTAATTACAACGGCATTCAGCACAAACCACTTTAATGCCGGCACCCTTTGGACATCTAAGTGTGAAACCACATAAATCGTTCTGGGTATGATGAAAATAAGTAAGTAAAAATGGAAGTTCAACTCCATTACACCAATCACACTTTATAAGTGGTGATTGTGGCCAGCTTCAGCTTGTATGTTTGGATTGCATTCGAGAAAAAAAAAAAAAAAAAGGATGGATTCTAGGTCAACCAGCAAAAGTGACATAGCGTGTGGAGAAGGCAAGCATTCTGGAAGTTTTCTTTTTTTTTTTTTTTTTTTTTTAGACAGAGTTTTTGCTCCGTCCTCCAGGTTGGAGTGCAGTGGCACAATCTTAGCTCACTGCAACCTCTGCCTCCCAGGTTCAAGCGATTCTGCTGCCTTAGCCTCCCAAGTAGCTGGGATAAAGGCGTGCACCACCACACCCGGCTAATTTTTTTGTATATTTAGCAGAGACGGGGTTTCGCCATGTTGGCCAGGCTAGTTTTGAACTTCTGACATCAGGTGATCTGCCCACCTTGACTTCCCAAAGTACTGGGATTTCAGAGGTGAGTCACCATGTCCGTCCATTCTGGAAGATTCTTTACCCAACCTCTCACCTGTTAAAAAAGAAAATTCGGAATGTACACTCTTTTTTATGATGACAAAATACAAATATATAAAATTCAGCATTATAACCGTTTTAAACTCAATGAGTCAGTGATATTTAGTGCATTCACAATGTTGTACAACCATCACCAATCTCTAGGTCCAGAAATTTCTCATCACCCCCAAAAGCGCACCCTGTACACATTAAACAGTCACTTCCATTTCTCCTTCCCAGGCCCTGGCACCCACAAATCCACTATCTTTCTCTAGGAGTTTACCTGTTCAGCACGTTTCATTAAAAGGGAATCATACACTACGTGTGCTTTTGTGTTTGTGCCTGGCTTTTCTCCCTGAGCATGATGTCCTCAAGTTTCATTCACGTTGCAGTCTTGTCAGAGCCTTGTTCCTTTTCCAGGCTCTGTAATATTCCATTATAATATTCCATTGCATGGATGAACTATGCTGTGTTTCTCCATTCCTTCATGGATGGACAGTAGAGCTGTTTCCAAAATTCATCAACATTGCAGCCTTTTGTCAGAGCCTTGTTCCTTTTCAAGGCTGCATAATATTCCATTATAATATTGCATTGCAAGAATGAATCACGTGATGTTTATCCATTCATTCACAGATGGGCAGTATGGCTGTTTCCAAAATTCATTGACATTGCAGTCTTTGTCATAGTCTCATTCCTTTTCCAGGCTGCATAATATTCCATTATAGGATTGCATTGCACAGATGAAAAACCCTGTGTTTATCATTCATTCATAGGTGGGCAGTAGGGCTGTTTCCAAAAATTCATTCACATTGCAGCCTTTTGTCAGAGACTTCTTCATTTTCCAGGCTGCATAATATTCCATTATAATATTGCATTGCATGGATGAATCACATGTTGTTTATCATTCTTTCATAGATGGGCAGTAGGGCTGTTTCCAAAATTCATTCATGTTACAGCCTTTGTCAAAATATTGTTCCTTTTCTAGACTGCATAATATTCCACTGCATGGATAAACGACGGTGTGTTTGTCATTCCTTCATAGATGGGCGGTAGGCCTATTTCCAATAATTCATTCACGTTACCGCCTTTGTCAGAGCCTTGTTACTTTTCCAGGCTGCATAATATTCCATCATAATATTGCATTGCCTGGATGAACCATATTGTGTTTATCATTCTTTCATAGATGGGCAGTAGGGCTCTTTCCAAAAATTCATTCACTTTGCAGTTTTTGTCAGAGCCTTGTTCCTTTTCCAGGCTTCATAATATTCCATTATAATATTACATTGCATGAATGAACCATACTGTGTTTATCATTCTTTCATAGACGGACAGTAGGGCTGTTCCAAAAATTCATTCATGTTGCAGATTTTGTCAGAGCCTTGTTCCTTTTCAAGGCTGCATAATACTCCATTGCATGGATGAACCATGCCGTATTTATCATTCCTTCATAGATGAGCAGTAGGGCTATTTCCAAAAATTCATTCATGTTGCAGCCTTTGTCAGAGCCTTGTTCCTGTTCCAGGCTGCATAATGTTCCATTATAATATTGCATGGCATGGATGAACCACATTGTGTTTATCATTCATTCATAGATGGACAGTAGGCCTGTTTCCAAAAATTCATTCATGATACAGTCTTTTGTCAGAGCCTTGCTCCTGTTCTAGGCTGCATAATATTCCATTATAATATTGCATTGCCTGGATGAAGTGCATTGTGTTTATCATAATTTCATAGATGGGCAGTAAGGCTGTTTCCAAAAATTCATTCACATGGCAGTTTTTGTCAGAGCCTTGTTCCTTTTCCAGGCTGAATAATATTCCATTGCATGGAGGAATCACACTGTGTTTATCATTCCTTCATAGATGGGCAGTAGGGCTGTTTCCAAAAATTCATGCACATTGCAGTCTTTATCAGAGCCTCCTTCCTTTTCAAGGCTGCATAATATTCCATTATAATATGGCATTGCATGGATGAACCACATTGTGTGTATCATTCATTCATAGATGTGCAGTAGGGCTGTTTCCAAAAATTCATTCACATTGCAACCTGTCTCTGCCTTTGTCAGAGCCTTGCTCCTTTTCAAGGCTGCATAATATTCCATTGCATGGATAAACCATACTGTGTTTATCATTCATTCAAAGATGGACAGTAGGGCTGTTTCCAAAAATTCATTCACATTGCAGCCTTTGTCAGAGCCTTGTTCTTTTTTTTGGCTGCATAATATTCCACTGCATGGATGAACTATGCTTTATTTATCCATTGCTTCATAGATGGGTGGTAGGGCTGCTTCCAAAATTCATTCATGTTGTAGTCTTCTGTCAGAGCCTCGTTCCTTTTCAAGGCTGCATAATATTCCATTATAATATTCCATTGCATGGATGAACCATGCTATGTCTATCCATTCATTCATAGATGGGTAGTCGGGTTGTTCGGGTTGTTCCAAAAATTCTTTCATGTTGCAGCTTTTGTCAGAGCCTTTTTCTTTTTCCAGGGTGCATAATATTCCATTGCATGGAGGAATCACATTGTGTTTATCATTCCTTCATAGATGGGCAGTACGGCTGTTTCCAAAAATTCATTCACATTGCAGCCTTTGTCAGAGCCTTGTTCCTGTTCCAGGCTGTGTAATATTCCATTATAATATTGAATTGCATAGATGAACTATGTTGTGTTTTTCCATTCCTTTATAGATGGGAAGTAGGGCTGTTTCCAAAATTCATATATATTGCAGTCTTTTGTCAGAGCCTTATTCCTTTTCTAGACTGCATAATATTCCATTGCATGGATAAAGGATGCTGTGTTTATCACTCCTTCATAGATGAGCATTAGGGCTATTTCCAAAAATTCATTCACATTGCAGCCTTTGTCAGAGCCTTGTTCTTGTTCCAGGCTGCATAATATCTCATTATGATATTGCATTGCATGGATGAACCACATTGTGTTTATCATTCTTTCATAGATGGGCAGTAGGGCTGTTTCCAAAATTCATTCCTGTTACAGCCTTTGTCAGAACATTGTTCCTTTTCCAGACTGCATAAATATTCCATTGCATGGATAAACAACGCTGTGTTTATCATTCCTTCATAGGTGGGCAGTAGGGCTGTTTCCAAAAATTCATTTACAATGCAACCTTTGTCAGAGCCTTGTTCCTGTTCCAGGCTGCATAATAGTCCATTATAATATTGCATTGCATGGATGAATCATGTGATATTATCCATTCATTTATAGATGGGCAGTAGGGCTGTTTCCAAAATTCAATCATGTTGCAGCCTTTTGTCAGAGCCTTATTCCTTTTCCAGACTGCATAATATTCCATTGCATGGATAAACGATGCTGTGTTTATCATTCCTTCATGGATGAGCATTAGGGTTATTTCCAAAAATTCATTCACATTGCAGCCTTTGTCAGAGCCTTGTTCCTGTTCCAGCTGCATAATATTCCATTATAATATTGCATTGCATGGATGAACCACATTGTGTTTATCATTCATTCATAGATGAGCAGTAGGACTGTTTCCAAAAATTCATTCATGATACAGTCTTTTGTCAGAGCCTTGTTCCTGTTCCAGGCTGCATAATATTCCACTATAATAAGAGCCTTGTTCCTGTTCCAGGCTGCATAATATTCCACTATAATATTGCATGGATGAACCACATCGTGTTTATCATTCTTTCATAGATGGGCAGTAGGGCTGTTTCCAAAATTCATTCATGTTACTGCTTTTGTCAGAACATTGTTCCTTTTCCAGACTGCATAATATTCCATTGCATGGATAAATGACGGTGTGTTTGTCATTCCTTCATAGATGGGCAGCAGGGCTGTTTCCAAAAATTCATTCACATTGCAGCCTTTGTCAGAGCCTTGTTCCTTTTCCAGACTGCATAATATTCCATTATAATATTGCACTGCATGGATGAACCACGTGGTGTTTTTCCATTCATTCACAGATGGGCATTGGGCTGTTTCCAAAATTCATTCATGTTGCAGCCTTTGTCAGAGCCTCATTCCTTTTCCAGGTGGCATAATATTCCATTGCGTTGATGAACCATGTTGTGTTTATCCGTTCATTCATAGGTGAGCAGTAGGGCTGTTTCCAAAATTCATTCATGTTGCTGCTTTTGTCAGAGCCTTGTTCCTTTTCCAGCCTGCATAATATTCCACTATAATATTGCATTGCATGGATGAACCATATTGTGTTTATCATTCCTTCATAGATGAGCAGTAGTGCTGTTTCTAAAAATGCATTTATGTTGCAGCCTTTTGTCAGAGCTTTGTTATTTTCCAGGCCGCATAATATCCCATTATAATATTGCATCACATGGATGAACCATGCTGTGTTTATCCATTCTTTCATAGATGGGCAGTAGGGCTGTTCCAAAGATTCATTCCTGTTGCAGCTTTTGTCAGAGCCTTGTTCCTTTTCAAGGCTGCATAATATTCCATTGCATGGATGAACCACATCGTGTTTATCATTCCTTCATAGAAGGTCAGTAGGGCTGTTGCAAAAATTCATTCATGTTGCAGCCTTTTGTTAGAGACTTCTTCCTTTTCCACGCTGCGTAATATTCTATTATAATATTGCATTGCATAGATGAGCTATGCTGTGTTTATCCATTTCTTTATAGATGGGCAGTAGGGCTGTTTCCAAAAATGCATTCATGTTGCAGCCTTTTGTTAGAGCCTTCTTCCTTTTCCCGGCTACATAATATTCCATTATCATATTGCATTGCATGGATGAGCCACATTGTGTTTACCCATTTATTCATAAATGGGCAGTAGGGCTGTTTCTACTTTTTGGCTACTGTGAATACCACTGCTATGAATATCACTGTACAAGTTTTTATTTGATAATTGTGACTATTTTACACAAACTTGTGAGTGTGAGACATGTGACAAGCTTTTTTAAAAATAGAGATAAGATTCACATCACATACCTCTGTTTTTTAAAAAGCTTGTTGCATACCCCGTACTCCCACGTTTGTGTGAAATACTCACAATTATCAAATAAAAACTTGCACACATCACATAACCGGGCACAGTGGCTCACACCTGTCATCCCAGCACTTTGGGTGGCCGAGGTGGGTGGATCACTTGAGGTCAGGAGTTCGAGACCAGCCTGGCCAACATGGAGAAACCCCATCTCTGCTAAAAATACTGGTGTGGGGGCTGGTGCCTGTAATCCCAGCTACTCGGGAAGCTGAGGCAGGAGAATCACTTGAATCTGGGAGGCGGAGCTTGTAGTGAGCCAAGATCGCACCATTGCATTCCAGCCTGGGTGACAGAGCAAGATTCTGTCTCAAAAAAAAAAATTACATCAAGTTAGTTATTTTAAATTATACGAACGGGGCATTTAGTACATTCACCGTGCTGTACAACCACCAGTTCTATGTAGTTTGAGAAAATCTTCATTCCCTTTAAAAGGAAACCGCCATTCCCATCAAGCAGTCACTCCACATCCCCCTCCCCAACCTCTGAGAGTCACAAATTCACTTCCTCTCTGTGGATTTGCCTGTTGAGCACGTTTCATAGAAATGGAGTCAGACATCAGTTACTTCTGTGCAGAAAAAAGCCCTGTCGCCTGGCCTTTCTTCCCTTGCTGCTGGGATTTAGGATGTTCCCCTCAATGTTTAGGCTTCTCTCCCATAATCACACCTTCCTTTGTTTTTCTTTTCCTTTTTTTTTTTTTTTGAGATACAGTCTCGCTGTGTCTCCCAGGCTGGATTGCAGTGGCATGATCTCAGCTCACTGCAGTCTCGGCCTCCCGGGTTCAAGCGACTCTCCTGCCTCAGCCTCCCAAGTAGCTGGGATTATAGGCACAAGCCACCACGCCTGGCTAATTTTTGTATTTTTAGTAGAGAAGGGGTTTCGCCATGTTGACCAGGCTAGTCTCAAACTCCTGATCCCAGGTGATCCACCTGCCTCAGCCTCCCAAAGTGCTGGGATTACCGCCGTGAGCCACCGCACCCTGCCAAAAAGATATCTTAAAAGATCTGAGCATCTCAGCTCACTGCAACCTCCGCGTCCTGGGTTCAAGTGATTCTCCTGCCTCAGCCTCACAAGTAGCTGAGATTACAAGCGCCCACCACCACGCCCAGCTAATTTTTGTATTATTAGTAGAGACGGGGGTTTCACCCTGTTGACCAGGCTGGTCTCGAACTCCTGACCTCAGGTGATCCGCCTGCCTCAGCCTACCAAATTGCTGGGATTGCAGGCATGAGCCACCGTGTCCGGCCGGAGAGTCATTTTTGATAAGCACCGAATGATTTTTCTCACGTAGTTAGGAAAACAATTGCGTGTGTGCGTGTGTGTGCACATATGTACATTCGATTCTGTGTTCTACGCCTCGCTCTGTGTGTTTAGGGGCAATGACAGTGACCTTAAACGCTGTTGGACCATGTATTTTAAAAAAATGCAACCCACAGTCTATGTGAGAAACCCACGTGATAATCATCAATGATCCCAGCCCCAGCATTGAGATTGGACATTTTGATTTGGTGCAGAAGGCACAAGGAGGAAGAGATCCCTCAGAAAACAGGGGCATCTTCACCCTTGGAGGTAAATTCAATGGGAATCATTGGGACCATGGACAGCTGATGGTGATTCATTATAAATATATTGATTACAGATTCCTAGAGGTATTCACTAAGGGTCAGACAGGAGTGAAGGCACTACCCAGAAAGACGTAGACTAGTCAAAGTCAGTAGGAGAGTAGTTCATTTTATTCATTTATGTATTTATTTATTTGAGATGGAGTCTTTCTCTGTTACCCAGGCGGAATGCAGTGGCATGATCTCGGCTCTTAGGAGTTGAACAGCACCTCACTGTGCCTGGCGCTGGAACAAATGAATGCAGGAGGTATGCTGGGTTTTTTTTTTCTTCCTTTCTTGTTTCTTTTCTTTCTTTCTTTCTTCTTTCTTTCTTTCTTTCTTTCTTTCTTTCTCTCTCTCTCTCTCTTTCTTTCGTTCTTTCTTTCTTCTTTCTCTCTCTCTTTCTTTCTTTCTCCATCTTTCCTTTCTTTCTTTCTCCTTCTTTCCTTTCTTTCTTTCTCTTTCTTTTTTTTTTTTTTTGAGATGGAGTCTTTCTCTCTCGCCCAGGCTGGGGTGCAGTGGCATGATCTCGGCTCTTAGGATTTGAACAGCACCTCGTTGTGACTGGTGCTGGAACAAATGAATGCATGAGATATGCTGGGTTTTTTTTCTTTCTTTCTTCTTTCTTTCCTTCTTTCTTTCTTTCTCTTTCTTTCTCTCTCTTTCTTTCTTCTCTTTCTCCTTCCTTTCTTTCTTTCCTTCTTTCTTTCTTTCTTTTCTTTTCTTTCTTTCTTTCTTTTCTTTTCTTTCTTTCTTTCTTTCTTTCTTTCTTTCTTTCTTTCTTTCTTTCTTTCTTTCTTTCTTCCTTTCTTTCTTTCTTTCTTTCTTTCCTTTCTTTCTTTTGAGATGGAGTCTTTCTCTGTCGCCCAGGCTGGGGTGCAGTGGCATGATCTCGGCTCTTAGGATTTGAACACCACCTCATTGTGCCTTGCACTTAAACAAATGAATGCAGGAGGTATGCTGGGTTTTTTTTTTCTTTCCATTCCTTCCTTTCTTTTTCTTTCATTCTTTCTTCTTTCTTTCTCTTTCTTTCTTTCTTTTCCTTCCTTCCTTCCTTTTCTTTCTTTCTTTCTTTTTCTTTCTTTTTTCTCTTTCTTTTTTTTTTGAGATGAAGTCTTTCTCTGTCGCCCAGGTTGGGGTGCTGTGGCAAGATGTTGGCTCACTGCAACCTCTGCCTCCCAGGCTCAAGTGATCCTCCTGCTTCAGCCTCCTGAGTAGCTGGGATTACAAGTGCCCGCCACCACACCAGGTTAATTTTTGTATTTTTAGTAGAGACAGTGTTTCACCCTGTTGGCTAGGATGGTCTCGAACTCGTGACCTCAGGTGATTCACCCACCTCGGCCTCCCAAAGTGGTGGGATGACAGGCGTGAGCCACTGCACCTGGGATAAAAGGTTTAAAATATAAATCTATCAAATATTTAAACACACTTGTAAAAATGCTAGCGTTAAAGACAAATGGAAAATGATTGCATTTAAAAAAATCAGTCATGACATGGCTAAATGTCAAAGAATTCTTTTGTAATTTTTTTTTCCATTCTGAATGCCAGCATCGTCTTTTATGATTGCTGTCTGCATCATGGTAAATGGAATTCTTGCAAAATGGTCTGAGTTTCCAACATGCATGAAACAAAGGAAATCATGTACAATGTGAAAAAAACAGAGAGAGAGAGAGAGAGAGAGATCCTAAAAGAGCCAAGACTGCTAGAGGAAAAATGCATTTAAAATCCGGCATAAATGACATTGGACAGCGTTCAGTAGAGCAGCTCTGGGTTGCAGAGGTGATGGGCTGCTGCAACAGGCTGAGAGTGTTACATGATTACGAACATATGTTATGGGAGCAGAAGGAAGATGGTTGCGTTGGAAAGAATGATTGGAGACACAGCCTTTATGGAAGGCTGTGTTATTAGCAGATGCTTCAGAACTTGAAAGGGTTTCTGAGAAGCTGCTTAAGTGAGTAGCTGGCTGATGCACATTGGAAAAAAAAAAGACCCCCTTACAGAAACTGGAAGGAAAAGAGGCGCTGGTCTAGACAAGAATGCACACAAGATGTCAGCATTGTGGTCGCCTAAGAAAAGGTAATTTATGAGCTACCTAATAAAACATAAGTCGGCATCTCTTCTTTGCCGGAAGATAAATAACTTAGGATTTTAACAGCACCTCATTTTGCCTGGCGCTGGAACAAATGAATGCAGGAGGTATTTTGTGTGTTTTTTCCCTCCCTTTCTTTTCTTTTCTTTCTTTCTTTCTTTTCTTTTCTTTCTTTCTTTCTTTTCTTTTCTTTCTTTCTTTCTTTTTTTCTTTCTTTCTTTCTTTCTTCTTTCTTTCTTTCTTTATTTCTTTCGTCTTTCTTTCTTTCATCTTTCTTTCTTTCTTTCGTCTTTCTTTCTTTCTTCTTTTCTTTCTTTCTTTTCTTTCTTTCTTTTCTTTCATACTTTCTTTCTTATTTGTTTCCATTTTTTTTTTTTTTTGAGATGGAGCCTTTCTCTGTCACCCAGGCTGGGATGCAGCGGCAAGATGTTGGCTCACTGCAACTTCTGCCTCCCGGGTTCAAGCGATTCTTCTGCCTCAGCCTCCCAAGTAGCTCGGTCTACAGGTACGTGCCACCACACCTGGCTAATTTTTCTATTTTTAGTACAGACAGGGTTTTACCATGTTGGCCAGGCTGATCTCAAACTTCTGACCTCAGGTGATCTGCCTGCCTTGTCCTCCCAAAGTGCTGGGATTACAGGCGTGAGCTGCTGCACCTGGCCAGTATGCTGTTCTTTAGAAGAAGTTGGAGGAATGTAAATCTTAAAAAGGGCTTGATGACCCATACGCCCTCATGCATGAACTTCATTAGCTACTCTGTATGGCTACACTTAGGCAGGCGATTTTCCCACTCCTTTCCTAGAGATGAAAAGTACCAAACAGAAGTACTACGAGGAATGCCTCTTCCAGGTACCTGCTGGAGCCTGGGGAGAAGGAATATTCCTTACTACAGACCTATCATCACAGCAGCACAAATAGCTGGGAGGCATTGAGGAGACGTGAAGTGAGAATATTTCTTGCTCTTGCCAAAGTCCCATAGAGTGTTTGCTGCAGTGATGCAGGCAGAGAAATCTAGGCCGTTTGTACAAATAAAGAACAGAGTGTAGTGCAAATAAAGAACAGGTAATGCAAATAAAAGAACAGTAATGCAAATAAAGAACAGGTAATGCAAATAAAAGAACAGTAATGCAAATAAAGAACAGGTAATGCAAATAAAAGAACAGTAATGCAAATAAAGAACTGGTAATGACATCCTCCTGCATGGTAACGCCTCACAGTCTGAAAGTGTGCCTCATAGTCACAAAGCAGCTGCTGGAGCTCTGAATGTCCTGCCCTCAAAAGAGCATTCCTAGCAGGAAGCAAAGGCATGGGCACACCACAGTTTTCACATTCTTACAAAGTGGCTGCTGAAGCTCTGGACATCACGCCCTTAAGAGAGCATTCCTAGCAGGAAGGGAGGCCATGGGCACAAGAGAGTTTTCTCAAAATCACAAAGTGGCTACTGAAGCTCCGTGCATCATGACTTCAAGACAGCATTGCTAGCAGGAAGGAAGGGCATGCACACAACAGAGTTTTCTCATACTCACAAAGTGGCTGTTGAAGCTCCAGACATCACATCCTCAAGAGAGCATTCCTAGAAGGAAGGGAGGCCATGGGCACAACAGAGTTTTCTCATACTCACAAAGTGGCTGCTGAAGCTCCAGACATTACACCCTCAAGAAAGCATACCTAGCAGAAAGTGAGGGCATGGGTATGGCAGAGTTTTCTCATAGTCACAAAGTGGCTGCTGAAGCTCTGGACATCACACAATCAAGAGAGCATTCCTGGTAGGAAGGAAAGGCATGGGCACAGCAGTTTTCTCATAGTCACAAAGTGGCTGCTGAAGCTCCAGACATCACATCCTCAAGATAGCATTCTTAGCAGAAAGGCAGGGCGTAGGCAAAGATAGTTTTTCCCCTGTTCCTCTTTTCCTTGCTTGTCCCACACACTTTATCAAGTCTGAAGCTTGGCCAGCAGAAATGGGGAACAGATTGACTTGCCTGGTTCATCCCCTGGGTTGGGGCAGGATCCTGTAAACGAAATCAGGGTCTTATTAAAGAAGCGAGGGGGCGGGGCACGGTGGCTCACGCCTGTAATCCCAGCACTTTGGGAGGCTGAAGAGGGTGGATCATGAGGTCAAGAGATCAAGACCATCCTGGCCAACATGGTGAAACCCCGTCTCTACTAAAAATACAAACATTAGCTGGGCATGGTTGTGTGTGCCGGTAGTCCCAGCTACTCAGGAGTCTGAGGCAGGAGAATTTATTGAACCTGGGAGACAGAGGTTGCAGCTAGCTGAGATCACACCACTGTACTCCAGCCTGGGCAACAGAGTGAGACTCTGTCTCAGAAAAAAAAAAAAAAAAAACAAGAGAGGGCAAATGGCTTTTTAAAAGTTAAGGAGAATGGCCATTGTGGAGGAAAGACAAACAAAGTCACAAATTTCAAGAGACTTAGTGTGGGGAGAGGAAATGGGCATGAGTGATAATGGGTGCAGGATCTCCTTGGGTTGAAGAGAGTGTTCTAGAAGGAAATAGACTGATGGTTTCACAGCATGGTGAAAGTGTTAAATACCATTGAGCTGTTCTCTGCAAGATAGTTAAGGGGAATTTCATGGTATGCGAATTTTATCCCAATAAAAAAAAATTTAGGCCAGGTGCGGTGGCTCACACCTGTAATCTCAGCACTTTGGGGGGCTGAAGTTGGCGGATCACCTGAGGTCGGTAGTTTGAGACCAGCCTGGCCAACATGGGGAAACCCCATCTCTACTGAAAATACAAAAAATTAGCCAGGGGTGGTGGGTGCCTGTAATCCCAGCTACTCCAGAGGCTGAGGCAGGAGAATGGCATGAACCTGGAAGGCGGAGGTTGCAGTGAGCCAAGATCGCACCACTGCACGCCAGCCTGGGCGACAGAGCAAGACTCCATCTCAAAATAAAAAAACAAAAGTTTACCTTTTGGTGGAGGAAGGCAACTGCATATGTACACAAGTACAGACACACATGCCCACATACATATGTGCATATACAGACATGCAGTTTCTTTTCTTTTAACTAATAAGCTTTCTTATTGGTAAGACAGAGCATTTTCATGTAAATGATCATATTTTTATAATTAGAAAATGTGATTTGTAGGTTTTTTTCTGTTTTTTGAGCAGTTCTCCTATCTAGTAAAGTTTGATTTTTTCTTTTTTTTTTTTTTTGAGATAGAGTCTCGCTCTGTCGCCCAGGCTGGAGTGCAGTGATGGGGTCTCAGCTCAATGCAAGCCCTGCCTCCTGGGTTCAGGCCATTCTCCTGCCTCTGCCTCCTGAGTAGCTGAGACTACAGGTGCCTGCCACCACGCCTGGCTAATTTTTTGTATTTTTAGTAGGGATGGGGTTTCACCATGGTCTCCATCTCCTGACCTTGTGATCTGCCCAGCTCGGCCTCCCAAAGTCCTGGGATTACAGGCGTGAGCCACCGCGCCTGGTCAAGTTGGATTTTTTTTAGTTGCCAACTTCCTATTTATTTATTTACTTTTAATTTTTTAATTTTCTTAGGCAGTGTCTTGCTCTGTCACCCAGGCTGGAGTGCAGTGGTGTGATCTTGGCTCACTGCAACCTCTGCCCCCAGGTTCAAGTGATTCTCCTGTCTCAGCCTCCCGAGTAGTTGGGATTACAAGCACCCATCACCATGCCTGACTAATTTTTGTATTTTTAGTAGAGATGGGGTTTCTCCATGTTGGCCAGGCTGGTCTCAAATTCCTGACCTCAGATAATCCACCAGCCTCAGCCTCCCAATGTGCTGGGATGACAGGCATGAGAAACTGTGCCTGGCCTGTTTTCTCTCAGAAAGAGTCTGTGTTGAAGGGTTCAGAACCCAAGCTGGGACTGGGCATGGTGTCTCATGCCTGTCATCCCAGCTACTCGGTGGGGCCTGTCACCCAGGAGGTGGAGGTTGCAGTGAGCTGAGGTTGCACCACTGCACTCCAGCCTGGGTGACAGAGTGAGACTCCGTCTCAAAAAATAAATTAAAATAAATAAAATAAAATAAAATAAAATAAAATAAAATAATAAAATAAAATAAAATATTAAATAAAATAAAATAAAATAAAATAAAGCTCTCAAAGGTACAGATACCAGGACACCCCATCCCATGTCTTGAGGTGGTGTCCATCATGTCCTGATACTGCCCGTTAGCTGGGGTTTGACATCAGACAGTCCCAGCAAACTTTGTTCCCGATCTTTTACTTTCTTTGTACCTGCTGTGGGAGATCAGTATCTCTCTGTGCTACCAGGGGGACTCTTGGGATGGTCCAAATTGACCTTCAGTGAGGAACTCGTCACCTGAGTGTTCCAGCTCTGCCTCAGATCGTGCACAGATGGTCTTCAACAACAATCACTGGGTCCTGTTCTCTTCACAGCTACAACTTCCCCCTCAATGGTGCCAGTTCTCCCCGATACAGTCACATTAACTGGAGGGGTTCATGGCTGCACCCACAGACCTCACCAGAAGCTCCCATTCCTCAGCCCTCTGTCTTCTGCATGGTCCGGCTGTGATACATAAGATAGACGGATGGATGGATGGATGGATTGATAGATGGATAGGTGAATGGATGAATGGGTGGATGGATGGATAGATGGATGGATGGATGGACAGATAGATGATAGATAGACGGATAGATAGACAGATTGACAGACACAAGAATGGACAGAAGAATGGATAGATAGATAGATAGATAGATAGATAGATAGACAGATAGATAGAGACAGATAGAGATAGATAGATAGACGGATGGACAGATGAATGGACAGAAGAATGGATGGATAGATACAGATAGAGAAAGAGATAGATAGAGATCGATAGAGAGCTAGATAAAGACATAGAAAGATGGATGATAGATAGAGATAGATAAAGATAATAGATGGGTAGATAGATGGACAGATAGATAGATTAGATAAAATAGATAGGCAGGTAGGTAGGTAGATAGATAGATGGATAGATAGAAGAATACATTGATAGATCAATTGGATAGATGAATGGAGATACATAGAGAGATAGATAAATAGAAGGATAGACTGATAAGTTGATAGGATAGATGCGTAGAGATGGACAGATAGATGGAGGATAGATTGATACATCAATAGGATAGATGGATAGATAGATCAATTGATATGATAGATGGATGGAGATGGATAGATGGATGGATAGATAGAAGGATAGATTGATAGATACATAGATAGATAGACCAATAGATAGATAGATAGATAGATAGATAGATAGATAGATAGACAAATAGATACATAGATTGACAGATAGTTAGATAGACCAATAGGTAGATAAATAGATAGATGATAGATAGATATATAGATAGATACACAGATAGATAGATAGACCAATAGAAAGATAGATAGATAGACACATAGATAGACAGACAGACAGATAGATAGATCAATACACAGATAGATAAATAGACACATAGATAGATAGATACATAGATACACACATAGATAGATAGATACATAGATAGACAGACAGACAAACAGATAACTACATAGATTGACACATAGATAGAGAGATAGATAGATAGATGGATAGATGATAGCTAGACACATAGACAGACAGAGATAGATATATAAAAATAGATGAGACCTTTTACTGACATTCAATATATTTTCAGCTGCAAAAGAAGGAGGCTGATCAAAGATCCTCATGTCTTCTTCTTATAAAGGTTCTTAGAGAGGTGGCGCTGGATCACGGGAGGGCCACAAGGGTTTGGGTTCCAAGAGAGGTGTGATATCCTCCCAAGGAGCCAAAAGGCTGTGGAATTAGCCGTGGTCCCAACAGGCTAGTGAAACATGAGCCTGTGGTGTTCCTCTCTAGACCTCAGAAGTCCAACCTTGGGTTTGGGAGCACTCCCAGGACAGCCCCAGAGATCTTGGCTGGCTTGGCTGTATTGCCTAAAGCCCTGGTAAGTTGGCTTCTACAGCAGATCTCACACCTTGTTTAGAAGAAGCCCACGTCTCCCGCCTCCCTGCCCGGCCTCTGCCCTAATCCGTCTACCTCTTCATCGTCTTGCTTTCATGATTTGAGTCTTTAGGGCAGATGGAAAAGGCAACTGTAAGAAAAATAACACAAAGCAATCAGACAAGGAGCTAAACCACAGGCCAGATAGGTAATGATGCAGGAGCTTGAGGGAATCAAAGAACAGTTAAGATTGGGAACAGATAAGATTGTGTTCATGCAGTTTTTCCAAGGGGCAAAGAATGAAGGAATCAGAGAAACCTGGTTAATTGTACAAAAACCCCTTACTAAGCGTGGAGAAGGCATGTGACAATCGGAGCCTAGGACAAAGCCCACACTTCCTGGGCCGCCAGATTTGAAGTGCAAGAAACCAAAAGACCATCAAAGGGAAAGTTCATATGATGAGGTGCCCAAGTTTTGAGGATGGAGCAAGGACCGAAAGAGAAATCTCACTCCTTCCTTGTGGACAGTCAGGACACATGTTAGTGACCTTGGAGAATGAGCTACAGATGAGGCAGTGATTTGGAAATTGTTCAGACAATAGACAAACACAGGGCAGGCTACCTTTACCCAGGCACCATGATCAGAACCGGGTGGACATGGGGAGAAATTGAGACAGTGGTTTATCTCAGACAGAGCCTGCTATCAGCTCTTCTGTAGACTTTAGATGTGGTCTCTGGTCTGTTGAGTCAGGGTGGTTTCTAAGGAAAGGAGCCTCGGGTTGATGAACCATTGGAGCCCTGTCCATCAGTCACGTCCAAGTGGCCACAACAACTTCTCCACTGGTCACATTACTTTCATATACATCCATTGATATATTCTCCAAACCATGTTCAGAGCAACTTGAAGGTGGAGGTCAACTTGGAGGTTGGAGGTCAATTTGGATGGTTGGAGGTCATCTTGGAGGTGAAGGCCAACTTGGAGGTTAGAGCCAGCTTGGAGGTAGAGGCCAGCTTGGAGGTGGAGGCCACTCAACTTGGCAGTGGAGGCCACTTATCTTGGCGGTGGAGGCCAATGTGGAAGTGAAGGTGAACTTGATGGTGGAGGCCAACTTGGAGGCATAATAAGATATAATAGGCAGATTGATATAATAAGCAGATTGATAATCTCCCAGTTGGTAAATTAGCTAACTTGCAGGTGGTGGCTAACTTGGAGGTGGAGGCCAGTTTGGATGTTGGAGGCTAACGTGAACGTGGAGGCCAGTTTGGAGGTTGGAGTCCAAGTTGGAAGTGGAGGCCAACATGTAGGTTGGAGGCCAACTAGGAGGTACAGTCCAGTTGGTGGGAGACTGGAGGCTAACTTGAAGGTGGAGGCTAACTTGGAGGTGGAGGCCAATTTGGAGGTTGCAGTCCAAGTTGGATGTTGAGGCCAACATGTAGGTTGGAGGCCAGCTAGGAGGCTAGATTCCAGTTAGAAGATTGGAGGTTAATTTCAAGGTGGAGGATAAATTGGAGGTGAGGTCAATTTGGAGGTGGGAGGCTAACTTGGAGGTGGAGGCCAATTTGGAGGTTGGAGTCCAAGTTGGATGTGGAGGCCAACATGTAGGTTGGAGGCCAGCTGGGAGGTAGAGTCCAGTTAGGAGATTGGAAGCTAATTTCAAGGTGGAGGCTAACATGGAGGTGAGGTCAATTTGGAGGTGGGAGGCTAACTTGGAGGTGGAGGTCAATTTGGAGGTTGGAGTCCAAGTTGGATGTGGAGGCCAACATGTAGGTTGGAGGCCAGCTAGGAGGTAGAGTCCAGTTAGGAGATTGGAGGCTAATTTCAAGGTGGAGGCTAACATGGAGGTGAGGTCAATTTGGAGGTGGGAGGCTAACTTGGAGGTGGAGGCCAGTTTGGAAGTTGAGTCCAAGTTGGTTGTGGAGGCCAACTAGGAGGTAGAGTCCAACTGGGAAACTGGAGGCTAACTTGGAGGTGGAGGCCAATTTAGAAGTTGGAGACTAACTTGGAGGTGGAGGCCACTTGGAGGTGAAGGCCTACTTGAAGGTGGGGGGCACTCCTGCTAACATTTCCCAGCTGCTGAAGAACATGCAACACCTTCCCTGTTGCTGTTGAAAGAAAGACAAAACTACAGCTCAGGCCCACAAGGACAGCACAGCAGCTCTCAGCTTCTTTTTCTCTTCTTTACAATGCATTCCAGCTAAAATACTTAATGGACCTCCTGTCTCAGGGCTGAGAATGGACCTGCAACATCTACTCACTGCTTGCCTTCTCTGGAATGCCTTCCACCATCTATCTCCTATATAAGGTCACCACCCTCTTTTTTTTTTTTTTTTTTTTTAGAGTTTTGGGTCTTGCTTTTCCTCCCAGGCTGGAGTGCAGTGGTGTGGTCATAGCTCACTGCTGCCTCAAACTCCTAGACTCAAACAATCCTCCTGCTTCAGCCTTCCAAGTAGCTCTTTCTACAGACATATGCCAACAGACTTGGCTAATTAGTTTAAAAATTTTTATTTTTTAGAGACAGAGTCTTGCTATGTTGCCCAGGCTGGCCTCAAACTTCTGGGCTCAAGCAATCCTCCTGCCTCAGCCTCCCAAAGTGCTGGGATTACAGATGTGAGCCACTGCACCCAGCCAGCATGCCTTTTACTTATTTAAATAATGGTTAGTATAAGTAGAGGAACCATAGAGCTGGCCATATAATTTCTGTCTGATATGGTTTGAACGTATTTCCTTCAAAATGCAAGTGTTGAAATTTGATGGCCAAAGTGATGGTATTAACAGGCCTTAAAGAGGTGATTAGACCATGATGGCTCCTCCCTCATAGGGGGGATTAGGGCCTTATAAAGGGGCTTCATACAGCATTTAGCTTTCTCTTGCTCATCTGCCTTCTGCTATGTGAGGACATAGCATTCCTCCCCGCAGGGGAAACACTGACAAGTTTTCATCTTGGAAGCAGACAGGAACCCTCACCGGACAACGGAATCAATTGATGCTTGGCTACTTGGTTCTTGGACTTCCCAGCCTCCAGAACTGTAAGAAATACATTTTTGTTCTTTTAAAATTACCCAGTCTTTGTTGTTTTGTTACAGCAGCCCAAACAGATAATGACACTGTTCTACTCATTACTGCAAGGAAAGGGGCTGTTACATTGTAAGACTGAAAGTTTCAAGTGCTGATGCTTTTACGTCTTAGAGCCTCAGGAGACCCCAAATCCTAACCAAGAGTTTCTCTGTTCTCATAAGATATGCCCCCTAGTCAACAGGAATGGCTCCCTATGTGGCGAGTTCTCCCATCAACTAGAACAGCTAGAATAGATAAGATACAGGGAGAGAGAGAGAGAGAGAGAGAGAGATCACAGGTAATTGATAGATACATGATAGATACATAGATAGATAGATGATAGATACATAGATAAATAGACAGATAATAGCTAGATAGATAACAGATAGATAGATGATAGATAGCTACATAGATGATAGAAAGATACATAGATGATAGCTAGCTAGCTAGCTAGATGATGGATGATAGATAGATAGATAGATAGATAGATAGATAAATAGATGACACATAGATAGATGATATATAGGTATATAGATAGATAGACAGATGATAGATAGATAGATGATAGACAGATTGATGATAGACAGATGATAGATGATAGATATATGTAGACAGATGATAGATTAATATATAGATGATGGATAGATAGATGGATAATAGATTGATAATGGAAAGACGGATGTATAGATACATGGATAGAGGATAGATTGATAGATGATAGACAAATGAATATATAGATGATGGATAGATGGATAATAGATAGATAATGGAAAGATAGATGGATAGATACATGGCTAGAGGATAGATAGATGATAGATAGATGATAGATGAATATATGGATAATGGATAGATGGATAGATAGATGGATAATTGATGATGGGAAGAAAGATTGATAGATACAAGGATAGAGGATAGATAGACAGACAGACAGACAGATAGACAGATAGATAGAATAGATAAAATAGAACTCACCGGGTGGGGAGCCATTCCTGTTGAGCAGGGGGCATACCTTATGAAAACTTTTCAAACTCATGGATTTTCCCTCCCACCGAGCCCATAAAATTACTCAAACTGAATCTGTCGGGACCTCGATCTGCCACTTCTCAGCCTCCAGAACTGTAAGAAATAAATGGCTGTTCTTTCTGAATTGCCCAGTCTTGGATATTTTGTTATAGCTGCACAAACACTCTTTTACTCATAGCTGCAAGGAGCCAATCACGTCTTCTCACGGGAACCAGGGGGCACCACACCCTCTTGTGACTACAAAGTCTACTTCCTACAACTTCTGCTGGTTCACTCTGCTCTCAAATGCAACCTTCCCAGGGTCCTGCATGGCAGACGGTGTCCTCTTACTCCAGCAGTAACCTTCTATGACTAGTAAACTGTGGATAGATCTCAATCTCACCTATGCAGTGTTGGGTGTGGTGCATCTGGCTATCGGATACTATTTAGGGTAGGAGATCCCTCCCTCCCTCACTCATGGGGCATCAAGGGGGTTATCAAGACAGATCTTTAATTTTTTTTTTTTCTGGGATGGAGTCTCGCTCTGTCACCCAGGCTGGAGTGCAGTGGTGCGATCTTAGCTCACTGCAATCTCCACTTCCCGGGTTGAAGGGATTCTCCTGCCTCAGCCTCCTGAGGAGCTGGGACTACAGGTATGGGCCACCATGCCCAGCTAATTTTTGTATTTTTAGTAGAGATGGGGTTTCACCATGTTGACCAAGACAGTCTTGATTTCTTGACCTTGTGATCCAATCTTTACTTTTTTTCTTTTTTTTTTGAGATGGAGTCTCTCTCTGTCACCCAGGCTGGAGTGCAGTGGTGTGATCTTGGCTCACTGCAAGCTCTGCCTCCCAGGTTCATGCCATTCTCCTGCCTCAACCTCTTGAGGAGCTGGGACTACGTGTATGGGCCACCATGCCCAGCTAATTTTTGTATTTTAGATAGAGGTGGGGTTTCACTGTGTTGACCAGGATGGTCTCGATCTCTTGACTTTCTGATCCGATCTTTAATTTTTTTTTTTTGAGATGGAGTCTCACTCTGTCACCCAAGCTGGAGTGCAGTGGTGTGATCTCGGCTCACTGCAAGCTCCGCCTCCTGGGTTCACGCCATTCTCCTGCCTCAGCCTCCCGAGTAGCTGGGACTACAGGCGACCGCCACCACGCCCAGCTAATTTTTTGTATTTTTAGTAGAGATGGGGTTTCACCGTGGTCTCAATCTCCCGACCTCGTGATCCGCTTGCCTTAGCCTCACAAAATGCTGGGAATACAGGCGTGAGCACCTGCGCCCAGCCCAATCTTCAGTGTTTTAATGCACAAATGCTATACTACAAGGTTAGTTAAGTAAGTTAAGGTCATGCATCATTGCTGTGGAAGGAAACTACCACATGTATTAATTTCCAGGGTCATGTGGCAAAGGATTTGTCTTGCCCAGTGAAATATTTGGCACTTGATTGGCTTCTGGGAGGTAGCTTTAAAACCCTTGTTGGATAAGAGTATCTTTGCTTACCCAATCCCTTAGGGCCATGCCAGAGAGTCCATGTTAACAATGCAATTGGTTGGGCGCAGTGTCTCATGCCTGTAATCCCAGCACTTTGGGAGGCTGAGGTGGGTGGATCACCTGAGGTCAGGAGTTCAAGACCAGCCTGGCCAACATGGTGAAACCCTGTCTCTACTAAAAATACAAAAATTAGCCTGGCATGGTGGTGGGCACCTGTAATCCCAGCTACTTGGGAAGCTGAGGGAGGAGAATCACTTGAACCCGGGAGGCGGAGGTTGCAGTGAGCCGAGATTGTGCTGTTGCACTCCAGCCGGGCAACAAGAGCAAAACTCCATCTCAAACAAAAACAAAATGAAAACAGAATGTAATTGATGGTGGGGGACCTGCACCCTCCTATATCAGGTTGACCTCTGGAGAGGCTGGAGACAGATTAGTCACACTGGTGACCAACCATACCTGTGACTGACCTTCAATGAAAACTGGATATCAAACTCATGGGAGCCTCCCTGATTGGAAATACTCCAGGAGTGTATTAGAAGAACCTAGGAGAGTCTTAGAAGAACTAATCACCATCTGCATGCTTTCACCAAGAGGGGACACTGGGAATCTCATACCTGGAGTCTCCTGGACTCCACCTTGTAAGGCTTTAGTCTTTGCTGACTTTAGCCTGTATTCTTTTGTTGTAATAAACCATAACCATGAGTCTAACAGCTGTTCTGAGCTCTGCGAGTCTCTCTAGCACATTTTTAGTCCTGTAGGTGACCTTGAAGACATCCTGAACTGCACGGACAGAGTTAATATTACAAAAAAAAAAAAAGGTGTGTTTGCTTTGGTGATGTGGACGTCTAAGAAATCAGCAAACATGAAAGCCATCCTCCCAGGGGCAGAAGACTCTGTGGTGCCATCATCTGTGGTTGGAATAAATCAATGTTCTCCAAGTTGAAGACCTCCTGATCTCACAGCCGTTGGGTGGAGGTAGGGGAAGGACAGGAGCAAAGAGGACGAGAGGAAGAAAGTCTGGGAAGAGATCTACTCAATGGGAAAAATGGGAAAAGATGTTTTTCAGATTATCTTGCAACCCCATGTGGGTGTGACCCTGTATTAATTCGTTTTCATGCTGTTGTTAAAGACAAGCTCAACACTGGGAAATTTACAAAAGAAAGGCGTGTAATGGCTGGGTATGGTGGCTCATGCTTGTAATCCCAGCACTTTGGGAGGCTGAGGCGGGCGAATCACAAGGTCAGGAGTTTGAGACCAGCCTGGCCAACATGGTGGAATCCCGTCTCTACTAAAAATACAAAAAATTAGCAGAGCGTAGTGGCGGGCACCAGTATTCACAGCTACTCGGGAGGTTGAGGCAGGAGAATCGCTTGAACCCGGGAGGTGGAGGTTGCAGTGAGCAGAGATCATGCCACTGTACTCCAGCCCAGGCGACAGAGTGAGACTCTGTCTCAAAAAAAAAAAAAAAAGAAAAGCGTGTAGTGGACTCACAGTTCCAAGTGGCTGGGGAAGCCTCACCATCATGGCAGAAGGGGAAAAACATGTCTTCCATGGTGGCAAACAAGAGGAGAGAAGGAGAGCCAAGAGAAAGAGGTTCCCCTTATCAAAGCATCAAACCTCGTGAGACTTATTCACTATCACAAGAACAGCACGGAAAAGACTCAACCCCGTGATTCAATGATCTCCCACTGTGTCCCTCCCACAACAGGTGGGAATTATGGGAGCTACAATTCAAGGTGAGATTTGGGGGGGGACACAGCCAAACCATATCAGATCCAAAGATGGAACTTTGTGGTGGCCACTGACATCCACCCCTGTGTCCACTTTAGCACAAGCTAGAGTCACATGCCCTTCTGTGTGGTTACCTGTGTATTGTCCAACACCCTGTAAAGACCATGGGCTCCATGTAGGCAAGGAATGTATCTCTTGGTTTTACACAATGTGCACAGAGTTCCTAGTTATGAAACTCTTCAACATTTTCTGAATAAATTGATTCATCTGTTTTCTAATTATGAAACTTATACCCATTTTTTTTTTTTTTTGAGACGGAGTCTCGCTCTGTCGCCCAGGCTGGAGTGCAGTGGTGCAATCTCGGCTCACTGCAAGCTCCGCCTCCGGGGTTCACACCATTCTCCTACCTCAGCCTACCAAGTAGCTGGGACTACAGGCCCCCGCCACTACGCCCGGCTAATTTTTTGTATTTTTAGTTGAGACGGGTTTTCACCACGTTAGCCAGGATGGTCTCAATCTCCTGACCTCGTGATCCGTCTGCCTCGGCCTCCTAAAGTGCTGGGATGACAGGCGTGAGCCACCGTGCCCGGCCACCCATTTTTATTTTTTGTTTTACTTGCTATAATGCAAAGGGATGAGAAAATAACTTTAAGAACCAAAGACAAGAACAAGACAGAATTTTAATCCCCAAAGAACTCACAGGCTAACTGCAAGTGTTAAGGTTGTGGATGACATTAACCACCACACAAGACAGTGTTCTCTGCAAGAAACGCGTGAGGGGAGAAGAAAAGACACACACAATACCCTGAAGGGGTAAACAACCTTTATCCCATGTCAATGGCAATGCAGATATAATAAGCAAATAATAGGCCGGGCGCAGTAGCTCACACCTGTAATGCCAGCACTTTGCGGGGCTGAGGCGGGCGGATCATGAGGTCAGGAGATAGAGACAATCCTGGCTAACACGGTGAAACCCCGTCTCTGCTAAAAATACAAAAAATTATCGGGGCATGGTGGTAGGTGCCTGTAGTCCCAGCTACTCGGGAGGCTGAGGCAGGAAAATGGTGTGAATCCGGGAGACGGAGCTTGCAGTGAGCTGAGATTGCACCACTGCACTCCAGCCTGGGCGAGAGAGCAAGACTCTGTCACAAGAAAATAATAATGACAGTAATAATAACAATAAGCAAATAATTAAGCAAATGATAGAATAATAATCAAATGATATAATAAATAGATGGACACAATAAGCAGATTGATATAATAAGCAAATTGTAATGAGAAGCGAGAAGGGAAAAGATAGCTACACTCACCAGACTATGGAGGATTCACCACCAGACTGGGAAGCAACAGCTCCAGATTCGGCCAGTCATCCATGCACAGATGAGGAGAGGTCTCATGAAGCTTCAGCGTGGTGTGGGACCCTAGCTCTTTTTGTAACTAGTTGTTTGGCATGAGGCCCCATCATAAGGGCCCCTCTCGACTGGGCTCAAGGAACAGAAGAAGGTCAACTTGTTTTTGTGATTGTCTGTTGTTTTTCAATAACTGATGTATAGGAATAGATTGAAATAGAGATTTCTCCAAAATAGCCTTGGATGAACGCCTCAAGTGGGCTCACGCAACCTGTTCCGGGACTTGGTGACCATTGTTTGTGTCCACATTCAACTGAGTTCGAATCTATTTATTTCTTTATTTATTGAGATGGAGTTTTGCTCTTGTCACCCAGGCTGGAGTGCAATGGCTCAATCTCCACCTCTCGGGTTCAAGTGATTCTCCTGTCTCAGCCTCACGAATAGGTGGGATGACAGGCACCTGCCACAACCACGCTTGGCTAATTTTGTATTTTTAGTAGAGACGGAGTTTCTTCATGTTCGTCAGGCTGGTCTCGAACTGCCGACCTCAGGTGATCCATCCGCGTCGGCCTCCCAAATTGCTGGGATGACAGGCTTGTGAGCCACTCTGCCCGGCCGAGTTCAAATTTAATATTTAACTTTTCCTCCACAGACGGGCACAACCCCAAACCCCCAATTGTTCACCAAAGAAGCTGTGAGAAAGAATCGAAAGTCACCAGTAACGCATGTTAGAGCAATTTGGCTGAAATATTTACAACACCAGAAAGAGTGCTCGGCATGTAAAGCAAAATATTTTTTCAGTGCCATGCATCTAATAGAGTCTGTACAAAATGCAGTTTTCGAGCAAAAACGAAAACCTGTGGAGAAATCTGTGAGTCTTTCTGGGGAGATCTGTGAAGAAAGGACACCTGTTTTGGGGATGACTCTATATGTGAATGCAGATCAGAAAAGCATTATGGCTCTATTACTCGATTTTTGTGAATGGCAAATTGGACTTGAAAAGTGCTGTTATGTGGTAACGAACAAAAGAAGCCTCTGATGTCAACTAAAACTAACTTTGGGTTGTAAGGAAAGATGGCTGGGTTTGCTTTGGACGATCTAGAGAGAAATCACAGGATCGGTTTTCTTGATAGTTCTCACTGACATGTCTCCATCACTATTTAAGGATATTAATTACTGTACTAGTCTGTTTTCATGCTGCTGATAAAGGCATGCTGCAGACTGGATAGTTAATAAAGGGAAGAGGTTTCATTTCTTTGTTTTGAGACGGAGTCTCACTCTGTCACCCAGGCTGGAGTGCAGTGCGTAATCTCGGCTCAATGCAAACTCCACCTCCCAGTTCAAGTGATTCTCATGCCTCAGCCTCCCGAGTAGCTGGGACTACAGGCGTCCGCCACAGTACCCAGCTATTTTTTGTGTTTTTAGTAGAGACGGGGTTTGGCCATGTTGGTCAGGCTGGTCTCGAACTCCTGACCTCAGGTGATCCACTTGCCTCGGCCTCCCAAAGTGCTGGGATTACAGGCGTGAGCCACTGCACCTGGCCAAGAGTAATTCACTATCATAGGAACAGTATGGGGGAAACTGCCCCCATTATTTGATTATCTCTCACTAGGTCCCTCCCACAACACGTGGAAATTATGGCAGCTACAATTCAAGATGAGATTTGGGTGCGGACGCAGCCAAACCATATCAATCACTCTAAGAGATAATGTGTCTATATATTTTGAATTACATTTGTGACATTGTCCTTGCGGCTGGATTTTTTTATTTTTTCTGTAAAAGACTCTATTTTATTGCTACTTCTTGCAATTTCTGGATCTGTCCAATGAGATATTCAAAGGAGTCCTCTATGGAGATTGATTTCATAATTTCTTTATATTTAACATTCTGCAAAATTTTGTTTGTTTGTTTGAGACAGGGTCTCACTCTGTCACCCAGCCTGGAGTGCAGTGGTGCAATATTGGCTCACTGCAACCTCTGCCTCCCAGGTTCAAGTGATTCTCCTGCCTTAGCCTCCCAAGTAGCTGGGACTACAGGTGTGTGCCACCACTCCCAGCTAATTTTTTTTTTTTTTTGTATTTTTATTACAGACTGTGTTAGCCAGGACGGTCTCAGTCACCTGACCTTATGATCCACTTGCCTTGGCCTCCCAAAGTGCTAGGATTACAGGTGTGAGCCACCACACCCGGCCACATTCTGCAACATTTTTTCTAGCCCAAAAGGTAGGACAGAGAGCATCCTCGTGTTTTGTAGATGTGGGAATTTCTTGTACATCATAGGCAGAGGGAAATTCCTGTTTTATGTTCCTTTGAGTAACTGTAGGTCATGCTTCTGTGATAACACCCCTCTCTGGCTTACAGGAAAGAAGGCTGGCTTCCCCCATCTCCTTGATGACATTTTCTTAGCGAAGATTTCAGATAGTCTCAGGGAGGTCCCAGGCAACAGTGCCCAGAACACAGGTAATGACATGACTTTGTTCCTTTTGGGGTAACTTGAGGTGTTGTGGACACAGGCTTGCTTCCATCCACGCTTGGAATAAACACCTTGCATTCCTCTTCATGGGTGTGTCCTCCAAGCCTTCTCCTTGGCCCAGGCCCTCAATGATGGCTCTTCTTTGGTGCAGACAAACCCCTGTTTTGCTGCCTGCAAGAACTGCCTTTCCTGCCAGGGCCTGTGGCTCACCAGGGCCCACATCTGCAAGTGATCAGAGACTGGACCCAGGGGATCATTATAAATGACCAGGACTCCAAACTCTCTGCCAGCAATAATTCTGCAGTAGGAGAAAAACCACCTCCCTGTAAGATTCCACACCAAAGTCTGGTAGGCGACAAATGACTCACTCCCTGTTATATGTAAAATGTTTATTTATATATATATGATATATACATAAAATATAAAATATTCCTAATGGAAATACATACATATACAATATATAAACAATATATGATATATATATATAAACTATAAAATATTCCTAATGGAAATACATATATATATACAATATATAACACAATATAAGATATACATAAAATATAAAATATTCCTAATGGAAATACATATATAAACAATATATAATACAATAAATAATATATATAAAATATAAAATATTTCTAATGGAAATACATATATAAACAATATATGATACAATATATGATATATATATAAAATATAAAATATTCCTAATGGAAATACATATATATACAATATATAATACAATATATGATATATATAAAAGATATAAAATATTCCTAATGGAAATACATATATATATACAATATATAATACAATATATGATATATATAAAATATAAAATATTCCCAATGGAAATACACATATATACAATATATAATACAATATATGATATATATATATAAAATATAAAATATTCCTAATGGAAATACATATATATACAATATATAATACAATAATATATATATAAAATATAAAACATTCCTAATGGAAATACATATATATACAATATATAATATATATAATACAAAATATTTGTAATGGAATATTTATAGCTATTCCATATATAATATTATATAATATAGAATACAAATATTTCTAATGGAATATTTATATATAAAAGTGAATATATTCATTACATATAACACTTTTTTTTTTACACAGGGTGGAATGTTAGAGTTCATTGACCAAAAAATGTTGGTGACCACTTTGGGCAGGTTACAGAAACAGATCAAAAACGTGCTTTGGGGTGTCAAGTACTTAGAAAGAGAAGACAGATGAAAACGTACAACTCAATCCAAGTGAAATTAGTTTTTCTGAGGAGACACCAGGGATGCTATGGGACCCACTTAGAAACTCACAAGGTAGAATAGAAAGTCAAGGTTATTAGAGAAAACGAGTTAACAAATCTACGAAACACCAGGGGAGAACGGCAAAGATTCATCTGTCTAGAACTGAGATGTCAAAACATTTTTGGGTGATGGGAACAAAGATTCTCTTAAGCACCTAATGTGGAACAGGCTAGTCAGCACCTCACCATTTATGAAACCTCCAGGAAAAGAAAAAAAAAAAACCCACAAGGTAAAGGGAGTTGAAATGAAATTATTTAAGGTGAAAACATTGTATATTTAATATGCCTTGGGGGTGCCATTCATCTGATTCTGAATGGATGTTTTGGACTAAAAGGAACAAATTAGCCAATTATTGGACAGATGAAGTCAATGAATATCCACATTGCTCTCATTCCAGTTTACAAAACCAGAAAACAAACACACAAACAAACAAACAAACAAAAAAACCAACCTGACCGGGCACGGTGGCTCACGCCTGTCATCCCAACACTTTGGGAGGCTGAGGTGGGTGGACCACCTGAGGTCAGGAGTTCGAGACCAGTCTGGCCAACATGGTGAAACTCCGTCTCTACTAAAAACACAAAAATTAGCCATGAGTGGTGGCGGGCGCCTGTAGTCCCAGCTACTTGGGAGGCTGAGGCAGAGAACTGCTTCAACCTGGCAGACACAGGTTGCAGTGAGCTGAGACGGCACCATTGCACTGCAGCCTGGGCGACACAGTGAGACTCCATCTCAAAAAAAAATTACCAAATACGGTCAAAAGAATAACTGTGCCTTTTTCAGACAATGATTTGATAATGTTTCTTTTTGGAAAATTAGCAAGATTTGAATACGGGGTTTAGATTTGCTCAAGAATAATATTATGGAAGGTTCTGGACATTTCAATTGAAAGAGGTTCCCATGGACCTACCAAGAAAATTGATGTGAATAGAAGGAAGAAAGAAAAATTTGTGGAAGGAAATGTGCAACAAGAAATATAGTACTTTGGGAGGCTCAGGCAGGAAGATAACCTGAACCCAGAAATTCGAGACCTGCCTGGGCAAAACAGTGAGACCCCATCTCTAAAGAAAAATAAATAAATGAATAAAAATTAATTTAAGAAAAGGAAAACCAGGGCCAGGTGCGGTGGCTCACGCCTGTCATCCCAGCACTTTGGGAGGCCAAGGTGGGTGGATCACCTGAGGTCTGGAGTTTGAAAACCAGCCTAGTCAACATGGTGCAACCCCCTCTCTACTAAAAAATATAAAAATTAGCCAGGCGTGGTGGTGGGCACCTGTATTTCCAGCTACTGAGGAGGCTGAGGCAGGAGAATCACTTGAACCTGAGAGGTGGAGGTTGCAGTGAGCTGAGTTTGTGCCACTGCATTCCAGCCTGGGTGACAGAATGAGACTCTGGAGAATGTCTCCTCAAAGTTTCACCTCCTTTTTATTTATTTATTTTTATTTTACTTTAAGTTCTGGGATACATGTGCAGAATGTGCAGGTTTGTTACACAGGTATACATGTGCCAGGGTGGTTTGCTGCACCTGTCACCCTGTCATGTAGGTTTTAAGCCCTGCATGCTTTAGGTATTTGTCCTAATTCTCTTCCTCCCCTTGCCCCCCAGTCCCTGACAGGCCCGGGTGTGTGATGTTCCCCTCCCTGTGTCCATGTGTTCTCACTGTTCAACTCCCACTTATGAATGAGAACATGCAGTGTTTGCTTTTCTGTTCCTGTGTGAGTTTAGTGAGGATGATGGTTTCCAGCTTCATCCACATCCCTACAGAGGACATGAACTCATCCTTTTTCATGGCTGCATAGTATTCCATGGTGTCTATATGCCACATTTTCTTTATCCAGTCTAGCATTGATGGGCATTTGGGTTGGTTCCAAGTCTTTGCTGTTGTAAATAGTGCTGCAATAAACAACTCCTCTTTTCATAAGAAGCCCAGAGCTATTGCATGGGGGTTCATGCTCATGAATTCGTCTTTACTTGATTATACCTCTGAAGATCCTCTTTCCAAATAAGGTTATACCCACGAGTATGGGACACGATTCAATCCAGAACAGGTGGTCATAGCTGCATGAGTCAGAGAGAATGTGACTCACTGTTTTAATGTGTTTTCCATGCAGCGTGCCTGATTATCTATTTCTTTCTCATTGGCAGGCGTCTCATGGTGCTGCATTGTTTTAATTAATGTATTTATCTTTTGAGACGGAGTCTCACTGCAACCTCTGCCTCCTGGGTTCAAGCAATTCTCCTGCCTCAGCCTCCCCAGTAGCTGGGTTTACAGGCACCCACCATCACACTTTGCTAATTTTTGTATTTTTGGTAGAGAAGGGGTTTCAGCATGTTGGCCAGACTGGCATCAAACTACTGATCTCAAATGATCCGCCCACCTGGGCCTCCCAAAGCGCTGGGATGACAGGCGTGAGCCACCGTGCCCAGACTATATATGGTATTCTTAATGGAATACTTACATATATACATATATAAATAAAGGGGAGTTTACTAAGTATGAACTGACATGATCACAAGGTCCCACCATAGGCCGTCTGCTGGCTGAGAAGCAAGGACAGCCAGTCCGAGTTTCAAAACTGAAGAACTTGGAATCTGATGTTTGAAGGCAGGAAGCATCAAGCACAGGAGAAACAGGCTGTGAGAAGGATGAACAGAGTTTTGGAAGATGCACATTTTTGTAAAGCTAACTCAGATTGACATCACTCCGTCCTCACGCCCTGCCAGTACCTTTAGTTTTAAAAGAGGAAGAAGGATGCAATGTCTCTTCTCCCCAACAGATAATGCTGGGTGCTCTGTACACACGGTGACATTTAAAAAATTAAAAAATTAAAGAGTAAGGAAGGAAACACCATCTCTTCTCCCCAACAGATAATGTCGGGTGCTCTGTGCACAGGGTGACATTATCCATTCATTCCTCTCTCGGGTGTGGGACTGCGGGTAGGCGGATCATGGCAATGACGGCCTTTGCCAGGGACCTCTCCAAACACGACTCCCGGCCACCCAGGGCTGACAAAGGATGCAGTTTAAGATGGGCTAGTGGGGCCGGGCATGGAGGCTCACGTCTGCCATCCCAGCTCTTTGGGAGGCCGAGGCAGGCGGATCCCCGGGTCAGGAGATCGAGACCCTCCTGGCTAACACAGTGAAACCCCGTCTCTACTAAAAATACAAAAAAATGGGCCGGGCGTGGTGGTGGGTGCCTGTAGTCCCAGCTACTCGGGAGGCTGAGGCAGGAGAATGGCGTGAACCCGGAGGGCGGAGCCTGCAGTGATCCCAGATTGCCCCACTGCACTGCAGCCTGAGCGACAGAGCGAGACTCCTTCTCAAAGAAAAAAAAAAAAAAGATGGGCTGGTGTGTGTCTCCTTGTGCATCTCCTTGCTTCCGTTTCTGAGAGTTGGCTGAGAAAATGCAAAAAGCAAAATGCAGGGAGATTGTTGCACTGGTTTCCCGGGGTGGCCATCACCAACTATCACACACTGGGGGGCTTTGAAAGATAGAATACTCTCCTCTCACTCTTTCAGAGAACAGAAGCCTCCAGCGAAGATGCTGGCAGGGCTGGATCCTGCTGAGGCCCCTCTCCTGGGCTTGGAGATGCCGTCTTCTTCCTGTGTCCTCACAGGGTCGCCCTTCTGTGTGTGTCTGTGTCCTCATCTCCTTTTCTTATGGGATGTCTTAGTCCATCTCAGGCTGCTATCACAGAATACGATAGACTGGGTGGATTGTAAACAACAGACATTGATTCTCCCACAGTCCTGGAGGCTGGAGGTCCGAGATCCAGGTATGGGCAGGGCTGGTTCCTCCTGAGGCCTCTCTCCTGGGCTTGGAGACTTCATCTTCTCCCTGTGTCCTCACAGGGTCATCCCTCTTTGTGTGTCTGTGTCCTCATCTCCTCTTCTTATGAGAAGTCTTAGTCCATTTCAGGCTGCTATCACAGAATACCATAGGCTGGGTGGCTTAGAAACAACAGACATTGATTCTCCCACAGTCCTGGAGGCTGGACATCTGAGATCAGGGTATGGGCAGGGCTGGTTCCTCCTGAGGCCTCTCTCCTGGGCTTGGAGACACCGTCTTCTCCCTGTGTGCTCACAGGGTCGTCCCTCTCTGTGTGTGTCTGTGTCCTCATCTCCCTTCTGTTTTTTTTTGTTTGTTTGTTTCTTTATTTTGTTTATTTTTGTTTTTTCAGATGGAGTTTCACTGTTGTCGCTCAGGCTGGAGCGCAATCGCGTGATCTCGGCTCACCACAACCTCTGCCTTCTAGGTTCAAGCGATTCTCCTGCCTCAGCCTCCTGAGTAGCTGGGATTACAGGCACGCCTCACCACGCCTGGCTAATTTTACATTTTTAGTAGAGACGAGGTTTCTCTATGTTTGTCAGGCTGGTCTTGAACTCCCGACCTCAAGTGATCCCCCAGCCTCAGCCTCCCAAAGTGCTGGGATTACAGGCGTGGGCCACCGTGCCCAGCTCATCTCCTCTTCTTAGAAAGACACCAGTCCTATTGCATCAGGGCCCACCCTGCGGATATCATGTTAACTTTCCAAATCAAAGACCCTCTTGCAAATCAGGTTACGTTCACCAGAGTCTGGATTTCAACACGCTTTCCAGGGGAGACACCGTTCAGCCCACGGTTTTCAGATTGTGGAGGATTCCTTTACATTTACAGCCAATCGACTCCCTTTCAAGCGATTCTCCTGCCTCAGCCTCCCTAGTAGCTGGAATTCCAGGCACCCGCCACCACGCCTGGCTAATTTTTTTTTTTTTTTTTTTTAGTAGAGAGGGAGTTGCTAAAGGTCCAGATCCTGCCATAATACTTTTCTTGAGCAAATCCAAACCCCATCCTCAAATCTTGCTAATTTTCCAAAAAGAAGCATCAAATCGTTGTCTGAAAAAGACATAGCTATTCTTTTGACACTATTTGGTAATTTTTCTTTCTTTGAGATGGAGTCTCACTCTGAGATTATCGATTTGGCTAAAGTGGATGTAAAACGCACCCACCCGGTGTCTGCTGGATAACTCAATACTTCCTTACTTGGAATTCCAGGGGATCCTTTTTATGGAGCGTGAACTGCGTAACTACACGTGCAGGGTGTTCCCTGGGGGACCCCTGTCTAGAATCTTTGGGATATTTCTCAAATGCATTTTCCCTGGGTGTTTTTCCTCAGCTTCTCTGAGCCTGTTAGAGTCAGCCCTGTCTGAACCATTCCCAGCCAGAGGGTATTTTGCAGCTCATAAAGGGCTAACGGGGACCCCGGCCACTCCACTCAGCAGCACCCTAGATCTGGCAGCTCTGACACGCAGTACTTTCCATTACACCCGGTTTTATTTCCCGTAAACTGTTTATTTTTTCGGCGAGATTGATGCTGTTAATATTGGCTTTCAAAATGACAGATTAACATCGCCAGTTAATCAGGGCTATTAGCAGATAAATATCTGTAATTCGATCACCAGAGTAATTTCTTTTCCAATAATGCGATTTACAAATGTGAGTGATTAAGTAATTACCTTCCATCTCCACGGATTACCAGGTCCCCAACGCCTCCCCTTATGGATAATTCGGGGTGATTAGTGGCAGTTTGGCCTCCTCGGAACGCTTCGGAGCCGAAGCTTGCGTTCCTCCAGGGTTCAGAGCACGTCTTGGAGCATTCTTTCCTTCCTACAAGAGCTTGACCCCCCTAGCCGTGCAGACCTGCCTTTCCTGGAGAGTGCAGAAGCAAGCTTGCTCTCCCTAAATTCCTTCTTGTGGACATCACACTTCTATAGAAGAGTCAGGAGTGTTGCAGAACAATTTCACATGCCCATTAAGAAAGAAAAGAAACGGGTGTGAGATGGCTTACACTTGTCATCTCAGCACTGTGAGAGGCCAAGGCGGGCGGATTACCTGAGGTCAGGAGTTCAAGACCAGCCAGGCCAACATGGTGAAACCCCGTCTCTACTAAAAACACAAAAAAATAGAAAAAAAAATGAGCTGGGCCTGTTGGTGGGCACCTGTCATCCCAGCTACTCGGGAGGCTGAGGCAGGAGAAACGTTTGAACCCGGGAGGCGGAGGTTGCAGAGAGCCGAGATTGCACCACTGCACTCCAGCCTGGGCAACAGAGTGAGACTCCATCTCAAAAAAAAAAAATGTGGTGTATATACACCATGGAATACTACTCAGCCATGAAAAAGAACAAAATAATGTCATTTGCAGCAACTTGGATGGAGCTGGAGATGACTTTCCCAACTAGAGTAACTCAGGAACAGAAAAAAAAAAAAACACATGTTTTCATTTATAAGAAGATGCTATGCTCTGGGTACCCGGGGACATATAGTATAGACTAGTGGACATGGGAGACTCAGAAGATGGGATGACAGGAGGGGACTGAGGCATGAAAAATTACCTCTGGGTTTCAATGTACACTACCCTGTGAACAGGTGCACTAACAGCCTAGACTTTACCAACCAACCATCCAATCAAAAAACATTTAGGCCGGGCGTGGTGGCTCACGCCTATAACTCCAGCACTTTGGGAGGCCGAGGCTGGCAGATCATGAGGTCAGGAGATCGAGACCAGCCTGGTCAACATAGTGAAACCCCATCTCTATTAAAAACACAAGAAATTAGCCAGGCGTGGTGGCAGGCACCTGTATTCCCGGCTACTCGGGAGGCTGAGGCAGGAGAATCACTTGAACCTGGGCGGCGGAGGTTGCAGTGAGCCACGATTGTGCCGCTGCACTCCAGCCTGGGTGATGGAGTAAGAACTTGTCTCAAAACAAACAAACAAACAAAAAATTTGTACTGCTGCAGTGATCCCCACGTTGTGTTTTTGCAGTGAGCTTTTGGGAAGGAACTGTGAGTCCATTCAACCTCTTTTTCTTTCTTTTTTATAAATTACCCACTCTCGGGTAGGTCTCTTTTTTTTTTTTTAAGGCGGAGTCTTGCTCTGTCGCCCAGGCTGGAGTTCAGTGGTGCGATCTCGGCTCACTACAACCTCCGCCTCCCAGGTTCACTCCATTCTTCTGACTCAGCCTCCCGAGTAGCTGGGACTACGGGTGCTCACCACCATGCCCAGCTAATTTTTGTATTTTTGGTAGAGACGGGTTTCACCATGTTGGCCAGGATGGTCTCAAACTCGTGACCTCAGGTGATCCACCCACCTCGGCCGCCCAAAGTGCTGGGACGACAGGCGTGAGCCACCGTCCCCAGCCTCAGTTGTATCTTTATCAGCAGCATGAAAACAGACTAAGACAATCAATAATCATCAGGGAAAAGCAAATGAAACACACATCGGTCTATTCTGTATGTTTCCCCTTGTGAATAGTGTGGGGATCTTCATCAGAGTGCCTCTGTGTTTTTGATAAATTTTTGAAAAATATTCAAACAGATGCAATGATGTCGCAGATGAAGAGTCAAAAGGCTGAAGAACAAACCAGCCTTGGTCTCCAACTCTGTGTCTTTGCCTCCCCTAAGTCATCATAGAACGTTTGCAGAGAGAGCTTCAGTGGCAGGTGCATGGATCAGAGTATCCCACCAAGCCCATCAAACAGACACAGATGTTGGCCTTCTCACAAACAGAGGTCCCCAGGAGTGCTTGGAAACAGCTGAGGAAACAGAGTCACTGTGCTCTTCCTCCTGGAAAACCCGCCCCAGATAAGTCAGTCTGGACAGGGCCGGTTGGTGCTGCTACAAGGTAATACCACACGACAGCTCCCTGAGATGAAGCTTCCGACGCCCTCGCCTTTCAAAGCCTCCAGCTCAAGCCACAAATGCTGACTTTTCGGAAAGATCAGACAGCGATGTACCTTGCACCGTGTCCAGACAGACATCCGTCCCCCCTTTCCTACAGACATGACGTCCCGGTTCAACACGACCACTGGGGCAGATATCAGCCGTGACGAGCCACTGCCAGGAGCCCCAGTTCTGCGTGTATCCGTCTGGGTAAGGGGCTGCCAGCTCCTGCCTGGCTGCTGATTAATATGAGGCTCCACGTGCCTGGGTGGAGAGGCCGTCCCTGAGCGTCTGAGCTTGTCCCCTGGTTTCCCTTGTAACCGCCTCCAAATGCACCGAGCTGGGCTCTGCTCCTCCTTCCCTGTGCTGGTGGACCAGGCCCAGGCGGGCCATGTGGGTAACCCCGAACCTCACCTGTCAGCACCGGCGGACACACCATTTGATCACGCCAGCCTCCTCTCCCACCAAGACCATTCATCCAGTGATCACAGGGCCGTGCTAATGCAGTCAGCTCTGGCGACCCTGGGGGAGTCATATCCTGAGATCTGCCAGGGAGTCTCTGATTTTCTTTTTTCTTTCTTTCTTTCTTTCTTTTTTTTTTTTTTGAGATGGAGTTTTGCTTTTGTTGCCCAGGCTGGAGTGCATTGGCACGATGTTGGCTGATGGCAACATCTGCCTCCCGGGTTCGAGCGATGCTCCTGCCTTAACCTCTGGAGTAGCTGGGATTACAAGCATGCACCACCACGCCTGACTAATTTTTGTATTTTTAGTAGAGACAGGGTTTCTCCATGTTGGTCAGGCTGGTCTTGAACCCCTGACCTTAGGTGATCCGCCCACCTCGGCCTCCCAAATTGCTGAGATGACAGGCATGAGCCATTGTGCACAGCCAGGATTTTTCATTCCTCTCTCTGCAGCTCCTGCTCTGTAAAACTCTCCAAGTGTGGTTTCAGGAATGTGTCTTTAGAAAGATGGAAACAGGTGTTTTTCCTACAGGGGATGTTACAGCTAAAATAAAGACTAGGAAATCTGGGTGAAAGAATGTTAACTTTTTCTTTTTGAGATGGAGTCTCACTCTGTTCCCAAGCTGGAGTGCAATGGTGCGATCTCAGCTCACTGCAACCTCTGACTCCCGGGTTCAAGCAATTCTCCTGCCTCAGCCCCCCAAGAAGCTGGGATTACAGGCACCCACTACCATGCCCGATTAATTTTGTTTGTATTTTTAGTAGAGACGGGGTTTCTCCATGTTGGCCAGGCTGGTCTGGATGTCCTGACCTTAGGTGATCCGCCGCCTCAGCCTCCCAAAGTGCTGGGATTACAGGTGTGAGCCACCACGCCTGGCCATTTCTTCCTCTTTTTTTGAGATGAAATGTCACTCTGTCACCCAGGCTGGAGTTCAGCAGCATGATATTTGCTCCCTGCAACCTCTGCCTCCCAGGTTCAGGCAGTTCTCCAAACTCAGCCTCCCGAGTAGCTGGGACTACAGGTCCCCACAGCTGTGCCCAGCTAATTGTATTTTAGTAAAGACGGGGTTTCACCATGTTGGTCAGGCTGCTCTTGAACTCCTGACCTCAGTTGATCCACCCACCTCAGCCTCCAAATTTGCTGGGATGACAGGCGTGAGCCACCACACCTGGCCCCGATTTCATACTTTCTTTTGGGTCTTTCCTAGTCTGCAAAGTTTTGAGTCAGACATTGGGTTGGTGGAGGTATTCCTGGCGTGATCTCGTCTTGCAGAATAGTGATGGAAATTCAGTGCTGAACATGAGGGCTGGTGATGTGGGCCCGTTGGAGGCAGATCCTAGGTAACCACACTCCAAATTGGTCTGATTTCAGATTTCATTTGAAAAAATTAGACTCACAATTTAGCAACCTCTGGGTAAGAAAAATCAAGGTGATTTTTTTTTGACCACATTCCTTTACTTTGACTTCACCCACTGGGACTCCAAAGACCACCTAGCCCTTTCTGACTTTCAATATTAAAAATTCCGCCTCATAAAACGTGGATCCAGCCGGCATCAAAGACTCACATTCCATCATGAAGGAAAACGCAAAAGCCACACACAGCTCCTCACCTTCTGCGCCCCAGGCAAGACTGTTCATCACAAACCTTTTTATCCCACAAATGTGAGCGGCCTCCATTAGCACCTCTAGAGAAATCCTGGGCTGCAGCCGGGGGACGATTCATGAATACTTGTATCTCTGTGTTTATGATCAGCAGTGTGCGCAGCGTTCTGGAAGTTAGACTTCAACAACAGACTCATACAGTGTGCTGGTGTTTCTATCAGGTCATAGAACAAATTTGATTGAGATTCATAATTCTGCCAACCTCACTGCCTGCCTTGATCCTTGGACACACAGGAGAGAAATTCAGACCGAGGTGCACTGGCCATTTTTCCAGCCAAACGGCTGCTTAATAAATGTGCCTGGCTCATCTCGCAGGAGGAGCTGACGTCAACGTGTGGGCTGGTGTTTTTTGAGGACACCTCTTTCTTTTCTGTGTTTCCAGGAAGAGCTTGGAGGATGGACTTTCTGCCATTCTTTCAGCTCATCCTTCATTTTCCCCTAAGTATAAACTGGCCGATTGTCTCTAGAAATGAAAGGCTGGAAGGTTACTGTGCTCTTTGCAAATCCTGAGATGCATAATTAAACCATTAACTAAGAGGCCCAAACCTTCATTTTTCAACAACTTTTCCCAGGATCACCAAGCCGGTCCTTAATCATTTTAATAAAATCTTCCCTGCCAAAGTATGAGACTGGGCTTGGCGGATGCCTGAGAGTTTCTACGCTTCCTCCATCAGGCTCACTGTGTGGCCTTTGCTGACACGGGTCTCTGAGGTCCAGGTGAAAACTGGCACACACGTTTACCATCCACCTTCCTACCTACCTCACAGCCAGGCTGTGTGGGGAAGTTAATTTATGCTCGGAGAGCCCTCAGTACCAGGTCAGGCCTTACATAATCGGCTCATCTTTTATTTTTTTCCAATTGGCTGAAGCTGGCACAAGATGAGGCCCTCCCAAGCCCGCTGGACAGCGTGTTCTGTTCACCCAGCATTTCCCGGACAGAGTTCTGTGTACAGCCAGGTGCTTACAAAGCATGTGGTCTGGTGAAGACCTTTCTGCCCCAAGCAATCCTATTCCAGAGTGTTTTGGTCGTTTTCCTGCTGGAAGACATCTCAAGTTGTCTCATAATAAACCTTGTTCCCAGTGACCCCTGATCCTTTCTCCGGGACGGATAGAGAATCCAGCCACTCACTCGTGTTGGGATATGACTCTACCCTTGGTTATCACAGCCTTTGGAAGATTGTGATTTTCCTTTACTTCTTCTACTTTTACGCAGACTGTCATGTGACCGGCTCATGTACAACAGCCTTAATGTAGCTTCAGGCTACCTTTGCAAAGGCATCCCCATAAAAAGCAAATTTAGGACTGGGCAGGGTGGTTCATGTAATGCAAGCATTCTATGAGTCCGAGGCGGGTGGATCTCTTGAGGCCAGGAGTTTGAGGCCACCCTGGCCAACATGGTGAAACCCCGTCACTACTGAAAATATTAAAAAATTAGTTGGGTGTGGTGGCGAGTGCCTGTAATCCCAGCTACTCAGGAGGCTGAGGCAGGAGAATCACTTGAACCCGGGAGGCAGAGGTTGCAGTGAGCTGAGATTGTGCCAGTGCACTGTAGCCTGGGTGACAATCAGACTCTGTCTTGAAAGGAAGGAAAGAAGGAAGGAAAGATTGAAAGAAGGAAGGAGAGAGGAAGAAAGAAAGAAGAAATAAAGAGAAAGAAAGGAAGGGAGAAAGAAAGAAAAGAGAGAGAAAGAAAGGAAGAAGAAAGGGAAAGAAAGAAAAAAGAAAGAGAGAGAAAGAAAGAGAAAGAGGAAGAAAGAAAACAGAAAGAAAGAAAGGAAAGAGATAAAGAAAGTAAGAGAAAGAGAAAGAAAGGAGAAGGAAAGAGAGAAAGACAAAGAAAGGAGAGAGAGAAAAAAGAGAAAGAAAGAAAAAAGAAAGAAGAGAGAAAGAGAAAGAAAGAGAGAAGAAACAGAAAGAGAAAGAAAGAAAAGAGAAAGAAGAAAAGAAAGAAAAGAGACAGAGAGAGAAATAGAAAAGAGAAAGAAAGAAACGAGAGAAAGAGAGAAAGAAAGAAAAGAGAAAGAAGAAAGAAAGAAGAGAGGGAGAAAGAAAAAAGAACAAAGAAGAGAGAGAGAAAGAGAAAAGAAGAAAGAAGAGAGGTAGAAAGAAGGAGAAAAGGGAGAAAGAAAGAGAAAGAAAGGAAAGAAAGAAAGAAAGAAAAGGCAAATTTAGCAAAACAACAGTTGTATTTGCTTAAGACTAGAAGTAGGGGACACAATAACAGCCTTCCCGTGGGGCCCATAAGCACAGTGAGAGGGCATGGAGCATCCCGGTCGGGGTATGGGTTTGGGGGGAAAACGTTTTCTATGACACAGGCCACAAGATGTGTGACACACAAAACAGAACAGTCTTCAGCCTGGAAAAACAAGATGAACCTGGAGGACGTGACGTTGAGGGAAATAAGCCAGGCTCAGAGAAACAAATACCACGTGCTCTCACCTCTACGTGGAATGTAAAAAAGTGTAATCCGAGGCAGGTGGATCACGAGGTCTGGCCTTCGAGACCAGCCTGGCCAACACAGCAAATCCCAGTCACTACTAAAAACAGAAAAATTAGCCGGACGTGGTGGCAGGTGCCTGTCATCCCAGCTACTCGGGAGACTGAGGCAGGAGAATTGGTTGAACCTAGGAGGCGGAGGTTGCAGTGAGCTGAGATCAGGCCACTGCACTCCAGCCTGGGTGACAGAGTAAGACTCTGTCTAAAAAGAAAGGAAAAAAGAAAAGAAAAGCAAGAGGAGATGAGAGGAGAGGAGATGGGAGTGGAGGGGAGGGGAAGTCATAGGTGAGGGGAGGGGAGGAGAGGGGAGGGGAGGGGAGGAGAGGGGAGGGGAGGGGAGGAGAGGGGAGGGGAGGGGAGGAGAGGGGAGGGGAGGAGAGGAGAGGGGAGGGGAGGGGAGGAGAGGGGAGGGGAGGGGAGGGGAGGACAGGGGAGGGAGGGGAGGGGAATGGAGGAGAGGGGAGGGAGGAGAGGGGAGGGGAGGGGAAGTCAGAGGTGAGGGGAGGGGAGGGAAGAGTGGGGAGGGGAGGGGAGGGGAGGGGAGGGGAGGGGAGGGGAGGGGAGGGGAGGGGAGGGGAGAGGCAGGGAGGGAGTGGAGGGGAATGGAGGGGAGGGGAGGAGAGGGGAGGTGAGGGGAGGGTGGAGAGAGGAGGTGAGGGAAGAGAGGGGAGGGGAGGGAGGAGAGGGGAGGGGAGGGGAGGGAGGAGAGGGGAGGGGAGGGGAGGGAGGAGAGGGGAGGGGAGGGGAAGGAGGAGAGGGGAGGGGAGTGGAGGGAGGAGAGGGGAGGGGAAAGGGAGCGAGGAGAGGGGAAGAGATAGGGGAGGGGAGGTAGGAGAGTGGGGAGAAGGGAGGGGAGGAGAGGGGAGGGAGGGGAGGGGAGGGGAGGGAGGAGAGGGAAGTGGAGGGAGGAGATTGGAGGGGAGGGGAAGGCAGAGGGGAGGGGAGGGGAGGAGAGGGGAGGGGAGGGGAGGAGAGGGGAGGGGAGGGGAGGGGAGGGGAGGAGAGGGGAGGGGAGGGGAGGGGAGGGGAGGGGAGGAGAGGGGATGGGAGGGGAGGAAAGGGGAGGGGAGGGGAGGGAGCAGAGGGGAGGGGAGAGGAGGGGAGGGGAGGAGAGGGGAGGGGAGGGGAAGTCAGAGGTGAGGGGAGGGGAGGGAAGAGAGGGGAGGGGAGGGGAGGAGAGGGGAGGGGAGGAGAGGGAGGAGGAGGAGGGGGAGGTGGAGGAGGAGGAGGGGGAGGTGGAGGAGGAGGAAGAAGAAGAAAAAAAGGGGGAAACATTGGTGAAATGATACAAAGTTTCAGTCTGACAGAAAGGATGCATTCTAGTGACAGAAGAAAACATTCTAGCCCAGCATGGTGGCAACAGTTAATAGATGATGTATAATTCAAAACTGATAAAAGAACAGATTTTACATGTTTTTACTCAAAAAAGATTAAGCAGTTGAAGTGACAGATACGTGAATTAACATGATGTAATAATTCCACAGTGATACATATATCAAAACGTCATCTTGTGCACCTTAAAAATATGCAATTATTAGTTGCCAATTTTTTGTAAAATAAAAAGTTTTTAAAAGCACACATAGAACATCTTTGTTCCCGAGCTGGAGTTGTTGCCATTTAGCATTAAGTATATCTCCTAATGGTATCCCTCCTCCCTCCCCCCACCCCACAACAGTCCCCAGAGTGTGATGTTCCCCTTCCTGTGTCCATGTGTTCTCATTGTTCAATTCCCATCTATGAGTGAGAACATGCGGTGTTTGGTTTTCAGTCCTTGTGATAGTTTACTGAGAATGATGGTTTCCAATTTCATCCATGTCCCTACAAAGGACATGAACTCATCCTTTTTTATGGCTGCATAGTATTCCATGGTGTATATGTGCCATATTTTCTTAATCTAGTCTATCGTTGTTGGATATTTGGGTTGGTTCCAAGTCTTTGCTATTGTGAATAGTGCCACAATAAACGTACGTGTGCATGTGTCTTTATAGCAGCATGATTTATAGTCCTTTGGGTATATACCCAATAACAGGATGGCCGGGTCTAATGGTATTTCTAGTTCTAGATCCCTGAGGAATCACCACACTGACTTCCACAAGGGTTGAACTAGTTTACAGTCCCATGAACAGTGTAAAAGTGTTCCTATTTCTCCACATCCTCTCCAGCACCTGTCGTTTCCTGACATTTTAATGATTGCCATTCTAACTGGTGTGAGATGGTATCTCATTGTGGTTTTGATTTGCATTTCTCTGATGGCCAGTGATGATGAGCATTCTTTCATGTGTCTGCTGGCTGCATAAACTCTTAAATGTGTGAGTCACTTCTCTTTGTACAGAAAACCTTCCTATTTACCAGCCTTTTCCAAACAGCTCTCTTCATTTACTGGCAACATCCAATTCCGTATTTGTCATGCATAATCCGTGCATTTCAACGAGGACCATCTTTCTCCCCTAGAACGCCAGTTGTCTTTCTAAAACAGCCTTTCCTTCTGGAATCAGAAAAGGTTTTTAAAACATTAATTTCCAATGTTTGCCTTGGGAGAATGTCTTTCGATCAGCACGGTAAATTTCTGCCTGGCAGGCTGAAGTTATCACAGGTGTTGGATATTATTGACCTAATATTGACACGGTTATTAGGCTGAGAAATACCCTCGCCAAGACAGCCTCGGAAAAGACACAGATCGCTGTATTAGAACCCAGGGTGCAGTTTTTCCTGTGTATAAAAGCGGGAAGTTCTTTCGCCTGAGGATTAGACGCCCGCTTCAGACTCGGTGGGGGGTGCCTCCCGAAAAAGCAGACCCCAGGCTTGTGCACTAACGGGGGATCCCACGTGTTGGATCAGGACAGAGCTGGCTTGATCCTCCCCACCGGTTCTGCAGACACAGGAATTACTTGACATAAATAAAACAGGGCAGATCAAAGGTTTGGAAAAGATCCCCTCCAGAAGAGATTATCCGAGGTCTGCAGGAACCTGAATGCGAGCTGAGTAGAAAAGAGCCGGGATGAACAAGCTTTCTCTGCAGAGAGCTCATGAACACAGCAAGAGGCCAGACGGATTTGTTGTGAAAAATGAGGACGGGTGCCTTTAGCACAGATGGTTCCCATTCCATCGTGGTGCCTCCAACAGACGGAACACAACCAGGGACTTCTTTCCAAACGTTAAAAAATTTCGGGTGATTTTTTCTGGCCGGGTGCGGTGGCTCACGCCTGTCATCTCAGCACTTCGGGAGGCCGAGGCGGGTGGATCACGAGGTTAGGAGTTTGAGACCAGCCTGGCCAACGTGGTGAAACCCCCGTCTCTACTACAAAATACAAAAATTAGCCGGGTGTGGCGGTGTGGCACTTGTAATCCCAGCTACTCGGAAGGCTGAGGCAGGAGAACTGCTTGAACCCGGGAGGCGGAGGTTGCAGTGAGCCAAGATCGTGCCACTGGACTCCAGCCAGGGTGACAAGAGCAAGACTCTGTCTCAGAATAAATAAATAAATAAATAAATAAAAAGAGTTCAAGCGATTTTAAAGCCATATTTTACGGGTGCCCAAAACACAGGGCATGGTTCGTAAGGCAGAAATGTCCTACCTTGATGGAAGGACTAGCCGACAAGAAAGAAATGAAAGCGTAGGCTGCAGATTCTGATAGAAGGGAAATTATGGACTATGTTTTTAATTGACTGTTGAATTCAGAGTAGGATATTATGTTATTTTTTGAGACGAAGTCTCACTCTGTCTCCCAGCCTGGAGTGCAATGGCGCCTTCTCAGCTCACTGGAAGCTCCGCCTCCTGGGTTCACACCATTCTCCTGCCTCAGCCTCCCGAGTAGCAGGGATTCTAGGCACCAGCCATTGTGACCGGCTAATTTTTGTATCTTTAGTACAGATGGGGTTTTGCCAAGTTGGTCATGCTGGTCTCGAACTCCTGACCCCAGGTGATCCACCTGCCTTGGCCTCCCAAAGTGCTGAAATCACAGACATGGACCACCGCACTCCCAGCCTTGAAAAGGTGAAGATGCAAATTATACCAGCCCTGTTTCCACTTAGCTGTGACAATCACACATCACTTTTGTGACTCAAATAGTCTCTGTCTTATTCTCTAGTTAATGACTATGAAAATAATTATGCTTTTTTTCTTTGTACTATGTAAACTTTTTTAAAAATGTTATTTTAAGCTCTGGGGTGCCAGGCACAGTGGCTCACGCCTGTTATCCCAGCACTTTGGGAGGCCGAGGCAGGCAGATCACGAGGTCAGGAGATCGAGACCATCCTGGCTGATATGTTGAATCCCTATCTCTCCTAAAAACACAAAAATTAGCCGGGTGCGGTGGCAGGCCCCTGTAGTCCCAGCTACTCAGGAGGCTGAGGCAGGAGAATGGCGTGAACCTGGGAGGTGGAGCTTGCAGTGAGCTGAGATCGCGCCACTGTGCTCCAGCCTGGACGACAGAGTGAGACTCCATCTTAAAAAAAAAAAAAATTAAGCTCTCGGGTATGGGGGAAGGGTGGGCAAGTTTGCTACATAGGTAAACAGATGCCATGGTGGTCTGCTGCACCTGTCAACCTGTCACCTAGGTATAAAGCCCACGATGCATTAGTTATTTTTCCTGTTGCTCTCCCTCCCACTCCTCCACCCCTGGAAGGCCCCAGTGTGTGACGTTCCCCTCCCTGTGTCCATGTGTTCTCATTGTTCAGCTCCCACTTATGCGAGAGAACATGCAGTGTTTGGTTTTCTGATCCTGTGTTTGTTTGCTGAGGATAATGGCTTCCAACTCCATCGACGTCCATGCAAATGACATGATCTCATGGGTGAACATATTTTTTTCATCTCCAAATTTTCCTAGAAAAACAGATCATACTGCTATACACAAGTTCATAGTGTCATGACTCACAACAGTTCAAACATGGAAGCAACAGAGGCGCCCATCAGTGGATGAACACGTAAACAGAATTTGCTCTGGGAACACAGTGGAATACTATACAGCCAGGAAAAGGAATGAGAGTCAGACGCAGGCTGCAGCATGGATAAACCTCGAAGACCTCAGGCCCAGTGAGAGAAGAGACACACTATGGAATACTACACAACCAGGAAAAGGAATCAGGGTCAGACGCAGACTGCAGCATGGCTGAAACTTGAAGACACCAGGCTCAGTGAGAGAAGGGACACACGATGGAATACTATACAGCCAGGAAAAGGAATGAGGGTCAGACGCAGGATGCAGTGTGAATGAACCAGGAAGACATCAGGCCCAGTAAGAGAAGAGACACACAATGGAATACCATATGGCCAGGAAAAGGAATGAGGGTCAGATGCAGGCTGCAGTGTGAATGAAACTTGAAGACCTCAGGCCCAGTGAGAGAAGAGACACACAATGGAATACTACACAGCCAGGAAAAGGAATGAGGGTCAGACACAGGCTCCAGCACGGGTAAACCTTGAAGACCTCAGGCCTAGTGAGAGAAGAGACACACAATGGAATACTATACAGCCAGGAAAAGGAATGAGGGTCAGACTCAGGCTGCAGCATGGGTGAACATTGAAGACATCAGGCCCAGTGGGAGAAGAGACACACAATGGAATACTACATGGCCAGTAAAAATGAATGAGTGTCAGAAGCAGGCTGCAGTGTGAATGAACCTGGAAGATCTCAGGCCCAGTGAGAGAAGAGACACACAAAGGAATACCATACAGCCAGGAAAAGGAATGAGGGTCAGACATAGGCTGCAGCATGGGTGAACTTTGAAGACATCAGGCCCAATGGGAGAAGAGACACACAATGGAATACTATACAGCCAGGAAAAGGAATGAGGGTCAGATGCAGGCTGCAGTGTGAATGAAGCTGGAAGATCTCAGGCCAACTGAGAGAAGAGACACACAATGGAATACTATAAAGTCAGGAAAAGGAATGAGGGTCAGATGCAGGCTGCGGCATGGGTGAACCTTGAAGACATCAGGCCCAGTGGGAGAAGAGACACTCAATGGAATACCATAGAGCCAGGAAAGGGAATGAGGGTCAGACACAGGCTGCGGCATGGGTGAACCTTGAAGACATCAGGCCCAGTGAGAGAAGAGACACACAATGGAATACTATACAGCCAGGAAAAGGAATGAGGGTCAGATGCAGGCTGTGGCATGGGTGAACATTGAAGACATCAGGCCCGGTGGGAGAAGAGACACGCAATGGAATACTATATGACCAGCAAAAAGGAATGAGGGTCAGATGCAGGCTGCAATGTGAATGAACCTGGAAGATCTCAGGCCCAGTGAAGGAAGAGACACACAATGGAATACCATACAACCAGGAAAAGGAATGAGGGTCAGAAGCAGGCTGCGGCATGGGTGAACATTGAAGACATCAGGCCCAGTGAGAGAAGAGACACACAATGGAATACTATACAGCCAGGGAAATGGATGAGGGTCAGACGCAGGCTGCGGCATGGGTGAAACTTGAAGACATCAGGCCCAGTGGGAGAAGAGACACACAATGGAATACCATACAGCCAGGAAAAGGAATGAGGGTCAGACGCAGGCTGCGGCATGGGTGAACCTTGAACACATCAGGCCCAGTGGGAGAAGAGACACACAATGGAATATCATACAGCCAGGAAAAGGAATGAGGGTCAGATGCAGGCTGCGGTATGGGTGAACCTTGAAGACATCAGGCCCAGTGGGAGAAGAGACACACAATGGAATACCATACAGCCAGGAAAAGGAATGGGGGTCAGACACAGGCTGCGGCATGGGTGAACCTTGAAGACATTAGGCCCAGTGGGAGAAGAGACACACAGTGGAATACTATACAGCCAGGAAAAGGAATGAGAGTCAGATGCAGGCTGCAGTGTGAATGAACCTTGAAGACATCAGGCCCAGTGAGAGAAGAGACACACAATGGAATACTACACAGCCAGGAAAAGGAACGAGGGTAAGAAGCAGGCTGCAGCGTGGATGAACCTTCAAGACCTCAGGCCTAGTGAGAGAAGAGACACACAATGGAATACTACACAGCCAGGAAAAGGAATGAGGGTCAGACAGAGGCTGCAGTGTGAGTGAACATGGAAGACATCAGGCCCAGTAAGAGAAGAGACACACAATGGAATACTATACAGCCAGGAAAAAGAATGAGGGTCAGACGCAGGCTGCAGTGTGAATGAACCTTGAAGACATCAGGCCCAGTGAGAGAAGAGACACAAAATGGAATACTATATAGCTAGGAAAAGGAATGAGGGTCAGATGCAGGCTGCAGCGTGAATGAACCTTGAATACATCAGGCCCAGTGAGAGAAGAGACACACAATGGAATACTACACAGCCAGGAAAAGGAATGAGGTTCAGACGCAGGCTGCGGCATGGGTGAACCTTGAAGACATCAGGCCCAGTGAGAGAAGAGACACACAATGGAATACTACACAGCCAGGAAAAGGAATGAGGTTCAGACGCAGGCTGCGGCATGGGTGAACCTTGAAGACATCAGGCCCAGTGAGAGAAGAGACACAATGGAATACTATACAGCCAGGAAAAGGAATGAGGGTCAGACACAGGCTGCGGCATGGGTGAACCTTGAAGGCATCAGGCCCAGTGAGAGAAGAGACACACAATGGAATACTATACAGCCAGGAAAAGGAATGAGGGTCAGACACAGGCTGCAGTGTGGATGAACCTTGAAGACACCAGGCCCATTGAGAGAAGAGACACACAATGGAATACTATACAGCCAGGGAAATGGATGAGGGTCAGACGCAGGCTGCAGCATGGGTGAACATTGAAGACATCAGGCCCGGTGGGAGAAGAGACACACAGTGGAATACTATATGGTCAGCAATAACGAATGAGGGTCAGATGCAGGCTGCAGTGTGAATGAACCTGGAAGATCTCAGGCCCAACAAAGGAAGAGACACACAATGGAATACCATACAGCCAGGCAAAGGAATGAGGGTCAGAAGCAGGCTGCGGCATGGGTGAACATTGAAGACATCAGGCCCAGTGAGAGAAGAAACACAGAATGGAATACTATACAGCCAGGTAAAGGAATGAGGGTCAGATGCAGGCTGCAGTGTGAATGAACCTTGAAGACATCAGTCCCAGCAAGAGAAGAGACACTCAATGGAATACTATACAGCCAGGAAAAGGAATGAGGGTTAGACGCAGGCTGTGGCATGGGTGAACCATGAAGACATCAGGCCCAGTGGGAGAAGAGACACACAACGGAATACCATATAGCCAGGAAAAGGAATGAGGGTCAGACGCAGGCTGCGGCATCGGTGAACCTTGAAGACATCAGGCCCAGTGGGAGAAGAGACACACAATGGAATACCATACAGCCAGGAAAAGGAATGAGGGTCAGACACAGGCTGTGGCGTGTGTGAACCTTGAAGACATCAGGCCCAGTGGGAGAAGAGACACACAATGGAATGCTATACAGCCAGGAAAAGGAATGAGGGTCAGATGCAGGCTGCAGTGTGATTGAACCTGGAAGATCTCAGGCCCAGTGAGAGAAGAGACACACAGTGGAATACTATATGGCCAGGAAAAGCGATGAGAATCAGATGCAGGCTGCAGTGTGAATGAACTTTGAGGACATCAGGCCTAGTGAGAGAAGAGACACACAATGGAATACTACACAGCCAGGAAAAGGAATGAGGGTCAGACGCAGGCTGCGGCATGGGTGAACCTTGAAGACATCAGGCCCAGTGAGAGAAGAGACACACAATGGAATACTATACAGCCAGGAAAAGGAATGAGGGTCAGACGCAGGCTGCGGCATGGGTGAACCTTGAAGACCTCAGGCCCAGTGAGAGGAGAGACACACAATGGAATACTATACAGCCAGGGAAATGGATGAGGGTCAGACGCAGGCTGCGGCATGGGTGAAACTTGAAGACATCAGGCCCGGTGGGAGAAGAGACACACAATGGAACACTATACAGCCAGGAAAAGGAATGAGGGTCAGACGCAGGCTGTGGCATTTGTGAACCTTGAGGACATCAGGCCCAGTGAGAGAACCCAGACAGGAAAGACCCCATAGTGTATGACTCCACTTATCTAAAATGCCTGGAACAGGCAAAGATTTCATAGAGTCAGAAACTAGAACTACGGGTGGCAGAGGCTGGGGGGTGAAATGGGGAATTGGTGTTTCATGGGGAGAGAGTTTCTGTTTGGGAAGATGAAAATATTCTGGAGGTGGTTAGTGACAATGGTTGCACAATTATTTGAATGTACTATTTTTTTTTGAGGGGTATAGAGTTTTGATCTTGTTCCCCAGGCTGGAGTGCAATGGCGCGATCTCAGCTCTCTGCAACCTCCGCCTCCCGGGTTCAAGTGATTCTCCTTCCTCAGCCTCCTGAGTAGCTGGGAGTACAGGCATCTACCACCAGGCCCAGCTAATATTTTGTATTTTTAGTAGAGACAGGATTTCACCATGTTGGCCAGGCTGATCTCGAACTTCTGATCTCTGGTGATCCACCCACCTCAGCCTCCCAAAGTGCTGGGATTAGAGGCACGCAGCACCACACCCGGCTAATTTTTGTATTATTAGTAGAGACGGGGTTTTGCCATGTTGACCAGGCTTTTCTTGAACTCCCAACCTCAGGTGATCCACTCGCCTTGCCCTCCCAAAATGCTGGGATTACAGGCGTGAGCCACCATGCCTGGATGAATTGTACTCTTTAAAATGGCTAAAATAGTAGACATTATATTATGTGTGCTCCCCCACAATTAAAAAAATATATATTGCTATGGACAGGAAAAGAAGCTTTCTTTTCAGGAAAAGGATACATTCAGTTGGCAACAATGAACATTGCACAATATTTAATTTTTTTTCTTTTTTTTGAGATAGAGGCTCACTCTTGTTGCCCAGGTTGGAGTGCAGTGGTGCAATCTCAGTTTACTGCAACCTCTGCCTCCCGGGTTCAAGTGATTCTCCTGCCTCAGCCTTACGAGTACCTGGGATTACAGGCATGTGCCACTACGTCTGGCTAAATTTTGTATTATTAGTAGAGACAGGGTTTTGCCATTTTGGCCAGGCTGGTCTTGAACTCCTGACCTCATGTGATCCACCCACCTCGGCCTCCCAGAGTGCTAGGATAACAGGCACACACCACCACACCCGGCTAATTTTTGTACTATTAGTAGAGACAGGGTTTTGCCATGTTGACCAGGCTTTTCTTGAACTCCCAACCTCAGGTGATCAACCCGCCTTGCCCTCCCAAAGTGCTGAGATTACAGGCATAAGCCACCACGCCCGGCCAAATTATACTCTTTAAAATGGCAAAAATTGCAGAGATTGTATTATGTGTGCTCTACCACAATTTTTAAAAAGTATATATTGCTATAGACAGGAAAAGAAGCTTTCTTTTGAGGAAAGGGGTACATTCGGTTGGCAACAATGAACATGGAAGAATATTTAACTTTTTTTCTTTTTTTTTTTTTTTGAGATGGAGTCTCACTCTAGTTCCCCAGGCTGGAGTGCAGTGGCGCGATCTTGGCACACCGCAACCTCCACTTCCTGGGTTCAAGCAATGTCCCTACCTCAGCCTCCCGAGTAGCTGAGACTACAGGTGCACACCACAGTGCCCGGCTAATTTTTTGTATTTTAGTAAAGACAGGGTTTCACGATGTGGGCCAGGATGGTCTCAATCTCCTGATCTCCTGATCAGCCTGCCTCAGCCTCCCAAAGTGCTGGGATTACAGGTGTGAACCACCATGCCCGGCCAAATTGTACTCTTATTTACAATGGCTAAAATGGCAGAGATTATATTATGTGCTCTCTACCACGATCTTAAAAAATTTTATTGCTATACACAGGAAAAAAAAATGCTTTCTTTTGTGGAAAAGGGTACATTTGGTTGGCAGCAATGAACATTGCACAGAATTAAATTTTAAAAATGCAAAAAGTTGTTCTCAGCGTGGTACAGTGGCTCACACCTGGATTCCCAGCTACTTGGGAGGCTGAGGTTGGAGGATCCGTTTAGCCCAGGAAATGGAGGCTGCAGTGAGGTGTGATCACGCCACTGCACTCCAGCTTGGGCAAAAAGACAAGATCCTGTCTTGGCCAGGCACAGTGTCTCACGCCTGTCATCCCAGCATTTTGGGAGGCCGAGGCAGGCAGACCACGAGGTCAGGAGATCGAGACTATCCTGGCTAATACGGTGAAACTCAGTCCCTACTAAAAATACAAAAAATTAGCCGGGCGCGGTGGCGGGTGCCTGTAGTCCCAGCTACTTGGGAGGCTGAGGCAGGAGAATGGCATGAACCTGGGAGACAGAGCTTGCAGTGAGTGGAGATCGCGCCACTGCACTCCAGCCTGGGCGACAAAGGAAGACTCCATCTCAAAAAAAAAGAAAAAGAGAAGACCCTGTCTCTAAAAAACACAAGAAAACAACCACAACAAGACACAAAAGAGTGGTCTCAAGAAGAAGAAAAACAGTTAAAATGGTGCATATGACATTATACGTATTTTGCCATAATGAAAAAGAATGGTGTAGGGAACAGCAGAATCTTTTAGAAAGTAATCCTGGGGTTCAGCACTTCACAAAAACAAAAGGAAAGCAAGTTCTCAAGCTATCGAGTTAGAAAAAGCTTTGCTGGGCGTGGTGGCTCACATCTGTAATTTCAGCACTTTGGGAAGCCGAGGCAGGTGGATTACATGAGATCAGGAGTTCGAGACCAGACTGGCCAACACGGTGAAACCCTGTCTCTACTAAAAATACAAAAATTAGCCAGTCGTGGTGTCGCACGCCTGTAATCCCAGCTACTTGGGAGGCTGAGGCAGGAGGATTACTTGAACCCAGGAGGTGGAGGTTACAGTGAGATGAGATGCTGAGATCTTTTAAGATATCTTTTTGGCTGGGTGCGGTAGCTCACGGCTGTAATCCCAGCACTTTGGGAGGCTGAGGTGGGCAGATCACCAGAGATCAGGAGTTCGAGATCAGCCTGGCCAACATGGTGAAACCCCTCTCTACTAAAAAGTAGAAAAATTAGCCAGGCATGCTAGCGCATGCCTGTAATCCCAGCTACTCGGCATGCCGAGGCAGAAAAATCAGTTGAACCTGGGAGATGGAAGTTGCAGTGAGCCGAGATCGTGCCACTGCACTCCAGCCTGGGCGACAGAGCGAGACTCCATCTCAAAAACAACAGCAACAAAATACCCGTAATTTGGGAGGCCCAGGCAGGTGGATCACCTGAGGTTAGAAGTTCGAGACCATCCTGGCCAACATGGTGAGACTGCGTCTTTACTAAAACTACAAAAATTAGCCAGGCGTGGAGGCAGGTGCCTGTAATTCCAGCTACTCGGGAAGCTGAGGCAGGAGAATCGCTTGAACCCAGGAGGCGGAGGTTGTGGTGAGCCGAGATCACGCCACTGCACTCCAGCCTGGGTGACAGAGCGAGACGCTGTTTCAAAAGAAAAAAGAGAGAGAGAGAAATAGAGGATAGGAAAATAGAAATGAAACAAAGAATGATATAGAAAAGACAAAATAAAACATGACTAATATGGCGAAGAGCCCAAGAAGACGATAGGGGGCGTGAAAGAACAAAAAAACCAAAAAATAAAAAACAAATTGCAGAAAATTGTGCAGAGATCAAAATTTGAAGTTGAAGAAAGAATAGACATAGAGAATTCACCCAGAATAAATTAAAAGAATGCAAGACCACTAAATCATCAAATAAAGTGAGACGCAACTTCTAGCAACCGTAAAATTATAAAACCAGTATTTCGCTGAATTTATCAGTAACCAGTAACAATGGAAAATAAGGCGATGCTCATGAGTGACTATTTTTATTTTTTCAGACAGAGTCTCGCTGTGGCCCAGGCTGGAGTGCAATGGCGCCATCTCAGCTCACTGCAACCTCGGCCTCCCAGGTTCAAGCGATTCTCCTGCCTCAGCCTCCCAAGTAGCTGGGATGACAGGTGCCCGCCACCACGCCAGGCTAGTGTTTGTATTATTAGTAGAGACGGAGTTTCACCATGTTGGCCAGGCTGGTCTCCAAATCCTGACCTCAGGCGATCTGCCCTCCTCGGTCTCCCAAAGTGCTGGGATGACAGGCGTGAGCCACGGCGCCCGGCCTCATTTCAGAGTTTGAGCCACGGCGCCCGGCCTCATTTCAGAGTTTGCTTTCAGATGCGCCATATAAAGAAGTCATCAGGCACTCCTTAGCGAGGAAAGCAGCAGTAACATGTAAATTATACTCACAGGATTTTCCCCACTTCAACACATCCAGAAGTTGAAAGGAAGAGATAAATGGACATTTCAAAGCTGAGTCTCTAACAACAACTAAAACCTGTTCGGTGGGGCTTGATTTGGCAAGAGTAAATGAACTCGAATCAAATTCAATTACCCTGTGTACGTTAACCATAATACGTGCTTAACATTTTACAAAAAGATCTGATTTTCTGGTACTTGTTTATTTTTAACCGCAATAAAAAGTCAAAATTTGGTGGAAAGCATTTAACGTGTGTTTTCTGTAGCACTCATGAGCTGTGCAATGGTGCTGTTATTTAAAAAAAGGAAAAGAAAAAAAGTGGCCGGGTGCGGTGACTCACGCCTGTAATCTCAGCACTTTGGGAGGCCGAGGCGGGTGGATCACTTGAGGTCAGGAGTTTGAGACCAGCCTGGGCAACATGGTGAAACCCTGTCTGTACCAAGAAAAAAAAAATTATCTGGATGTGGTATGTATGCCTATAGTCCCAGCTACTTGGGAGGCTGAGGAAAGAGGATGGCTTGAGCTCAGAAGGTGGAGGCTGCAGTGAGCTGAGATTGCACCACTGCACTCCAGCCTACGCAACAGAGCAAGATATTGTCTCAAAAACAAAATAAAACAAAACACAAACACTAAAAAAACAGATTGAGAATCCTTGGCACCCACCTCTTACCAGCTCAGTCACAATTGCAAACCAGAGGCCTGGCACGGTGGCTCACGCCTGTAATCCCAGCACTTTGGAAGGCCAAGGTGGGCGGATCACCTGAGGTCAGGAGTTCGAGACCAGCCTGACCATCATGGTGAAAGCCTGTCTCTACTAAAATACAAAAATTAGCCGGGCGTGGTGGCACGTACCTGTAATCCCAGCTGTTTGGGAGGCCGAGGCGGGCGGATCAACAGATGTCAGGAGTTCCAGACCAGCCTGACCATCATGGTGAAACCCCATGTCTACTAAAATACAAAAATTAGCCAGGCGTGGTGGCACGTACCTGTAATCCCAGCATTTGTGGAAGCCGAAGCAGGTGGATCACCAGAGGTCAGGAGTTCTAGACCAGCCCGACCATCATGGTGAAAGCACGTCTCTACAAAAAATACAAAAATTAGCCCGGCATGGTGGCAGGTGCCTGTAATCCCAGCTACTTGGGAGGCTGAGGCAGGAGTATCGCTTGAACCCAGGAGGCGGAGGTTGCAGTGAGCTGAGATTGTACCACTGCACTCCAGCCTGGGCAACAGAGCAAGACTCAGTCTCAAAAAGAAACGAAACAAAACACTAACCTAAAAAATTGGATTGAGATTCCTCAGCCCCCACCTCTTACCAAATCAGTCAAAATTGCAAACCAGAATGTATTCAACTGCTTTGAATACCGAGGATAGATGTCATTTCATCTATGACCCTGTGTGCAGCAGGAAAGCAATATTGCCCACCTGTATTATCAAATTGGGCTCATTCAGCTAATTAAACCTATCAGCAAGATATGCAAACTGGAGGCTGGGCACGGTGGTTCACACCTGTAATACCAGCACTTTGGGAGGCCGAAGAAGGCAGATTACTTGAGGTCAGGAATTTGAGGCCAACGTGGCCAGCAAGGTAAAACCTGGTCTGTAAAAAAAAAAAAAAAAAAAGAAAAAATACAAAAATTAGCCGGGTGTGGTAGCGGGCACCTGTAATGCCAGCTACTCAGTAGGCTGAAGCCAGAGAATCGTACTTACGAGGTGGAGTTTGCAGCAAGCCGAGATCATGCCATGGCACTCCAGCCTGGGTGACAGAGTGAGACACTGTCTCAAAAAAACAAAAGATATGCAAACTGGAATAACCAGGCTATATTATTCAAGGGATACTTTGATATGAGAATTTCTTAGTCAGCAGGAAAAATCATAATTTCTTGCCTTGTCTGAGGTATGAGTACTTGCATCTGGGGTACATGTGACTTAAGAATTTGGAAAAATTGCACTGGGCGCCGTGGCTCATGCCTGTAATCCCAGCACTTTGGGAGGCCGAGGCGGGTGGATCACCTGAGGTCAGGAGTTCAAGACCAGCCTGGCCAACATGACTAAACCTGGTCTCGAGCAAAAAAACAAAAATTTGCTGGGCGTGGTGGCAGGCGCCTGTAATCCCATGTACTCGGGAGGCTGAGGCAGAAGAACTGCTTGAACCCGGGAGGCAGAGGTTGCAGTGAGCTGAGATCACGCCACTGCACTCCAGCCTGGGCAACAGAGCAAGAATTTGTCTCAAAAAAAAAAAAAAATTGGAGCAGTTTGAAAGCTAAAGGGTGGGCTTTCCTCATCTTCTTCATCAAAGGTTATTTCCATGTCTTTTTTTCTTTTTTTGAGACAGGGTCTCCCTCTGTTACCCAGGCTGGAGTGCACTGGTGCAATCTCAGCTCACTGCAGCCTCAACCTCCTGGGCTCAAGCAATTCTCCCTTCTCAGCCTCCCGTGTAGCTGGGATAACAGACATGCACCAAAACACTGTTTGCATCTTCTCAGCATTTAGGAGAGCTTCGCATCACATACCCCGACCACGAGAATGAATTCAAGAAATTCTTTTTTTTTTTTTGAGACAGAATCTCATTCTGTTCGCCCAGGCTGGAGTGCACTGGCCCGATCTCAGCTCACTGCAAGCTCCACCTCCAGCGTTCAAGCTATCCTCATACCTCAGTCTCCCAAGCAACTGGGATTGCAGGCACGTGCCACCACACCTGGTAATTTTTGCATTTTTAGTAGAGACGAGGTTTCACCATGTTGGCCAGGCTGGTCTTGAACTCCCAACCTCAAGTGATCCGTCCGTCTCAGCCTCACAAAGTGCTGGGATGACAGGCCTGAGCCACCGCACACCAGGTCCAAGCAACTGATTTAGATAAAGTTTCCCCCGGCTCTCCTTCTCTCTGACCCTGTTTTATTTCTTTATTTTTGTTTTCTTTGCCGTCCTAGAGTGGGAAACGCTGATTTAAGCACCCATCTTTGCAACTGTTACAGAATTGTCAGGTATTTAACGAAACAATGAACGGATCCCGTATTTGCCAACAAGAACATATTATACAAATATAGACAAAGTGGCATAATTTACATCCCTCGTTTCAAGTAGACACACGATGAATTTTTCATATTCTCTCAGCTTTGAAGTCTGTTATTACTGCTGGAAACAATGATTTGTATTCTTCTCTGAAGTCTGTTTTCTGACAGCCCCAGTCAGATATTTAGAAGACGGCTGGTTTTGACAATTTCATGGGGATCGTCCTAAAACTGTTTTTTTTTTTTTTAATTTTTCTCTCCCACTGTGGGTGAGGTAGCGATGGACGCTGTATGACTATAAATTGTCTAATTTACATTGTGTTGATCATATATTTTATTTTATTATTATTATTTTTTGATCATATATTTTTGAGATGGAGTTTTGCTCTTGTCGCCCAGGCTGGAGGGCAGTAGCACAAGCTCAGCTCACTGCAACCTCCACCTCCCAGGTCCGAGCGATTCTCCTGCCTCAGCCTCCCGAGAAGCTGGGTTACAGGCACCTGCCACCATGCCTAGCTCACTGCAACCTCCGCCTCCCAGGTTCAAGCGATTCTCCTGCTTCAGCCTCCCAAGTAGCTGGGATTACAGGCACCCTCCACCATGCCTGGCTAATTTTTGTATTTTTAGTAGAGATGGGGTTTCACCATGTTGGTCAGGCTGGTCTTGAACTCCTGTCCTCAGATGACCCAACTGTCTAGCCTCCGAAAGTGCTGGGATTACAGGCTTGCGCCACCGTGCACAGGCTGTGGTGTCATCTTTCTTTCTTTCCTTTCTTTCTTTCTTTTCTTTTATTTCTTTCTTTTCTCCTGTGCTCATGCTTTGTTACAGGAGACATCGTCTGTCTCCTGGCTGTCTCACCTTCCACACTCACTTCCCACTGATCACCAGAGCATGCCCCACCAATGGTGAATGCTTCAGACTCCGTCACAATCCAGGCCTGTGAAAGTGGGGTCCCCAGGTCACCTCGGTGTGGGCACCTGGCAATGAGAGGGAGGGATACTGGGGGGGGTCCCCTGACATCAAAACATATGGCTGGATCAGCTGTGAAAGTTGTGAGATGTGGAAAATGTTGAGCAACATTTAATATATATGCATATACCTATATTTTAATTAAATAATTAATAATTGATATTTAATTATTAATATTAAACATTCGTGATTATTATTAGATATTAATTAAATATTTAATTAAAATATAAACATGCATATATCTATATATCCATATATTTGCATTTATCCATATATTTGTATATGCATATATAGCTATGCATATATATCTATGCAATAGATATGCATCTATATGCATATTGCAATATATGCAATATAAAACAGAAATATGTCAATAGAAATATTGATTAAATATTGATTAAATATAAATTAAATATTTAATCAATATTTAATTTATTTAGCATCACTTAATAGCTATATAATATATATATTATATATATTATTAAATATAAATTAAATATTTAATTTATATTTAATAATTATTATTTCATATTTAATGATAACAATAATAATGTTTGATAATATTGACGAACACCGGTGAGGGTTGATGGACATGGTTGCAGGTAAAAAGACACATGATTCATCCACGTGGTGGTGACTCATGCCTGTGAGTACTTTGTGAGGCTGAGGCAGGAGGATGGCTTGAGGCCAGAAGTTCGAGACCAGCCTGGGCAATATGGTGAGATTCCCCCCTCCGCTATCTCTACAAAAAATAAAAAAATACAGAAAGAGGCAAGATTCATGAAGCATGGAGTGAGGGCTCTGTGATGTTCCAATGGCCTCAGCAATTCTGTGTTGAGCATTTGCAAGGAGAAGGGATTGTCAGTCAGTAGCTCAAACTATAGGGCAGAGGAGATGCATGCTTCCCTGAGGATGTCTTTATGTTCTTTTTTATTTTTTATTTTATCAGTATTATTATTATTATTTTGAGATGGAGTCTCGCTTTGTCACCCAGGCTGGAGTGCAGTGGCACAATCTCAGCTCACTGCAACCTCCACCTCCCAGGTTCAAGCGATTCTCCTGCCTCAGCCTCGCAAGTACCTGGGACTACAGGACCCCGCCACCATGACCAGCTAATTCTTTTTTTTTTTTTCTTTTTTTGAGATGGAGTCTCGCTCTGTTGCTCAGGCTGGAGTGCAGTGGTGCAATCTTGGCTCACTACAACCTCCGCCTCTTGGGTTCACACCATTCTCCTGCCTCAGCCTCCTGAATAGCTGAGACTACAGGCACCTGCCACCACACCCGGCTAATTTTTGTATTTTTAGTACAGACGGGATTTCACCATGTTAACCAGGATGATCTTGATTTCCTGACCGCTTGATCCGCTCGCCTCGGCCTCCCAAAGTGCTGAGATTACAGGCGTGAGCCACCGCGCCCAGCCTAATTCTTGTATTTTTAGTAGACACAGAATTTCACCATGTTGGCCAGGCTGGTCTTGAACTCCTGACCTCAGGTGATCCGTTGGTCTCCTCCTGCCAAAGTGCTGGGATCACAGGCGTGAGCCACCGCGCCTGGCCAGACATCCTTACGTTCTAAAGATCTGCTGTACAGTGCTATGCCTACAGCCAGCAATATTGTCTCCTGCACTTAAAAATATGCTAGGAAAGGAGAGCTCACGGACACTCCTTAAAATAATGAGAATAGAAGTACCATTACGTCCAGCAATTTCACGACTGGGTATCTACCAAAGGAAAAGCAGTCGTTATGTGGAAAAGACACTTGCACAGGCACATTTATAGCAGCAGAGTTTGCAACTGCAAAATCATGGAACCAGCCCCAAGACCCATCCAGCAACGAGTGGATAAAGAAAATGCTGTGCAGGCTGCGAGCGGTGACTCACCCCTGTAATCCCAGCACTTTGGGAGGCTGAGGTGGGTGGATCACCAGGTCAGGAGTTCAAGACCAGCCTGACCAATATGGTGAAACAGCATCTCTACTAAAAATGCAAAAATTAGCCAGGTGTGGTGGCAGGCACCTGTAATCCCAGCTACTGGGGAGGTTGAGACACAAGAATCGGTTGAACCCGGGAGGTGGAGGTTGCAGTGAGCTGAGATCACACCACTGCATTCCAGCCTGGGCGACAGAGTGAGACTCCATCTAAAAAAAAAAAAAAGTGATATATATCTCGATATATATATATGATATATATGATATACATATATAGGATATATATATACACACACACTATATATAGTCTATATATATATAGTGCTGAATATATGTATACACACTCTGTATATATATAATGGAATACTACTCAGCCAGGAAAAGGAATGAATGAATGGCATTCATGGCAACCTGGATGGAATTGGAAACCAATATTGTAAGTGAAGTAACTCAGGAATGGAAAACCAGACATCCTTTGTTCTCCCTCATAAGTGGGAGCTTATGAAACTGTGGTTATATATATATATAGATATGTTGTGTGTGTATATATATTTACAGTGTGTGTATATATATTTACTCACAATATGTGTGTATACATATACGCACACTATATATATGTCTATATATAGTGCTGAATATATGTATACACACACTATATATTTATTGGAATACTACTCAGCCTTGAAAAGGAATGAATGAATGACATTCACAGCAACCTGGATGGAATTGGGGACCATGATTCTAAGTGAATTAACTCAGGAATGGAAAACCAAACATCCTTTGTTCTCTCTCATAAGTGGGAGCTTATGAAGCTGGGGTATATATACATATATATATATAGTGTGTGTGTATATATATTTACACACAATATGTGTGTGTAAATATATATACACACACTGTACATATGTCTATATATATAGTGCTGAATATATATACACACAATATATACATATGTCTATGTATATAGTGCTGTATATATACACAGCACTGTATATATAAAATGTAATACTACTCAGGCATGAAAAGAAATGAATGAAAAGAAATGAATCAATGGCATTCACAGCAATCTGGATGGAGTTGGGGACCATTATTCTAAGTGAAGTAGCTCAGGAATGGAAAACCAACATCCTATGTTCTCACTCATAAGTGAGAGCTAAGCTAGCAGGATGCAAAGGCATAAGAATGATACATGGATTTTGGGGAATCTGGGGGACAGGCTCGGGGGTGGCCGGAAATAAAAGACCATGCATTGGGTACGGTGTACACGGCTCGGGTGTGCACCAATACCTCTAAAATCACCACTCAAGAAGTTATCCAGCTGAGTGTGGTGGCTCACGCCTGTAATCCCAACACTTTGGGAGGCCAAGGTGGGAAGACCACGAGGTCAGGAGTTTGAGACCAGCTTGGCTAACACAGTGAAACCCTGTCTCTACTAAAAATACAAAAATTAGCTGGGTGTAGTGGTGCATGCCTGTAATCCCAGCTACTCAGGAAGCTGAGGCAGGAGAATCGCTTGAACCTGGGAGGTGGAGGTTGCAGTGAGCTGAGATTGTGTCATTGCACTCCAGCCTGGGCAACAGAGCAAGACTCCATCTCAAAAAAAAAAAAAAAAAAAAAAAGCTTCGAAAGGCAGCTCTCCTGAAAGCTTCTCCAAAAAGCCAAGATGACAGATTTGGATCATTTTAAAGTTATGAAGGCAAAGAAAATGAGGAACAGAATCATCAAGAATAAAGTTCAGAAGCTTCCAAAGGCAGCTATCCTGAAAGCTTCTTCCAAAAAAGCACCTGCTGCTGCTGCAGCTGCTGCTGCTAAAGTTCCAGCAAAAAAGATGACCGCTGTGGGTAAGAAGGCCCAGAAGATTCAGCCCAGAAGATTCTTTCCCAGAAAACCACAGGCCAGAAGGCAGCACCTGCTCCAAATGTTCAGAGGACTCAAAAACTCCAGCTCCTAAAATAGAAGAAACACCTGCCAATAGAGTGAGATGATGGTTACATCCACAGAGGCACCTGCTCCAAAAGCTCAGAAGGGTCAAAAAGCTTCAGCACCGGCCAAGCACACTGGCTCAAGCCTGTAATCCCAGCACTTTGGGAGGCTGAAGTGGGTGGATCACGAGGTCAGGAGTTCAAGACCAGCCTGGCTAACACGGTGGAATCCCGTCTCTACTAAAAATACAAAAATCAGCCAGGCGTGGTGGCAGGTGCCTGTAATCCCAGCTACTGGGGAGGTTGAGGCAGGAGAATCGCTTGAACCTGGGAGGCGGAGGTTGCGGTGAGCCGAGATGGTACCATTACACTCCAGCCTGGGGGACAGAGCAAGACTCCCTCTCAACAAAACAAAACAACAACAAAAAAGACTCCAGTCCTAAAATAGAAGAAACACCTGCCACAGAGGCTCCTGCTCCAAAGGCATCTGGTAACAAAGCATAAGAGGCAATTACAGAAAGTAATAAAGGTTCTTTTCGACATGCTGGCAAATCTAAAAAATAGTACTAATGAAAAATAAATAAAATATTAGGAAAACATATTACAGTTTTATGACCTGCTTTTTCTTCTCTTAGAACTATATTAAAAATATATTTGTGTGTTAAAAAAGAAAAACAGAAAAGAAAACCAGAGAATGTGCTTCTAAAATAAGAAACATTTCGTTGTGACTCTGACAGGTGTGATTGAAGCTACTTGGGGCTCAACACCTACCCAAGGGCTGAGTTGTGAGGTGGGACAGGCACCTGTTTTGTCATTATAAAAAGCAGCACTGGCCAGGCGTGGTGGCTCATGCCTGTAATCCTAGCACTATGGGAATCCAAGGTGGGCGAATCACCTGAGGTCAGGAGTTCGAGAGCAGCCTGGCCAACATGGTGAAACCCTGCCTCTACTACAAATACAAAAATTAGCCGGGTGTGGTGGCAGGTGCCTGTAATCCCAGCTACTCGGGAGGCTGAGACAGGAGAATAGCTTGAACCTGGGAGGTGGAGGTTGCAGTGAGTCGAGATCACGCCACTGTATTCCAGCCTTGGGGACAGAGCAAGACTCCATCTCAAAAAACAAACAAAAAAAAGGATCACGGTATTTTTCCCTCTCTCTTTCTTTCTTTCTTTTTTTCTCTTTATTTCCTTCCTTCCTTCCTTTCTTCCTTCCTTCCTTCCTTCCTTCCTTCCTTCCTTTCTTCTTTCTTTCTTTCTTTCTTTCTTTCTTTCTTTCTTTCTTTCTTTCTTTCTTTCTTTCTTTCTTTCTTTCTTACTTTTCTTTCTTTCTTTCTTTTTTTCGACAGTCTCGCTCTGTCGTCCAGGCTAGAGTGCAGTGGTGCGATCTCGGCTCACTGCAAGCTCTGCCTCCCGGGTTCACGTCATTCTCCTGCCTCAGCCTCCCGAGTAGCTGGGACTACAGGCACCCGCCACTAAGCCTGGCTAATTTTTTTGTATTTTTAGTAGAAACGGGGTTTCACTGTGTTACCCAGGATGGTCTCGATCTCCTGACCTCGTGATCCGCCCGCCTCAGCCTCCCAAAGTGCTGGGATGACAGGTGTGAGCCTCCGCGCCCGGCCTATTTTTCGCTCTTTAAGCTCATGTAGGTCTCAGTAACTTACTCTATCTGTATGTACACGCATCCGTCTACTTATAAAATGTTGCCATTGTGTTCATCACACCGTTGTTGGATTTCTCTTGATTTCTGTTTTTAGACAACAGGGTCCCTGTTACCCAGGCTAGAGTCCAGAGGCTCATTCACAGTTCACTGTGACACAAGCCCTCCTCCCACCTCAACCTCCCAAGTAGCTCCGATTACAGGGTCATGCCGTCATGCCCACTTAATTTGTCACAGTTTTTGTAGAGATGGGGTCTTGCTATGTTGGCCAGGCTGGTCTCAAACTCCTGGGCTCAAGCGATCCTCGTGCCTTTCCTCGGCCTCCCAAAGTGCTGGGATAACAGGTGTGAGCCACCGCAGCTAGCCACTTCTACCTGTCTTTACCTGCACCTGTTTCCTTAAGATGTCGCTACTGTGTTCATTGCAGACTTGTGGCATTCTTCTGGATTTTTCAAAATCATTGCCATAAATTATTACTTGTCTCAGTGACTCAGGTTTTGAATCTGGTGCCCAGCCAGACACCGGCTCACGCCTGTAATCTCAACACTTTGGGAGGCCAAGGGCGGTGGATCACCAGAGGTCAGGAGTTCGAGACCATCCTGGCCAACAAGGTGAAACACCATCTGTATTAAAAATACAAAAATTAGCTGGGGTTGGTGGCAGGTGCCCGTAATCCCAGCTACTCAGGAGGCTGAGGAAGGAAAATTGCTTGAACCCAGGAGGCGGAGGTAGCAGTGAGCTGAGATCGCGCCACTGCACTCCAGCCTGGGGAACAAGAGCGAGACTCCGTCTCAGATAATAATAATAATATTAATAATGATAATAATAATGAAATAAATCTATTGCCCTAGATGAATGCCTTACTCTAGTCCCAGCCCTGAAAGTGACTAAGATACTTGGAAGTTTGGTATCTACCCCAAATACTACTCAGCCATAAGGAGGAATGAAATGATGGCATTTGCAGCAACCTGGATGGAGCTGGAGGCCATGATTCTAAGTGAAGTAACTCAGGAATGGAAAATCAATCATCATTATGTTCTCACTTATAAGTAGGAGCTACGCTATGAGGACGCAAAGGCATGAGAATGATATAATGGACTCTGAGAAGTCAATAGGAGATGTAAGCAATGAAAGGAATGAAATAGTGGGATTTGCTGCACCTGTAAGTCCACCAGCCAGAAGGGTCAACCTGGAAAGTCCACCTGTATTTAAGAGTGGACGTCCGGCCAGGCAAGGTGGCTCACGCCTGTCATCCCAGCACATTGGGAGGCTGAGGCGGGCAGATCGCCTGAGGTCAGGACTTCGAGACCAGCCTGATCAACATGGCGAAACCCTGTGTCTACTAAAAATGCAAAAATTAACTGGGCGTGGTGGCGGTCACCTGTGGTCCCAGCTTCTCTGGAGGCTGAGGCAGGAGAATGGCGTCAACCCAGGAGGCAGAGCTTGCAGTGAGCCAAGATCGCGCCACTGCACTCCAGCCTGGTTGACAGAGCTAGACTCCTTCTCAAAAAAAATAAATAAATAAGGAGAACTTTTCCTTCTGAGGTATGAAGACCTGCATGAGTACAACGTGCAAAGAGTCACCAGTTCTACCTGCTTCTGTTGCATTTCAAACGTCACACGCAGTGTCTTGAACCACAAAAGGAAGGGACAGTGGATTCTTTTTATTTTATTATATTTTATTTTATTTTACTTTATTTTATTTTATTTTACTTTATTTTATTTTTTCAGACAGAGCCTCGCCCTGTCTCCCAGGCTGGAGTGCAGTGGCATGATCTCATCTCACTGCAACCTCCTCCTCTCGGGTTCCAGTGATTCTCCTGCCTCAGCCTCCCGAGTAGCTGTGATTACAGGCACCTGCCACCACGCCCTGCTAATTTTTTCTATTTTTAACAAACTGGGGTTTCACCCAACATTGGGTTTCACCATGTTGGCCAGGCTGCTCTCGAACTCCTGACCTCGGGTGATCCACCCGCCTCACCCTCCCAAAGTGCTGGGATGACAGGTGTGAGCCCCTGCACCCAGCCAAGATGAAGGATTTTGCAGAGCCAACCCTTCTCTCTCCTCCTGCCACACTGCATGGAGAGTAGTGGGTAGCTGTTCTCCAGCACATGAGGAGAAAGGAAATATTCCATGAGGAAAAGTAATTCCACACAAACACCTTGGGATGGGATTAAAATGCCAAATACGCTTGTCTGTCCTGTGTATGAAACGTGAGAATCAATTCTGAGAATCAATACTCTGTCCCAGGAATATATAGAGAGGGAGAGGTGGGGGTGAGACTCTGCCGTGAGATCATTTGATGCTTCATAAAGAATTTCATTGAAACCCTGAAACTTTTGATAGGTAATTACAGTCAGGAAGCCCAGCACATATGAATTCTATATTTGCAATCCACACTGAGGTCACCCCGCAAACTGCCTTCAGAAATAGGTTGGGGGGCTGTCTTATTAAAACTGAATTTCCGCTCTCGCTGGTATGGCCTGTCCGAGGAGAAAACGGGAACAGATATGGCCGGGGACACCTTGAGAATCTGGCTGTTCCCTATCTGCCATCACAGTAGACACAACGGGATTTCAGCATCATCTTCTGAGGGAAGCGGGGAGGCCGCACAGCCATCGTGGACGAGGAATTGGAATGAAATCTCCTTCACCTCCTCTGGGTCTCTCGGTCCTCTTCTAACTCATTGCTGAAGTCATCCACTGCTGCACACTTAATTGTTTATTTAAATGGGATAACTGGCCGGGTGTGGTGGCTCACACCTGTCATCCCAGCACTTTGGGAGGCCGAGGCGGGCAGATCCCCTGAGGTCAGGAGTTTGAGACCAGCCTGGCTAACATAGTGAAACCCCACCTCTACTAAAAATATAAAAATTAGCCGGGCGCAGTAGCACGCAACTGTAGTCCCAGCTGCTCCAGAGGCTGAGGCAGGAGAATCGCTTAAACCCGGGAGGCGGAGGTTGCAGTGAGCAGAGATGGCACCACTGCCCTCGAGCCTGGGTGACAGGGTAAGACTCTGTGTCAAAATAATAATGATACTAATTAATAAATAAATAGGATAACTATGCATTGCCATGTTCACTGAGGCAAGGAGATCAAGACATTCCTAATTGTATCTTGTAACTACAGCATTCTCTGCACTGTGGATACGGTTCTGGGTGGCCAAGCCTGCTCCTCTCCTTCTCCAGGGTGTGAGCTTGAGCCTCTTTCTTCCATTCTCTATTCCTCATGTGTTCTCCTGGCTCCTCTGTCTCTCCCTTCTCTCTCGCTGCACCTTGTTTTGAGAGGGAGTCTCGCTCTGGAGACCACGCAGGAGTGCAGTGGCATGATCTTGCCTCACTGCAACCTCCGCCTCCCAGGTTCAAGCGATTCTCCTGCCTCAGCCTCCTGAGTAGCTGGGATTACAGGTGTGTGACACCACGCCCAGCTAATTTTGTATTTTTAGAAGAGATGGGGTTTTGCCATGTTGGCCAGGCTGGTCTCGAACTCCTGACCTCGAATGATCCCCCTGCCTTGGCCTCCCAAATTGCTGGGATTACAGGCATGAGCCACCGCGCCTGGCCTGCTGTTTTATTTTAAAGACAGAGTCTCGCTCTGTCACCCAGGCTGGAGTGCAGTGACATGACCACAGCTCACTGCATCCTCCACCTCCTGGGCTCAAACAATCCTCCTGCCTCAGCCTCCCAATTAGGCGGGACCACTGGTGTGGGCCACCACACCCAAGTAGCTGGGACTCCACACTCCTGTAGTCCCAGCTACTTGGGAGGCTGAGGCAGGAGGATGAATTTTTTTGTATTATTTGTAGAGATTATTATTTTGTATTATTTGTTGCCCAGGCTGGCCTCAAACTCCTAGGCTCAAGCTATCTCCCCACCTCAGTCTCCCAAAGTGCTGGGATTACCAGCACGAACCACCACACTCAGCCCGTCATTTTTAATTCTATTTTTCATATATGTGATTTTATTCCATTTTTCACATATTATATTTTTACATATATCTATTTTTCACCCATACATGTAGAAAATCTCTAAAGTACACAATAAAAAAGACAAAATTCTTCCCCACAAATCTTCTCTTCTTCTCTCCTTCCACACAGACATGCTTCTCATTTTGGGCATGTTTGCACTGTATAATTTTCTTTTTGCTGTGATTTCTCCTTGCTCATTTTGACTTTGTAACACTTAGTAAAAAATGCAATGCCTGGATCCAATGGGATGGGCATTTTCTTTTCTTTTCTTTTCTTTTCTTTCTGTTTTTTCACTTTTGTCGCCCAGGCTGGAGTGCAGTGGTGCAATCTCGGCCCACAGCAAGCTCCGCCTCCTGGCTTCAAGCGATTCTTCTCCTTCAGCCTCCCCAGTAGTTGAGATTACAGATGTACACCACCACGCCCAGCTAATTTTTTTATTTTTAGTAGAGACAAGGTTTCACTGTGTTGGCCAGACTGCTCTCAAACTCCTGACATCAGGTGATCTGCCCACCTCGGCCTCCCAAAGTGCTGGGATGACAGGTGTGAGCTACTGTGCCTGGCCTATTTTATTTTTTATTTGTTTATTTTATTATATTATTTTTTCTTGAGACGGTCTCCTTCTTCACACCCAGGCTGGAGTGCAGTGGCTTGATCTCTGCTCACCGCAACCTCCACCTCCCTGTTGGAGAATCAAAGAGATTCTCCTGCCTCAGCCGTCTGAGTAGCTGGGATTACAAGCGTCTGACACCACACCCAGCTAATTTTTGTATTGTTAGTAGAGACGAGGTTTCACCATGTTGGCCAGGCTGGTCTCAAACTCCTGACCTCAGGTGATGCACTGCCTCGGCCTCCCAAAGTGCTGGGATTACAGGCGTGAGCTACTGCGCCCAGCCTATTTTATTTTTATTTATTTATTTATTTTTATTATATATATATTTTTGAGACAGTCTCCCTCTTCTCACCCAGGCTGGAGTGCAATGGCCCGATCTCGGCTCAATGCAACCTCCACCTCCCGGTTTCTAAGAGATTTTCCTGCCTCAGCCTCCTGAGTAGCTGGGACTACAGGCGCCTGACACCACACCCAGCTAATTTATGTATTGTTAGTAGAGACGGGGTTTCACCATGTTGGCTAGGCTGGTCTCGAACTCCTGACCTCAGGAGATCCGCCCACCTCGGCCTCCCAAAGTGCTGGGATGACAGGTGTGAGCCACCACGCCCAGCCAAGAGAATGGGCATTTTCAAAGCTTCTGAGTTTTCAACAAAATCCTCTCCCAGCAAAAAATTTTCTTGTTGTGTGCGGCCTCTGGAGGACCTTCAGGGCACAAAAGCATTATGCAATATAGAAAATTCAAGTGGGGTCTCCTTGTTTTAAAGAAAGTATTTCTGTAATCTTTATTGAAATCGAACGTGTTCTTTTGATTCCGGCCATTTATTTTGAACCGTTTGACTTTTTCACTGGGGGAAACTTCATGTTTGATTTGAAACAGCCCCATGTGTACTAATGATGCTTTGGTTTAGAATGTATTTTCCATGTGGTCTCTGAACTTCCCTTTAATTTTGTATATATTTTGTGACACACAGATATCTTGGATTTTTTTAATGGAATAAATTTGAAAAACCACCTCTGTCACGTCATAAAATCTCAGTGTGTTACTTATTATTATTATTTTATTTTATTTTCTGAGACGGAGTCTCACTCTGTGGCCCAGGCTGGAGTGCAGTGGTGCAATATGAGTTCACTGCCACCTCCACCTCCTGGGTAGAAGCAAATCTCCTGCCTCAGCCTCCTGAGTAGCTGGGATGACAGGTGCACGCCAGCACGCCCAGCTAATTTTTTGTATTTTTAGTAGAGACGGGGTTTCACCACATTAGCCAGGATGGTCTCGATCTCTTGACCTCGTGATCCGCTCGCCTCAGCCTCCCAAAGTGCTGGTATTACAGGCGTGAGCCACCGTGCCCGGCCCTTTGTGTTACTTCTCGTTACTGATCTGTCTGTCTGTTTACGGGATCCTGCCTTACAGCTTTCATTGATTATTATCTTTATAAAGGAGTTTCTTGTCTGTTCTTGCTGAGACCTGATTTTCGCTGGTTTTTAGGAAATAAAGAAATAAATCAAGAGAACTTTGGAAAATAAATAAATAAATAAAGAGAACTTTAGGAAATAAATGAATAAAGATAACTTTTCCTTCTGAGGTATGAAGACCTCCATGACCAGGATGTGGAAAGACTCACCAGTTATACCTGGTTCTGTTGCATTGCAAACGTCACACCCGGTGTCTTGAACCACAAAAGGAAGGGACAGGGGATTCTTATTTTATTTTATTTTATTTATTTATTTATTTATTTATTTATTTATTTATTTATTTATTTTTGAGACAGAGTCTAGGTCTGTCGCCCAGGCTGGAGTGCAGTGGCGCGATCTCAGCTCACTGCAACCTCTGCCTCCTGGGTTCCAGTGATTCTCCTGCCTCAGCCTCCCGAGTAGCTGTGATTACAAGCACCTGCCACCACGGCCAACCAATATTTTGTATTGTTAGTAGAGATAGGGTTTCACCATGTTAGCCATGCTAATGTTTCTACAGAAACATTTGGAAATCAGTGTACTGATTTCCAGACCTGAAAAAGAAAGTTTCTGCAGGGATTAAGGCTGTATTTTAATTTGGGAAATACTGATATATTTACAAAATGAAATCTATACATCCCACGGGACCACAGGCTTCTCTACCTTTTATTCTTTTTTTTTTTTTTTTTTTGAGATGGGGTCTCGCTGTGTCGCGCAGGCTGGACTGCAGTGGCGTGATCTCAGCTCACTGCCCACCTCCTGGGTTCACACCGTTCTCCTGCCTCAGCCTCCCATGTAGCTGGGATGACAGGTGCCTGCCATAACACCCGGCTAATTTTTTGTATTTTTAGTAGAGATGGAGTTTCACTGTGTTAGCCAGGATGGTCTCAATCTCTGGACCTTGTGATCCGCCCACTTCTTAAAGCATTCTTTTTGTTCCATTTTGTTTTGACAGAGTCTCGCTCTGTGGCCCAGACTGGAGTGCAATGAATGGCGTCATCTCAGCTCACTGCAACCTTTGCCTCCAGGATTCAAGCGATTATCCTGACTCAGTCTCCCGAGTAGCTGTGACTACATATGTCCACCACTGCTCTCAGCTAATATTTGTATTTTTAGTACAGACGGGGTTTCACCACGTTGGCCAGGCTGGTCTCAAACTCTTGACTTCAGGCGATCCGCCCACCTCAGCCTCCCAAAGTGCTGGGATTACAGGTGTGAGCCACCATGCCTGGCTAATTTTTGTATTTTTACTAGAGATGGGATTTTGCCATGTTGGCCAGGCTGGTCTTGAACTCCTGACCTCAAGTGATCCGCCCGCCTTGGCCTCCCAAAGTGCTGGGATTATAGGCGCCCACCACCACGCCTGGCTAATTTTTGTATTTTTAGTAGATACAGGATTTCGCCATGTTGGCCAGGCTGGTCTCGAACTCCTGACCTCAGGTGATCCGCCTGCCTCAGCCTCCCAAAGTGATGGGATTACAGGCATGAGCCACCGCACCTGGCCAAAGCCTTCTTTCATTTGCTTCCTGAGTACCCTTCCTGAGCTTCCTGAGCAGGCAGGGAGAACCACTTGGACAGTTACACCACAGGTGACAGCTCTGTCACCGAGACTGGAGTATAGTGACAAGGTCTATGCTCACTGCAACCTCCGCCTTTCTGATCCAGGCGATTCTGCTGCCTCTGCCTCCCGAGTAGCTGGGATGACAGGCGCCCACCACAACCAGCTAATTTTTGAATTTTTACTACAGACCGGGTTTCACCATATCCGAGACAGGTCTCAGTTCATTTAGAAAGTTTATTTTGCCAAAGCTGAGTACGTGCACCCATAACACAGCCTCAGGAGGTCCTAGTGACATGGGGCCAAAGTGGATGAGGCACAGCTTGGCTTCATACACTTTAGGGAGACATAAGGTCTCCATCAATATATGTAGAAGAGGTATATTAGTTCTGTCAAGAGAGGTAGAGACAACTGAAAGCAGCGAGGGGGCCTCCAGCTCAGAGGTGACTTTGAATAGAACGGGAGGCAGCTTTACCCTCCTCGGTTTCCAGCTTCCATTTTCCCTTTAGTTTTGTGATTTTGAGGACCTCAAGATGTTTTTCTTCTGCATTTCCCGCCTTCTCTACTCAAAGGATTCTTTCACGTGCCTGCAAGACTAGCAGTTGTCTCTCTAGTTACTCAGTGTGTTTATTATTGACTTTACTCCTGGGCATTTGATATTTCCTTGCGATGATCACAGCCATTTTTATACTGATATGTACTTATATTTATATGCATATGTATTATATTTTATAAAATAATTGAAATACAAAGTAAAATATAAATAACATTAAAATTAAATTGTATTTATTATGTATTTACATTATATTATATGTATATATGTATTTATATTTATATGTATTTATATTACATGTATTTACATTTTATAAGATAATTAAAATATAACTAAAAAAACAAATAAAATTAAAAGTAAATTATATGCTTATATGTATTTACATTATTATATATGTATTTATATTTATGTCTATATTTATTTATTATATATTATAAGATAATTAAAATATAATTAAAACAAAATATAAATAAAATTAAAATTATATGTATTCACATTACATTATGTGTATACATGTATTTATATTTCTGTATTTATATTATATGTATTTATTGTTTTATAAGGTAATTAAAATATAATTAAAATAAAATATAAATAAAATTAAAATTACATTTACTATATGTATTTACATTATACTATATGTATATATGTATTTATACTTCTATGTACATATTATAGGTATTTATTATATTATATTTGATGAGATAATTAAAATATAATTAAAATAAAATATAAATAAAATTAAAATTATATTTATTACATGTATATACATTATATTATATGTATATATGTATTTATATTTATATGTATATATTATAGGTATTTATTATATTTGATGAGATAATTAAAATATAATTAAAATAAAATATAAATACAATTAAAATTATATTTGTTATATGTATTTACATTATATTATATGTACACATGTATTTGTATTTCTATGTATTTACTATATTTTATAATTAAAATATAATTAAAATATAAAGTTAAAATTATATTTATTATATGTACATTATATGTATATACATATCTATATTCCTATGTATTTATTACATTATGTTTCATAAGGTTAACATACAATTAAAATAAAATATAAATAAAATTAAAGTATAATTAAATTATATTTATATTATATGTATTTGTTATATTATTTGTATTTATATGTATTCATATTTATATGTTTTATATTTCACATTTCCATTTTATGCTATTTTTAAAATTTTTCATTATTTCTCTTCCTTTTTTCTTTTTTTTGGGGGACAGTCTTGCTCTGTCATCCGGGCTGGATTACAGTGACAATGTCTCTGCTCACTGCAACCTCTGCCTTTCTGATCCAAGCGATTCTCCTGCCTCAGACTCCCAAGTAGCTGGGATGACAGGCGCCCACCACGACCAGCTAATTTTTGTATTTTTAGTAGAGACAGGGTTTCACCATGTTGGCCAGGCTGGTCTCGAACTCCTGACCTAAGGCGATCCACCTGCCTCAGCCTGCCAAAGTGCTGGGATTAGAGGCTCAAACCACCGTGCCTGGCCCCTCTACTTTCTTCACAAACTTGCTCTCAGTTTACTCTATGACCTCACTCTGAATGTTTCTTGTGCAAGAACCAGGAACCTCTCTTGAGGTCTGGATCAAGACCCCTTTCTGGTAACAACACTGCGTTTGAAAAACCTCTATCTCTGAGATTTGAGTAGGTACTCCACCTCCCGCATGGCATGGCCGGCCTTCTCTCTCTTAAATCCTTTGTCTACAGCAATGCTGTGAGTCTTTATTCAGCAGGCAGGAAGAACCACTTGGACAGTTATGGCACAGCTTAGAAGGCATTCTTAGAGTCTCTGCTTGGAAAGTAGACTGGCCTCGTGAAAACTCGGTGGCATATACACACCATAGAATACTATGCAGCCATAAAAAATGATGAGTTCATGTCCTTTGTAGGAACATGGATGAAATTGGAAATCATCATTCTCAGTAAACTATCACAAGAACAAAAAACCAAACACTGCATATTCTCACTCATAGGTGGGAATTGAACAATGAGAACACATGGACACAGGAAGGGGAATATCACACCGGGGACTGTTGAGGGGTGGGGGGAGGGGGGAGGGAAATCTTTAGGAGATATACCTAATGCTAAATGACGAGTTAATGGGTGCAGCACACCAGCATGGCACATGTATACATATGTAACTAACCTGCACATTGTGCACATGTACCCTAGAACTTAAAGCGTAATAATAATAAAATAAAATAATAAAATAAAATAAAATAAAAAAGAAAACTCGCTCTGAAATGGTAAGCCTTGCTCTAAGCTCTGAGCTCAGCAGGCTGGTGGTAAACATTGCAGCTGTAAATCCAGGGAGAGCTGTGTTACTGGCAGGAGGAGGGATTTTACAGCCCAGGGGGTGGGGGGAGATTTGAATTTAAAAGACTTTTGCACAAAGCAGGACCCCATGCCCAGCTGCCATCCGTGGGGTCCCCAGCTCCTCTGAGCTTCTCACAATGACTCTGGGCCCCTGGGGACAGCCACAGTGACTTCTGAATGTCCTAGCAAAACCTCTAAGGGTCAGCTGGATGTCAGGAATTGTTTCTTGGGTCCTGTTTTTCCTCCAATAGGGGCCATGAGGCTTTAGCTCTGAGTGTATTTGTGATTGTGGTTAGTTACAGTGTTCTATTTGGGGGAACTGTAATAGTGAAAAATCAGAGAAGGTGGCAGGGAACAGACATTTTGTAGAGTTATCAAATCTAGAGCTGAGAGAAGTTAATGCTTGTCTATTTCAGAGTCTCTCAGCCCAGGCTCTGCTGACATTTGGGGATGGAGGATTCTCTGTGGTGGGGCTGTCCTGGGCACTGTATGGTGTTGAGCAGAGACCCTGGGCTTCACCCACCAGGTGCCAGGACCACCCCCTCCCCAGTTGTGACAACCAAAATTGTCACCAGATATTTGCAAAATATCTCCTGGCGGTAAAATATCTCTGGTTGCCATAGATAGGTAAGTACACAAGTACATACACACGGGGAGGGGCAAGAGATGGGTGGATAGATGATTGATAGATACACGATAAATAGAAAGATAGATGAGACACATAAATAGATGGTAGATGATGGATAGATAAATATATACATACATTCATAGATGGATGGAAGGATAGATACATAAATACTTGGATAGATGGATGGATGGATGGATGGATAGACGGACACATACATACATAAATTGATGGATAGATACATACATACATAGATGGATGGAAGGATAGATACATAAATACATGGATAGATGGATGGATGGATGGATGGATAGACAGACACATACATACATACATAGATGGATAGATACATACATACATACGCATATACATACATGGATAGATGGATGGATGGATGGATACATACATACATACATACGCATATACATACATGGATAGATGGATGGATGGATGGATGGATACATACATACATACACAGATGGATAGATGGATGGATACATATATACATACATGGATAGACGGATGGATGGATGGATACATATATACATACATAGATGAATAAATGGATGGATGGATAGATACATACATACATGAATAGATGGATGAATGGATGGACAGACACATACATACATACATAGATGGATAGATGGATGGATAGATAGATAGATAGATGCACACATACATACATAGATGGATAGATGGATGGATGGATGGATGGATAGATATATACATACATGAATAGATGGATGGATGGATGGACAGACACATACACAGATACATAGATGGATAGATGGATGGATAGATAGATACATACATACATACATGGATGGATGGATGGATGGATAGATACATACATACATACATACATACATAGATGAATAGATGGATGGATGGATACATGCATACATACATGCATAGATGGATGGATGGATAGACAGACAGACAGACAGATAGAAAGATAGACAGATGATAGATAGATAGATAGATACATACATACATACATACATGAATAGATGGATGGATGGACAGACAGATAGATAGATACATACATACATATATACATACATACATACATACATGCACACATAATCGGATAGATGGAAGGATGAATAGATGGATGGATGGATAGATAGATTGATTGATAGGAAGAAAAATAAATCTTAGGACCCCAAAATCACTAAGCCAAAGGAAAAAGTCAATATGAAAACTGCATCAGGCAAACCTGCCTCCTATTTTATTCGTAAATAAGATCGCTACAGAGATATAAAGATCACATATGTCCCTCACAATCTGTCCACTAGGGAATTCCTACCTATCACCTATAAGCCCCCTCCTCACTTTGAGCTGTCTCACCTTTCCGGACCAAACCAATGCACAGCTTACAATATCACATATTGATTGATGGCTCATGTCTCTCTAAAATGTATACAACCAAGCCGTGCCCCAACCACCTTGAACACCTCTCGTCAGGACCTCCTGAGGCCGTCTCATGGGTGTGTCTTTAAACTTGGCAAAATAAACTTGCTAAATTGATTGAAACCTGTCTCAGATATTTTGGGTTCATGATAGATAGATAGATGATAGATAGATAGATAGATAGATTGATAGATAGACACATACATACATAGATACATAGATAGATGGATGATAGATGACATGACTGGAGAGATGATAGATGATATAGGTGGATATATAGATGATAGATTAGTGATAGTGGAAAGATAGATAATAGATACATAGATAGACACATAGACAGATAGATAGATATGCATAGATGAATGGATAGATAGATGATAGTTTGGTAGGTAGATAGATAGATAGATAGATAGATGAAATGGATAGACCGATTATAGGTAAATAGACAAATAGATAAGATGAATGGGTAGATAAAGAGATGTGATGGATGGATAGATGATAGATAGACAGATAGATAGATAGGGCAGGGCGCGGTGGCTCACACCTGTAATCCTAACACTTTGGGAGGCCAAGGCGGGCGGATCACGATGTCAGGAGATCAAGACCACAGTGAAACCCCGTCTCTACTAAAAATACAAAAAATTAGCTGGGCACGGTGGTGGGCGCCTGTAGTCCCAGCTACTCGGGAGGCTGAGGCAGGAGAATGGTGTGAACCCAGGAGGTGGAGCTTGTAGTGAGCCAAGATTGTGCCATTGCACTCCAGCCTGGGCGACAGAGCGAGACTCTGTCTAAAAAAAAAAAAACAAAAAAAGATAGATAGATAGATAGATAGATAGATAGATAGATAGATAGATAGATAAATCAAGATGGATGGGTAGTTGATAGACAGATGATGAGATGGGTAGATAAACAGATGGTAGATGACAGATTGATAGGTGATAGTAGATAGATGGACACACGATAGATAGATAACTGATAAGGTAGATAGATGCTGGATCTATAGATAGATTGATTGACAGATGATAGAAAATAGGTAAGTAGATAGATGATTCATAGATAGATAGGAAGATAGATGAGACGGATGACTAGATAGATAGATACATAGATAGATAGGTAGATAGATAGATAGATATAGATGATAGATAGATACATAGATAGATAGATAGATTCACAGATAGACACTTAGATGGATACATGGAAGGATGAATGGATGGATGGATGGATAGATAGATGTGATGGATGAATACATAGATAGGTAGGTAGATAGAGGAGATGAATGGATAGATGATTGAAAGACAGATAGATGTTAGATAGATAGATAGATGATAGGCAGGCATTTAAAGTTAAATTGCATTCCAGAACCTCTCTCAGTAGACCTAGAGAATGCCAAAACCCAATCCCATGTTGTCAGATAGTTTAAAGTATGAATTTTGAAAGAGTTTGACACCCAGGATGCCGTGAAGCTCTCAGAGAATCTCCAAATTCGCAGATGATAACCCTGTTGAAATACAGAAGAGAAGCCGTCCATGTTGAATGTAGTAAACTCCACTCTCCCTTTAGAAGAATCCTTGAGTTCTTTGCGTTTCAACTTTTTTTTAAACGTTATCTCATCACACAGAATGCAGAAACCATCAAAAGCGCATGTAAACATTCGATTAGACTTGATGTGTTTCTGTTGAAATCCATCAGATAAGCTTAAACCATGATTAAGATCCTTTATTTTTTCTTTTTTTTTTTGGACATATGTTTCCTTCTAAACAGTCTTTCTGCACTTATCAGCGTTTTGTCAACGGCGTGTCACATGCACGGTTAATTTCATTTGCCTCCATGCCGTTTCAATCTTCCCTTGATAACGAAGATAGATATATAAACCCCACTTACCATTGTGTTTTCCTTTTGCCGAAAGCGATGTAAACAAATCAGAAACACAACGGAGATTTGGGAAATAGGAGAAAGAGACAGAAAAGAAGGAAAGGAACAGAAATACAGCCGATGTCCCACAGACGACAAGTTGACTAGAGTTCTCTTGGAGAGCTGTGCCTAGCTTCACACGGCATGTCTGTTTGCTGCGCACGTGTGTGATGAGATGTGTGGACAAGGACTGAGAAATACAAAAGAGATGGGTTAAAATCAGACTCATGGAGGCTGGGCATGGTGGCTCACGCCTGTAATCCCATCACTTTCAGAGGTTGAGGTGATAGCATCACTTACCCCAGAAGTTTGAGACCAGCCTGGGCAACATAGCAAGACTCTGTATATATAACTCTGTTCTCAGGCTGCTAACAAAGACATACCTGAAACTAGGTTATTGATTGATTGATTGATTGATTGAGACGGAGTTTCGCTCTTGTCACCCAAGCTGGAGTGCAATGCTGCCATCGCTGCTCACTGCAACCTCCGCCTCCCGGGTTCAAGTGATTCCCCTGCCTCAGCCTCCTGAGCAGCTGGGATTACAAGCACGTGCCCCAACGCCCAGCTAATTTTGTATTTTTAGTACAGACAGGGTTTCTCCGTGTTGGGCAGGGTGGTCTTGAACTCCCGACCTCAGGTGATCCTCCTGCCTCGGCCTCTCAATGTGCTGGGATGACAGGCATGAGTCACTGCGCCTGGCCTGATACTGGGTAAAAGATAAAGGAAAGAGGTTTAATGGACTCACAGTTCCATATGGCTGAGGAGGGCTTCACAATCATGAAAGCGTGTGCAGGGGAACTGCCCTCTATAAAACCATCCGATCTCGTGAGACATCTTCACTATCATGTGAACAGCAAGGGAAAGACCTGCCCTTGTGATTCAGTTACTGCCCACTGGGTAAGTGCGATGACACGTGGGAAATTTGGGAGCTGCAATTTGAGATTTGGGTGGGGACACAGCCAAACCATATCGCTGCGTCTACAAAATATTTCCTTCTTTCCTTCCTTTTCCTTCCTCTTTCCTTCCTTCCTTCTCTCTCTCTTTCTTTCCTTCCCTCTTTCTCTTTCCTTCATTCCTCTCTTTCCCCTCTCCCTTCTCTTCCTTACACTTCCCTTCCTTCCCTGTCTTTCTTTCCTTTCTCTTTATTTTTCCTTCCTCTCCTTTCTTTCTTTTTCTTTCTTTTCTTTGCCTTTCTCTCTTTCTTTTCTTTCTTTCTTTCCCTTCTCCCTTCTCTTCCCTACCCTTCCTTTGCTTCCCTCTTTGTTTTTTCTTTCTTTCCTTTGTTTCTCTTCCTTTCTCTCTTTTTCCTTCCTCTCCTTCCTTCCTTTTCTTTTTCTTTCTTTCTTTTATTCTTTCCTTTTTGTCTTTCTTTCTTTCTTTCTTCCTTCCTTCCTTCCTTCCTTTCTTTCTTTTCTTTCCTCACTCTGTCACCCAGGCTGGAGTGCAGTGGCACAATCTCAGCTCACTGCAACCTCCACCTCCTGGATTCAAGTGATTCTCCTGCCCCAGCTTCCCAAGTAGCTGGGATTACAGGCCCAGCTAATTTCTGTATTTTTAGTAGAGACGGGGTTTTACCATATTGGCCAGGCTGGTTTCAAACTCTTGACCTCAGATGATGCACCCGCCTCACCCTCCCAAAGTGCTGGGATTACAGGCGTGAGCCACCATGCCCAGCCTTACATTTTTATGTTTTATACATAAAACATAATTGCCAACTAAAGAATCCCTAAAGCCCACCTATGACTCATAGGAACCCACTTTGAGATGTTTCATCTTTAGGGCCGAAACAAGGTATACCTTCTATGTATTGATTTATGATTTTACCTACAATTCCTGTCTCCCTGAAATATATAAAATAGAGCTGTAGGTCGGGCGCGGTGGCTCACACCTGTAATCCCAGCACTTTGGGAGGCTGAGGCTGGCAAATCAACTGAGTTCAGTTCAAGACCACCCTGACCGTTTCTACTAAATATAAAAATGCCCAGATGTGGTGGCTGGGGCCTGTAATCCCAGCTACTCAGGAGGCTGAGGCAGGGGAATCGCTTGAACCCTGGAGGCAGACGTTGCAGTAAGCCGAGATCATGCCATTGCACTCCAGCCTGGATGACAGAGTGAGACTCCATCTCAATTAAAAAATAAATAAATTAATTAATTAAAATGGAACTGTAACAAGACCTCCTCAAGACACCTTCTCAGGATCTCTTGAGACCATGTAACCCTGGAGCACAGGTGCTCATATAGGTTCAGAATAAACCTCTTTAAATATCTTGGCATAATTTGTTTTATTCTGTCATCAGTAGCAATTGCTGATGATTAGATACACTCACTTTTTCTAGCTAAGACTCCTGATGTTGGAAAAGGCTTCGTTGTCTGGGGTATATAACCTGGAGTTCGTTGTCTCATACTGAGAAAGAATTGAGGACAGGGACAGATGACAGATATGGATGGGTTAAAGAGTGAAAAGTTTCATGGACAGAAGAAAGGAGAGAGGAGAGCAGCTCCTTGTGAGAAAAACAGAGACAGATAGAGAGAGACAGAGACAGAGAGAGACCGTCAGACAGACAGAGATAGAGAGACAGACAACACACACACAGAAGTCCGAACAGGAGAAAAGAGAGGAGAGCAGCTCCTTGTGAGGGAAAGAGAGAGGGGGGGAGACAGAGACAGACAGAGACAGAGAGACAGACACACACACAGAAATACAGAGAGAGACACAGAGAGAGAAACAGAGAGACAGACACACACAGGGACAGAGAGACACACACACACACACACACACACACACAGAGGTCCGAACAGAGGAAAGGAGAGAGGACAGCAGCTCCTTGAGGGAGAGAGAGAGAGGAAGACACACATACACACAGACACACACAAGTAGAGAGGTCCAAAAAGAAGAAGAGAGGAGAGCAGCTCCTTGCGATAGAAAAAGAGAGAGACAGAGAGAGAGACAGAGGGACAGAGAGAGACAGAGAGACAGACAGACAGACACACACACACAGGTCTGAACAGAAAAAAGGAGAGAGGAGAGCAGCTCCTTGCGAGAGAGAGAGAGAGAGACAGAGACAGACAGAGAGAGAGAGAGACAGAAAGGGATACAGACCGAGAGATATACAGAGAGACAGAGGGACAGAGAGAGACAGAGAGACAGACAGACAGACAGACACACACACACACACACACGTCCAAACAGAAGAAAGGAGAGAGGAGACCAGCTCTTTGTGAGAGAGAGAGCGAGAGAGAGAAACAGACAGAGAGAGAGATGGACAGAGAGGGAGAGAGAGACAGACCGAAAGACACAGAGAGAGACAGAGAGAGAGACAGAGGGACAGAGATAGAGACAGAGGGACAGAGAGAGACAGAAAGACAGTCAGACACACACGTCCCAACAGAAGAAAGGAGGAGAGCAGCTCCTTGCAAGAGAGAGAGACAGAGAGACAGACAGAGACAGAGACAGAGAGAGAAAGGGGGAGGGGTAGAGGAAGGGAGGTAGAGGAAGGGAGGGAGAGGAAAGGAGGGAAGGAGGAAGGGAGGGAGAGGGAGGGAAGGAAGGAGGGAGGGGGAGGGAAAGAGAGAGAGAGACAGAGAGAGAAAGAGAGCCAAAAGGGGGGGAGGCACCTGACCTCTGCAGACTTTATAGTCAGGCTGGTGAAGGCCGTGTTTAATTCACGTAGAGCTCAAAGATTGGTTCCATCATGTATGACATCCACAGGGTGCGTGGGGAAAGCTGGTCACCCCACCCTCATCTTAATCAAATGGCATTTCCAGTTGATCGGCGCCATCTTGTCGGCTTTTCTTACTGTACATGTGGTTGACAAAGAGGAGGGAAGATGGAGCCGCCATCTTGAACATGCCTAGACCCTAGTTCCTGCCAGGAAGATGAAGCCGCCATCTTGAAGGTGTCTAGCCCCTAGTTCCTGCTGGGAAGATGGAGCCGCCATCTTGAAGGTGTCTAGTCCCTAGTTCCTGCCGGGAAGATGGAGCCGCCATCTTGAAGGTGTCTAGTCCGTAGGTTTTGCCAGCATTCACCCGTACAAGCTCCCAGCTGGCTTGTCTATGTCTGCAGCTCGAATGCAGCTCAATATTACAGACTGCTCTTTGTTAGAAAATGATTTGGGGCTGCTTTTCATTAAAGACAAAAGCCTTACTAAGGACTTCCATATCCTTACCATCTGCCTAAGTGATTTCTTCTTAACTCCTATATAAATGTCTTTATTTCAATTCTCATAATGCCAAAAAAACAAAAAGTTGAGGCTGGGTCCTTTCTGTAAAATGCATGCAAAATAATTTGCACCCTGTCAACATCAAGTTCAATATAACTTATAGATCCTCAGCAATGGCTACACAAGCTGAGTCCTACTTAGTGGATTTAGCCACAGTGAATTCATTAATTTACTCACTATCTTTGCCTACATTTTCAATAAACTTGTTTTCTGAGTGACATCTCCTACATATTTTATTACATTGTACTATATTATAATATTTATATTATTTTAACAAAATATGTATACTAACCTGGTATGGCGGCACATGCCTATAATCTCAGCAATTTGGGAGGCCAAGGCAGGAGGATCACTTGAGACCAGGAATTTGAGACCAGCCTGGGCAACATAGAGAGACTTCATCTCTACAAAGAAAAAGAAATATATGTATACTATCTTTAAATGTAGCCAATATCTGCTAATATGAAAATATAGACATATGCAACTAAGGAAGATAAACAAAGTCTGAATCCTAACATAAACTGGTTTAATTTAAAGTCTATAGTGGATTAAAGACTGTATTTACTGTAATTTTATAAATCCCACCCAATGAGTTATAAATTAATAATTTGCTATATTTATTTGTGTGCTGTCTGTGGAATGGAACGGAATGGAACGTGGAATGGAACGTGGAATGGAAGGTGGAATGGAACGTGGAATGGAATGGAATGGAATGTGGAATGTAATGTGGAAGGAATGTAGAATGGAATGGAATGGAAGGTGGAAAGGAGTGTAATCGAATGTGGAATGCAATGTGGAATGGAATGGACTGGAATGTGGAATGGAATGTGGAATGGAATGAAAAGGAATCAGGAAAGCAGTGGAATCGAATGTGGAAAGGAATCTAAAAGAATTGAATATGGAATGCAAAGTAGAAAGGAATGGAAAGGAATGGAACGGAATGGAATGGAATGGAATGGAATGGAATGCAATGGAATGGAATGGAATGGAATGGAATGCAATGGAATGGAATGGAATGGAATGGAATGTGGAATGGAATGGAATGGAATGGAAAGGAATGTGGAATGGAATGTGGAATTGAATGGAATGGAATTTGGAATGGAATGCAAAGGAATGTTATGGAATGTGGAAAAGAATGGAATGGAATCTGTAAAGGAATGTGGAATGGAAAGTAGAATGGAACGTGGAAAGCAACGTGGAGAGGAACGTGGAGGGGAAAGTGGAATGGAACGGAAAGCGATAAGGAATGGAATGTGGAATGCAATGGAATGGAATGCGGAAAGTAATGGAATGTGGAAAGGAACAGATTGCTATGAAATGCTGAACGGAATGGAATGGAATGAAATGGAATGTGGAATGGAATGGAATGGAATTTGGAATGGAACGGAATGGAATGTGGAATGGAATGAAATTCAACGTGGAATAGAATGGAATGCAATGGAATGTGGAATTGAATGGAATGAAATGTGGAATGCAGTGGAATGGAATGGCACGTGGAATGGAATGGAATGGAATGTGGAACAGAATGGAATGGAAAGTGGATTGGAATGTGGAATGCAAAGGAATGGAATGTGGAATGGAATGTGGAATGCAATGGAATGGAAGGTGGAATGGAATGTGTAATGGAATGTGGAATGGAATGAAATGTGGATTTGAATGTGGAATGCAAAGGAATGTAATGTGGAATGTAATGTGGAATGCAAAGGAATGGAATCTGGAATGGAATGTGTAATACAATGTGGAATGGAATGGAATGGAATGTGGAGTGGAATGTGGAATGCAATGTGGAATGTAATGGAATGTAAAGTGCAATGGAATGCTGAATGGAAACTGTAATGGCATGGAATGGAATGTGGAATGGTATGTGGAATGGAATGGAATGGAACGTGGAATGGAACCTGGAGTGGAAATTGGAACGAAACGTGGAATGGAAAGGAATATAATGGAATGGAAATTACAATGGAAGGGAAAGGAAGGTGGAATGGAATGTAGAATGGAATGCAATGGAATGTGAAATGGAAAGGGGTGGAAAGTGGAATGGAAAGAATGGAATGCGGAATGGAATGGATTGGTATGGAATGGGGAATGGAATGGAATCGAATGGAATGGAATGGGGAATGGAATGGAATGGAGTGTGAAATGGAATGGAATGGAATGGAACGGAAAGTGAAATGGAATGTGGAATGAAATGTGAAATGGAATGTGGAAAGGAAACTGAAACGCAATGAAAAGGAACGTGGAAAGGAATGGAATAGAATGGAATGTGGAATGGAATGGAATGTGGAATGTAATGTAATAGAATATGGAATGGGAATATGGAAAGGGATGTGGAATCGAAAGTGGAATGGAATGAGGAATGGAATGGAATGGAATGTGGAATGCAAGGGAATAGAATGTGGAATGGAATGGAATGGAATGTGGAATGGAATGGAATGGAGTGTGGAATGGAAGGGAATAGAATGTGGAACTGAATGTGGAATGGAATGGAATATGCAATGGAATGGAATGGAATGTGAAATGGAAGAGAATGCAATGTTGAATGAAATGCAATTGAATGTTTAATGGAAAGGAATGCAATGTGGAATGGAATGGAATGTTATGGAATGTGGAATGAAAAGGAATGGAATGGAATGCAATATGGAATGGAATAGAATGGAATGTGGAATGGAATGGAATGGAATGTGGAATGGAATTGAATGGAATGGAACGAGGAATGGTATGGAATGGAATTTGGAATGGAATGTAATTGAATGGAATGGAATGTGGAATTTAATGGAATAGGAGGTGTAATGGAAGAGAATGGAATGTGGAATGGAATGGAATGGAATGTGGAATGGAATGTGGTATCTAATGTAAAGGAATGTGGATAGGAATGTGGAATGGAATATGGAATGGAATGTAGAATGTAACGGAATGGAATGTGGAATGGATTATGGAATGGAATCCGGAATGGAAAGTTAAATGGAATGTAATGGAATGTGGAATGGAACATGGAATGGAATGGAATGGAAATTGGAATGGAACTTGAAATGAAACGTGGAATGGAACGTGGAATGGAATGTGGAATTGAGGGTGGAATTGAAAGTGGAAAGGAACATGGAATGGAACGTGGAATGGAGTGGAATGGAACTTGGAATGGAAGGTGGAATGCAATGGAATGGAATGTGGAATGGAAGGTGGACTGGAATAGAATGGAATGGAATGTGGAGTGGAATGTGGAATGAAACATGGAATGGAATAGAACGGGAAGGGAATGTGGATTGGAATGTGGAATAAAATGGAATAGAATGTAGAACGGAATGTGGAATGGAATGGAATGGAAAGTGGAATGGAACGTCGAATGGAATGTACAAAGGAAGGTGGAATGTAATATGCAATAGAATTGAATGGAATGTGGAATTGAATGGAATGGAATGTGGAATGGCATGGAATGGAATGGAATGGAAAGTGGAATGCAACATCGAATGGAATGTAGAAAGGAAGGTGGAATATAATAAGGAATGGAATTGAATGGAATGTGGAGTGGAATGGAATGGAATGTGGAATGGAATGTGGAATGGCAAGGAATGGAATGGAATGGAACGTGGAATGTAACGTGGAATGGAATGTAGATTGGATCATGGAATGGAATGTGCAATGCAATGTGGAATGGAAAGTGGAATGGAATGGACTGGAAAGTGGAAAGGAACGTGGAATAGAAAGTGGAATGGAAAGTGGAATGGAATGGAATGGAAGGTGAATGGAATGTGGAATGGAATGGAATGGTACGTGTAATGGAACGTGGAAAGGAATGTAGAATGTAACATGTAATATATTGTGGAATGGAATGGAAAGAAATGTGGAATGGAATGTAGAATGGGTTGGAATGGAATGGAATGGAATGGAATGAAATGTGGAATTGAATGGAATTGAATGTGGAATGGAATGTGGACTGGAATGGAATGCAATGTGGAAAGGAACGTGGAGTGGAATGGAATGGAGCGTGGAAGGGAATGCGGAATGGAATGGAACGGAATGTGGAATGGAATTCGGAAAGTAATGAGGAATGGAATGGAATAGAATGTGGAATGGTGTGTGGAGTGGAAAGGAGTGGAATGTGGAATTAAATGAAATGGAATGAGGAATGGACTTGGAACGGAATGGAATGGAATATGGAATGGAATGTTGAATGGAATCTGGAATGGAATGGAATGGAATGTGGAATGGAATGGTGAATGGAAAGTGGAATGGAATGGAATACATTGTGGAATATAACGTGGAATAGAATGGAATGGAACGCGCATTGAATAGTGGAATGGAACGCGGAATGGATCCTGGAAAGGAATGTGGAACAGAATGGAATAGAAACTGGAATGGAATGGAATAGAGAGTGGAATGGAATGTGGAATGGAATGGCATGGAATGTGGAATGGAATGTGGAATGGAAAGGAGTGGAATATGGACTGGAATGTGGAATGGAATTTGGAATGGAAAGGAATGGAACATGGAATGGAATGGAAAGGAATGTGGAATGCAAGGTGTACTGGAATGGAATGCAATGTGAAATGGAATGTGAAATGGAAAGTAGACTGGAATGGAATGGAATATGGAATGGAATGGAACGCAAAGTGGAATGGAATGGAATGGAATGTTGAATGGAATGGAATAGAATGTGGAAAGGAATGTAATGGAACATAGAGTGGAATGTGGAAAGGAATGTGGAAGGGAATGTGGAATGGAACTTATTTGAAAGTTTAATGGAATGTGAAATGGAAAGTTGAATGAAATGGAATGGAATGTTGAATGGAACACGGAATGGAACGGAATGGAATGTGGAATGGAATGTGGAATGGAATATGGAATGGAAAGTGGAATGGAATGGAATGTCGAATGGAACGTGGAATGGAATGGAATGGAAAGTGGAATGGAACTTGAAATGGAAAGAGGAATGGAACGTTTAATGGAATGTGGAATGGAGCGTGGAATGGAATGTGGAATGGAAAGTGGAATGGAATGGAATGGAATGTGGAACGGAATGTGGAATGGATTGTGGAATGGATCGTGGAATGGAATGGAATGTAACTTGTAAAAGAAAATGGCATGGAACGTGGAATGAAACATGTAATGTAATGTGGAATGTGAAGAGGAATGGAAAGAATAGAATGTGGAATAGAATGTGGATTGGCATGGAATGGAATCTGGAATGGAATGGAATCGAATGGAACTGTATGGAATGTGGAATGGAAAGGAATGGAACGTGGAATGGAACGTGGAATGGAACGTGGAATCAAACGTGGAATGGAATGTGGAATGGAAAGTGGAAAGGTATGGTATGGAACGTGGAATGGAATGTGTAGTGGAATCGAGCGCAATGTGGAATGGAAGAGAATGGAATGTGGAATGGAATGTCGAATGCAATGGAAAGGAATGGAATGGAAAGTTTAATGAAAGTGAATTCAATGTGGAATAGAAAGAAATGGAATGCGGAATGGAATGGAATTTTATGGAATGTGGAATGAAATGGAATGGAATGGTACGGAAAGAGGAATGGAATGGAATGGAAGGTGGAAGGGAATGGAATGGAATGGAGTGCAGAATGGTATGGAATGGAATGTGGAATGTAATGGAATGGAATGTGGAATGGAATGGAATGGAATGTGGAATGGAATGGAATGGAATGGAATGTGGTATTGAATTGAATGTAAAGTGGAATGGAAAGGAATTGAAAGTGGAATGGAATGCAATGGAATGGAATGGAAGGTGGAATTGAATGTGAAATGGAATGTGGAATGGAGCGTGGAATGGAATGAAATGGATCATGGAATGGATGGGAATGGAACGTGGAATGGAATGGAATGGAACATTGAATGGAAAGTGGAATGGAACGTGGAATGGAATGTGGAATGTAACATATAATGCACTGGAATGAAATGTGGAATGGAACGTGGAATAGAATGAAATGGAATGTGTAATGGAATGAAATAGAATATGGAATGGATTGTGGAATGGAATGGAATGGAATGTGGAATGGAACGTGGAATGGAATGGAATGTGGAATGGAATCTAATGGAATGTGGAAACGAATGTGGAATGGAATGGATTGGAATGTGGAATGGAATGTGGAATGGAATGCAATGGAATCCGGAAGGGAATTTGGAAAGGAATGTTGAATGAAATGGAATGGAATTTGCAATGGAATGTGGAATGGAACGTCAAAAGAATGGAATGGAACGTGGAATGGAATCGAAAGGAACGTGGAATGAAACGTGGAATGGAATGGAATGAAATGTGGATTGGAACGAATAATGGATTGTGGAATGGAATGTGGAATGGAATGGAAAGGTATGTCGATTGGAATGGAATGGAATATGGAAAGGAATGTGGAATGGAATGGAATGGAATGTGGAATGGAATGTGGAATGGAATGTGGAATGGAATGGAATGGAATGTGTAATGCAATGGAATGGAATGTGAAATAGAATGGAATGGAATGGAATGTGGAAGAGAATGGAATGGAATGGAAGGTGGCATGGAATGTGGAATGGAATGTTTTGGAATGTGGAATGGAATGGAATGGAATGTGGAATGGAATAGAAAGGAAGTTGGAATGGAATGGAATCAAATGTGGAATGGAATGGAATGGAAAGTGGAATGGAATGTGGAATGAAATAGAATGCAATGTGGAATGAAATGTGGAATGTAATGGAAACTGGAATGGAATACGATGGAAATTGGATTGGAATGGAATGGAATGTGGAAGAAATGGAATGGAATGGAATGGAATGGGAAATGAAATGCGGAATGGAATTTGAAATGAAATGAAATGGAACGTGGGATGGGATGAAATGGCACATGGAATGCAATAGAATTGAACTTCGATAGGAATGTATTGGAATGTGGAATGGTATATGGAATGTAACCTGGAAAGGAATAGAATGGAACGTGGAATGGCATGGAATGGAATGTGGACTGGAATGGAATCGAATGGAATGGCATGCAATCTTTAATGGAAGGTGGAATGGAAAGTGGAATGGAAAGGAATAGAACGTGGAATGGAATGTAGAATGGAAAGTGGAATGCAAGGCGGAATGGAACGTGGAAGGGAAGGTGGAATGGAAAGTGGAATGGAACATGGAATGGAAGGTGCAATGGAACGTGGAATGAAATGGAATAGAACGTGGAATGTAATGTGGAAGGAATGTAGAATGGAATGGAATGGAATGTTGAAAGGAGTGTAATCAAATGTGGAATGGAATGTGGAATGAAATGGACTGGAATATGGAATGGAATGTGGAATGGAATGGAATGGAATGTGGAAAGTAATTGTATGGAATGTGGATTGGAAAGTTTAAAGGAATCGAATGGAAGGGAATGTGGAATGAAACTTGCAATGGAACATGGAATGGAATGTGGAATGGAATGTGGAATGGAGCGTGGAATGGAATGTGGAATGGAACATTGAATGGAACGTGGAATGGAATGGAATTGAATGTGGAATGGTACGTGGAATGGAATGGAATGGAACGTGGAAAGGAACGTGGCAAGGAACATGGAATGAAACATGGAATGTAATGTTGAATGTAATGTGGAGTGGAAAGAAAGAAATGTGGAATAGAATGTGGATTGGCATGGAATAGAATCCGGAATGGAATAGAATGGAATGGAATTGTAGGGAATGTGGAATGGAATGGAATGGAACGTGGAATGGAACGTGGAATGGAAAGTGGAATGGAATGTGGAATGGAATGTGGAAAGGTATGGTATGGAAGGTGGAATGGAATGTGTAATGGAAGGGAATGCAATGTGGAATGGAAAGGAATGGAATGTGGAAAGGAATGTGGAATGGAATGGAATGGAATGGAATGGAATGGAATGAAAGGGAATGGAATGTGCAATGGAAAGGAATGGAATGTGGAATGGAATGGAATTTTATGGAATATGGAATGGAATGGAATAGAATGGAATGGAATATGGAAAGGAAAGGAATGGAAAGTGTAATAGAATGGAAAGGAATGGAATACAGAATGGTATGGAATGGTAAGTGGAATGGAAAGTAGTGGAATGGAAAGTAATGGAATGGAAAGGAACGTGGAAATGAATGGAATGGAATGTGGAATAGAATGTAATGGAATGGAATGGAATGCGGTATTGAATGGAATGCAAAGGGGAAGGAAATCGAATTGAATGTGGAATGGAATGGAATGGAAGATGGAATGGAATGTGAAATGGAATGTGGAAAGGAACATGGAATGGAATGAAATGGATCGTGGAATGGAATGGAATGGAACATGGAATGGAATGGAATGGAACTTGGAATGGAACGTGGAATGGAATGTATAATGGAATGGAAAGAAATGTGGAATGGAATGTGGAATGGAATGAAATGGAATGGGGAATGGAATGGAATGGAATATGGAATGGAATGGAAAGGAAAGTGGAATGGAACGCTTAATGGAAGGTGGAAAGGAATGTGCAATGGAATGGAATGGATTGTGGAATGGAATGTGCAAAGGAATGGAAAGGAAAGTAGAGTGCAATGGAATGGAATATGGAATGGAATGTGGAATGGAATGGAATGAGGCATGGAATGCAATGGATCGTCGAGAGGAACGTGTAATGGAATGTGGAATGGAATCTGAAATGGAATGGAGTGGAAAGTGTAATAGAATGGAATGGAATGTGAAATAGAATGGAATGGAATGGAATGTGGAATAGAATGGAATGGAATGGAAGGTGGAATGGAATGTGGAATGGAAAGCTTTGGAATGTGGAATGGAATGGAATGGAATTTGGAATAGAATGGAATGGAATGTGGAATGGAATGGAATCGAATGTGAAATGGAATGGAATGCAAGGTGGAATGGAATGTGAAATCAAATGGAATGGAATGTGGAATGGAATGTTGAATGAAGTGGAATGGAATGTGAAATAGAATTTAATGGAATGGAAGGTGGAATGGAATGTGGAATGGAAAGGAATCGAGTGTTGAATGGATTGGAATGGAATGTGGAATGGAATGGAAACTGGAATGGAATGGAATGGAATGTGGATTGGAATGGAATAGAATGTGGAAGCAATGGAATGGAATGGAATGGAATGTGAAATGGAATGTGGAATGGAATATGAAATGGAATGAAATAGAACGTGGGATGGAATGAAATGGAATGTGGAATGGAATAGAATGGAATGTGGAATGGCATGGAATGGAATGTGGACTGGAATGGAATCGAATGGAATGGAATGCAATGTCTAATGGAAGGTGGAATGGAACGCGGAATAGGATGGAATACAACGTTGAATGGAATGTGGAATGGAAAGTGGAATGGAACGTGGAATGGAAGGTGGAATAGAACGTGGAATGGAAGGTGGAATGGAACGTGTAACGGAACGTGGAATGGAACACGGAATGCAATGTGGAATGGAATGGAATAGAACGTGGAATGTAATGTGAAAGGAATGTGGAATGGAATGCAATGGAATGTGGAAAGGAGTATAATCGAATGTAGAATGGAATGTGGAATGGAATGGAATGTGGAATGGAATGTGGAATGGAATGGAATGGAATGTGGAATCAATGTGGAATGGAATGGAATGGAATGTGTAATGGAATGTGGAATGGAATGGATTGGAATGTGGAAAGGAATCTGGAATGGAATGGAATGGAATGTGGAAGGGAATGTGGAATAGAATGTGGAATGGAATGGGATGGAAAGTGGAATGGAATGTGGAATGGATTGGAATGGAAAGTGTACTGGAATGTGGAATGGAATGCGGAGTGGCATGTGGAATTTAACGAAATGCAATGTAGAATTTAATGTGGAATCTAATGGAATTGAATCTGGAATACAATGTGGAAGGGAATTGAATGGAATGCACAATGTAATGGAATGGTATGGAAACTGGAATGGAATGGAATGCAAGGTGGAATGTAATGGCATGGAACATGGAATGGACCGTGGAACGGAATGTGGAATGTGTAATTAAATGTGAAATGGACAGGAATGGAATGGAATGGAACGTGGAATGCAATGTGGAGTGCAATGGAATGCAATGCAGAATGTAATGGAATGGAATGGAATGGAATGTGGAATGGAATGTGGAATGAAATGAGGACTGGAATGGAAAGGTATGTGGAAAGGAATGTGGAATGGAAATAATGCAATCATCAATGTAATGGAAAGGAATATGGAATGGAATGGAATGGAATATGGAATTGAATGTGGAATGGAATGGAATATGGAATTGAATGTGGAATGGAATGCAATGAAATGGGGAAAGAATGTGGAATGCAATGGAATGGAATGCGGAAAGGAATCGAATGCAATGGAATGTGGAATGGAATGGAATGGCATGTGGAATTAAATGTGGAATGTAATGTAATTGAATCTGGAATAGAATGTGGATTGGAATGCAATGGAAAGCAAAATGGAATGGAATGCAATGGTATGGAATGTGGAATGGAATTGAATGCAATGTGGAATGGAATGGAATGCAACGTGCAATGGAACGTGGAATGGAATTTGGAATGTGAAATTTAATGTGGAATGGACAGGAATGAAATGGAATGGAATGTGGTATGGTATGTGGAATGGAATTAGGAATGGAGTGGAATGGAATGTGGAATGGAACGGAATGGAATGCAAAAAGGAATGGAATGGAATGGAATGGAATGGAATGAGGAACGGATTGTGGAATGGATTGTCAAATGGAATGTGGAACGAAATGTGGAATGGAATGGAATGGAATGCGGAATGGAATACGGAAAGGACTGAAGAATGGAATGTGGAATGGAATGTGGAATGAAATGTGGAATGGAATGGAATGGAATGTGGAATGGAATGTGGAATGGAATTGATAGGAATGTTGAATGGAATGTGGAATGGAATGTTTAATGGAACAGAATGAAATGTGGTATGGTATGTGGAGTGGAATATGGAATAGAAAGTGTAATGGAATGGAATGGAATGTGGAATGGAACAAGGAATGAATTAGAATGGAACGTGGAATGGAAAGTGGAATGCAATGTGCAATGGAATGTGGAATGGAATGTGGAATGGAATGTGGGATTGAATGTGGAATGGAGTGTGGAATGGAATGGAATGCAATGTGCAATAGAATGTGCAATGGACTTTAATGGAATGTGGAAGGGAAAGTGGAATGGAATATGGAATGGATTGTGGAATGCAATGTGGAATGGAATGGAATGGAAGGTGGAATGGAAAGTGGAATGGAGTGTGGAATAGAGTTTGAAAAGGAATGCAATGGAATGTCTAATGGAACGTGGAATGGAATGGAATGGAACATCGAACAGAACTTGGAATGGATCGTGGAATGGAACGTGGAATGGAATGTGGAATGGAGCATGGAATAGAATGTGGAATTCAATGTGGAATGGAACGTGGAATAGAATGGAACGGAAGGTGGAATGGAACGTGGAATGGAATGCAATGGAAGGTGGAAAGGAATGTGCAATGGAATGTGGAATGAAAAGTGGAATGGAACGTGGAATGGAATGGAATGGAACGTGGAATGGAAAGTGGAATGGAAGGCGCAATGGAACGTGGAATGTAATGTGGAAAGTAAGGTAGAATGGAAAGGAATGGAACGTGGAATGGAATGTGAAATGGAAGGGAATGGAATCCGGAATGGAATTGAATGTGGAATGAAATGGAATGGCATGTGAAATGGAAACAAATGCAATGCGGAATGGAATGGAATTTTATGGAATGCAGAATGGAATGGAAGGGAATGGAATGGAATGTGGAATGGAAAGGAAAGTAAAGTGGAATGGAATGGAATGGATTGGATCATGGAATGGTAGGGAGCGGAAAGTGGAATGTAATGGAATGGAATGGAATGGAATGTGGAATGGAATGATGAATAGAATGGAATGGAATGTGGAATGGAATGGAATGGAATGTGGAATGGAATGGAATGGAATGTGGAAAGGAATGTAATCGAATGTGGAATGGAATGTGGAATGGAATGGATAGGAATGTGGAATGGAATGGAATAGAATGTGGAAGGGAATGAGGAATGGAATGTGGAATGTAAGGTGGAATGGAATAGAAAGGAATGTGTAATGGAAAGTGGAATGGAATGAAATGGAATGTGGAAGGGAATATGGAAGGGAATGTGGAAGGGAATGTGGAATGGAAAGGGGAGTGGAATGGAATGGAATGTGGAATGGAATGTGGATTGTAATGCAATGGAATGTGGAATGGAATATGGAATGGAATGGAAAGGAATGTGGAAGGGAATGTGGAATGGAATGTGGAATGCAATGTGGAAGGGAATGGAATGGAATGTGCAATGAAATGTGGAATGGAATGGAAACGAATGTGGAAAGGAATCTGGAATGGAATGTAATGGAATATGGAAAGGAATGTGGAATAGAATGTGGAATGGATTGGAATGGAATGTGGAATTGAATGTGGAATAGAATGGAATGGAATGTTGACAGGAATGTGGAATGGAATGTGGAGTGGCATGTGGAATTGAACCTAATGGAAGGTGGAATGGAATGTGGAATGGAATGTGCAATGGAACGTACTATGGAACGGAATGAAATGTGGAATGGAAAGTGAAATGGGATGTGGAATGGATGTTGGAAAGGAGTGGAATGGAATGTGGAATGGAACTTGGTATGGAATGTGGAATGGATCGTGGAATCGAATGGAATGGAATGTGGAATCGAAAGTCGAATGGAATGGAATGTGGAAGGGATCGTGGAATGGAATGGAATGGAATCTGTAATGGACCGTGAAATGGAATGGAACGGAACATGTAATGGAACGTGGAATGGAATGTGAAATGGAATGTGGAATGGAATGTGCAATGGAATGTTCAATGGATTGTGGAGTGGAACGTGGAATGGAATGGAATGGAAAGTGGGGTGGAAGGTGGAATGCAACGAAAGGAACGTGGAATGGAATGCGAAATGGAATGTGAAACGGAATGTGGAATGGAAAGGAAAAGAACGTGGAATGGAAAATGGAAAGGAATGTGGAATGGAACTTGGAATGGGATGGAATGGAATATGGAATGGAACGTGGAATGGAAAGCAATGGAATGTGGAATGGAATGTGGAATTGAATGGAATGGAATGTGGAAGGGAATGTGGAATGGAATGTGGCATTGAATGTGGAATGGAATGGAAAGGAATCTGGAAAGGAATCTGGAATGGAATGGAATGGAATGTGGAAAGGAAAGTGGAATAGAATGTGGAATGGAATATAATGGAATGTGGAATGGAATGTGGAATGGAATGGAATGGAATGTGGACTGGAATGTGGAATGGAATGTTCAATGGAAACGAATGGAATATGGAAAGGAATGGAATGGAATGTGGCATGGAATGCAATTGAATATGGACTGGAATGGTATGGAATGGAAGGGAAAGTTGAATGGATTGGAATGGAACATTGAATAGAATAGGGAATGGAATGGAATTGAAGGTGTAATTTAATGCAAAGGAATGGTATGGAATATGGAAAGGAATAGTATGCAAAGTGGAATGGAATGGGCTGGAACAAGGAACGGATCATGGAATGGAATGTGGAATGGAATGTGGAATGCTGCGGAATGGAATGGAATAGAATGGAATGCGGAATGGAATCTGCAATGGAATGGAATGGAATGTGAAATGGTATGAGCAATGGAATGTGGAAAGAAATGTGCAATAAAATGGAATGGAATGTGGAATGGAATGTGGAAATGAAAGGATTGGAATGTGAAATGAGTGTGGAATGGAAAGTGGAATGGAATGGAATGGAACGGAATGGAATTTACTGCGGAATGGAATGTGAAATAGAATGGAATGTGGAATGGAATGTGGAATGTAATGTGGAATGGAATGTGGAAAGTAATGTGGAATGAAAAGTGCAATGGAATGGAATGTGGAAAGGAATGTGGAATGTAACGGATGGGAATGTGAAATGGATTGTGGAATGGAACGCAATGGAATGTGGAATGGAATGTGGAATTGAATGTGGAATGAAACGTGGAATGGAACGAGGAATTTAATGGAATGGAGCTTGGAATAGAATGTGAAATGGAATGGAAGGGAATGTGGAATGGAATGTGAAAAGGAATGGAATGGAAAGTGGAATGTAACGTGGAATGGAAAGGAAAGTAATGTGGAATGGAATGTGGAATACAATGTGGAATGGAAAGTGGAATGGAATGGAAAGGAATGTGGAATGGAATGTGAAGCAGAGTGTGTAATGGAACGTGGAATGGAATGGAAAGGAATGTGGAATGGAATGTGAAACTGAGTGTGTAATGGAAAGTGGAATGGAATGGAATGCAATGTGCAATGGAATGTGAAACTGAGTATGGAATGGAAAGTGGAATGGAATGGAATGGAATGTGGAATGGAACGCGTAACGGAATGGAACTGAATGGAATGGAAAGTGGAATGAAATTTAATGGAATGTTGAATGGCATGTGGAATGGAAAGTGAAATGGAGTTTGGAAAATTACGGAATGGAATGTGGAATGGAATGAGGAATTGAGTGTGGAATGGAATTTAACGTATTGTGGAATGGAATGTGGAATGGACTTTAATGGAATGCAGAATGGAAAGTAGAATGGAATATGGAACGGATTGTGGAATGGAATGTGGAAATGAATGAAATGGAATGTGCAATGGAATATGGAATGGAGTACGGAAAGGAACTCAGAATGGAATGCCATGGAATGTGGAATATAACGTGGAATGTAATGGAATGGGACGTGGTATTGAACGTGGAATGGAACGTGGAATTTAATGGAATGGAACATGGAAAGTGGAATGGAACTTGGAATGGAATGGAAAGGAATGTGGAATGGAACATGTAATGGAATGGAATGGAACGTGAAATGGATCGTTGAATGGAACGTGGAATGGAATGTGGAATTGAAAGTGGCATGGAATGTGGAATGCAATGTGGAATGGAACGGAATGGAATGTGGAATGGAATATGGAATTGAGTGTGGAATGGAATGGAATGTGGAATGAAATGTGGAATGGAACGTGGAATGGAATGCAATGTGGAATGGACTGTGCAATGGAATGTGGAATGGAATGGGAATGGAACGTGGAATGGAATGGAATGTGGAATAGATTGGAGAATGGAATGTGGAATGTAATGTGGAACAGAAAGGATTGGAACGTGGAATGGAATGGAATGCAATGGAATGTGGAATGTAATGTGGAATGAAATGGAATTGAATGTGGAATGGAATGGAATGGAATGGAATGTCGAATGCAAAGTGGAATGCAACGTGGAATGGAATGGAATGGAATGTGAAATGCAACGTGCAATGGAATGGAATGGAATGGAATGCAATGCGGAATGTAATGGAATGGAATGTGTAAGGGAATGTGCAATGGAATGGAATGGAATATGGAAAGGAATGTGGAATGGAATGTGGAATGTAATGCGGAATGGAATGGAATGAAATCTGGAATGAAATGTGCCTTTCAACGGAATGGAATATGCAATGGAATGGACTGGAATGTGGAATGGAATGTGGAATAGAATTTAATGGAATGTGTAATGGAATGAGGAATGGAATCGAATGGAATGGAATGAAATGTGGAATGGAATGGAATGAAATTTGGAATGGAATGTGGAATGGAAGGTGGAATGGAATGGAATGAAATGTGGAATGGAATTTTGAAAGAATGGAATGGAATGTGTAATGGAATGGAATTGAATGGAATGGAATGGAATGGAATCTGGAATGGAACGTGGAATGTAATGGAATGGAATGTGGAATGGAATGTGGAATGGAATGGAATGGAATTTGGAAAGGAATATGGAAAGAAAAGTGGAATGGAATGGAATGGAATGTGGAACGGAATATGGAATTGAAAATGGAATGGAACGAGGAATAGAATGTGGAATAGAATGTGGATTGGAATGTGGAATGGAATTGAATGGAAAGTGAAATGGAACTTGAAAAGAATGGAATGCAACTTGGATTGGGTTGTGGAATGGAATGTGGAATGGAACGTGTAATGGAACGTGGAATGGAATGGAATGGATTGTGGAAATGAACGGAATGGATCTTGGAATGCAATGTGTAATGGAAAGTGGAATTGAATGTGGAATTAAATGGAATGGAATGTGGAATGGAATGTGGAATGGAATGAAATGGAATAGGGAATGGAAAGGAATGCAACGTGGAATGGAACGTGGAATGGAATGGAATGGAACGTGGAATGGAATCTGGAATGCTATGGAAAGGAAGTTGGAATGCAATGTGGAATGCAACGTGGAATGGAAAGTGGAATGGAACGTTGAATGGAGTGGAATGGAACGTTGAATGGAATGGAATGGAAAGTGGAATGGAACGTGGAATGGAATGGATCGTGGAATGGAAGGTGGAATGGAACGGAATGTGGAATGGAAGTGAAAGGAAGGTGGAATGGAATGGAGTGGAGTGGAATGTGGAATGGAATGGAATGGAATGGAATGGAATGGAATGCGGAATGCAATTGAATGTAATGTTGAATGGAATGGAATGGAATAGAATGGAATGCGGAATGGAATTGAATGTAATGTTGAAATGAATGGAATGTGGAATGGATTGTTTAATGGAATAGAATGAAATTTGGAATAGAATGGAAAGGAATGGAATGTGGAATTGAATGTGGAATGGAACGTGGAATGGAACGGAATGGAATGTGCAACAGAATGCAACGGAATGTGGAATCAAATGGAATGGAATGGAATATAAAGTGAAATAGAATGTGGAAGGGAATGTGAAATGGAATGTGGAATGGAATGTGGAACGGAATGATATGGAACGTGAAATTTATTGGAATGCAATGTCGAATGGAACGTGTAAATGGATCATGGAATGGAAAGAGGAATGGAATGTGGAATGGAATGTGGAATGGAATGGAATGGATTGTTGTATGAAATGTGGAATGGAATGGAGTCGAATGTGGAATAGAATGCAGAATGGAATGCAATGGAATGAGAATGGAATGTGGAAACGAATGGAATGGAATGTGGAATGGAATGAATTGGAATGTGGAATGGAATGTGGAAGGGAATGTGGAATGAAACGTGGAATGGAACGTGGAATTTATTGGAAAGGAACTTGGAATAGAATGTGAAATGGAATGGAAGGGAACGTGGAATGAAATGTGGAGTGTAATGGAATGGAATGTGGAAGGGAATGGAATGGAATGTGGAATGGAATGTGGAATGGAAAGGAATGTAATGTGGAATGTAAAGCGGAATGGAATGTGGAATGGAAAGTTTAATGGAATGGAAAGGAATGTGGAATGGATCATGGAATGAAATCCAATGGAACGTGGAATGGAACGTGGAATGGAATGTGGAAAGGAATAGAATGTGGAATGGAATGTGGAATGGAGTGTGGAATGGAATAGAATGGAAAGTGGAATGGAACATGGTATGTAACGGATTGGAATGCAGAATGGAATTTGGAATTGATCGTGGAATGGAAAGTAGAAGGTAACGGAATGGAACGTGCATTTGAATGTGGAAGCCAATATGGAATAAAAAGTGGAATGTAATGTGGAATGGAATGTTGAATGTAAAGGAAAGGAATGTTGAAAGGAATGGAATTGAATGGGGAATGAAATGGAATGGAATGTGGACTGGAATGGTGTGGAATGGAATGGAATGTGCAATGGAAGGTGGAATGAAATGTGGAATGGAATGGAATAGAAGCTGGAATGGAATGTGGAATGGAAAGTGGAATGGAATGGAATGGAATGTGGAATGGAATGTGGAATGGAATGGAATGCAATGTGGAATGGAATGCGGAATGGAATGGAATGGAATGTGGAAGGGAATGTGGAATGGAATGTGGAATGGAATGTGGAAAGGAATGAAATGAAGTCTGGAATGTAATGTGGAGTGGAATGTGGAATGGAATGGAATGTGGAATGGAATTTGGAATGCAATGCAATGGACAGAAGTAGGGAATGTGGAATTTAATGTGGAAAGTAATGTGGAATGTAATGGAATGGAAAGTGGAATAAAATGTGGAATGGAATGGAATGGAATGACAAATGGAATGTGGAATGGAATGGAATGGAATGCCGCATGCAATGTGGAATATAAACTGAAATTGAATGGAATGGAATTTTGAATGGAGTGTGGATTTTTGAATGGAAATGGAATGTAACAGAATGTGGATTGGAAAGTAATGGAATGTGGAATGGAATGTGGAATGGAATGGAATGCAAAGTGGAATGGAATGGAATGGAATGTGGAATGGAATGGAATGGAATTTGGAATGCAATGCACTGGAATGGATTGGAATGTGGAATGGACTGTGGAATGGAATATGGAATGGAATGGCAATCAATGTGGAATGAAAGAGAATGGAATGCGGAATGGGATGTTGAATGCAATGGAATGGAACGTGGAATGGATTGTGGAATGGAATGTAGAATGGAATGTGGAATGGAATGGTACAGAAAGTGGAATGGAAAGGAATAGAATGTAGAATGGGATGGGAAATGGAATGGAATGGAATGTGGTGTGCAATTTGGAATGAAATGGAATGGAATGGAATGTGGACTAGAATGTGGAAAGGTATGTTGAATGGAATTTGGAATGGAAAGTGGAAAGGAATGGCACGGAATGTGGAATGGAATGAAACGGAATGTGGAATGGAATGTGGAATGGAATGGCACGGAATGTGGAAAGGAATGGAATGGAATGTGGAATGGAATGCGGATTGGAATGCAATGCAATGTGGTGTGGAATGTGGAATGGGATGGAATGGAATGGAATGTGGAATGGAATGGAATGGAATTGAATGTGGAATGGAATGAAATGGAATGTGGAATGGAATGGAATCTAATGGAATGTGGAATGGAATGGAATTTGGAATTCAAAGAATGGATTGGGATGTGGAATGTAATGGAATGGAATTTGAAATGGAATGCAATGGAAGGTAATGTTGGAATGGAATGGAATTGATGGTGGAATGGAATGAAATGGAATGTCGAATTCAATGTGTAATTGAATGTGGAATGAAATGGAATGGAATGTGAAATGGAATGCGGTATGGAATGGAAAGAAGTGTGGAATGGATTGTGCAATGGAATGGACTGGAATATGGAATGGAATGTGGAATGGAAAGGAACGGAAAGTAGAATGGAATGGAATGGAATATGGAATGCAAAGGAATGGAATGTGGAATGGAATGGAATGGAATGGAATGTAACGCGGAATGGGAAGGAAAGGAATGTGGAATGAAACTGAATGGAATGGAATGGAACATGGAATGAAATGTGGAACAGAAAGTTGATTGGAAAGGGGAATGGAACGTGGAATGGAATGTAATGGAACGTGGAATGGAAAGGGGAATGGAATTGAATGGCTTATGAAATGGAACGTGGAATGGAATGGAATGGAATGTGGAATGGAATGTCTAATAGAATGAGGAATAGATTGTGGAATGCAGTGGAATTGAATGTGGCATGGAATGTGGAATTGAATGTGGAATACAATGTGGAATGGAATGGAATGGAATGTGGCATGGAAAGTGGATTGAAATGTGGAGTAGAATGTGGAATGGAATGGAATGTGGAATGGAATGGAATGGAATGTAGAATGGAATGGTGTGGAATGGAATGTGCAATGGAATGTGGAATGGAAAGGAATGGAATGTGGCACGAAATTTGGAATCGAATGCGTAATGGAATGGAATGGATGGTGAAATGGAATGGAATGGAATGTGGAATGGAGTGGAATGGAATGGAATGTGGAAACGAATGGAATGGAAAGTGGAATGGAATGTGGAATGCAAAGTTGAGTGGAATGGAATAGAATGTGGAATGCAATATAATGGAAAGGAAAGTGGAATGGAATGGAATGGAATGGAATATGGAATGGAATGGAATGGAATTTGGAATGGAATTGAATGGAATATGGAATTCAATGTGGAATGGAATGGAATGGAATGTGGAATAGAATTGAATGGAATGTGCAATGAAATGGAATGGAATCTAATGTGGAATGGAAGGTAGTGGAAAGGAAAGGAATGTGGAGTGGAATGTAATGGAACATGGAGTGGAATGGAATGGAATATGGAATGGAATGGAAAGGAATGTGGGGTGGAATGGAATGGAATGGAATGGAATGTGGAATGGAATGGAAAGGAAAGAAATGTGATATTGAATGGAAAGAGGAATGGAATGTATAACGGAATGGAATGGAATGGAATGTGGAATGCAATGGAATGGAATGTGGTATGGAATGGAATGGAAAGTGAAACGGAATGGAATGCCCAATGGAATGGAATGGAATGGAATGTGGAATGGAATGGAATGTGGAATGGAATGGAATGTGGATTGGAATGTGTAAGGGATGAAATATGACGGAATGTGGAATGGAATGGACTGTGGAATGGAATGGAATGGAATGTGGAACGGAATGGATGGAAATGTGGAATGGAATGGAATGGAAAGTGAAATGGAATGGAATGTGGAAAGGGAAGGAATGGAAATTGGACTGGAATGCAATGGAATGTGGATTTGAATAGAGTGGAACGAGGTTTGCAATGGAATGGAGTGTGGAATTTAATGCAATGGAATGTGGAATGGAAGGGAATGGAATGGGGAATGGAATTTGGAATGCTATGGAATGGAATGAAATGTGGAGTGGAATGTAATGGAATGTGGAATTGAATGGAATGGAATGTGGCATGGAATGGAATGGAATGTGGCATGGAATGGAAAGGAATGTGGAATGGAATGGAATGGAACGTGGAGTGGAATAGTATGGAAGGTGGAATGGAGTGGGATGGAACCTGGAATGGAATGTGGAATGGAAAGGAAGGAATTGATTGTAAAGTGGAATGGAATGGAATGTGGAATGGAATGGAAATGAATGTGGAATGGAATGTGGAATATAATGGAATGGAAAGAGGAATGGAATGTGGAATGGAATGGAATTTGAAATGGAAATAGAATGCATTGTGAAATGGAAATAGAATGGAATGTGGAATGGAATGGAATTTGAAATGGAAATAGAATGCATTGTGAAATGGAAATAGAATGGAATGTGGAATGGAATGGTATTTAATGTGGAATGGAAAGGAATGGAATGTGGAATGGAATGGTGTACAATGTGGAACGGAACGTGGAATGGGATGGAATGGAAAGTGGAATGGAATGTGGAATGGAATGTGGAATGGAATGGAATGGAATGTGGAATGGAATGGAATGGAATGTGGAATGGAATGGAATGTCGAATGGAATGGACTGGAATGGAATGTGAAATGCAATGGAATGGAATGAAATGGAATGTGGAATCGAGTGTCATGGAATGGAATAGAATATGCAATGGAATGTGGAAAGGAATGGAATGCTATGTGAAATGGAACGTGGAATGGAATGGAATGGAACGTAGAATGTAATGTAATGTAATGTGTTATGGAATGAGGAATGGAGTGGAATAGAATGGAAAGGAATTTGGAATGTAATGGAGTGGAATGTGGAACGGGAAGTGAAATGGAATGGAATGGAATGTGGAATGGAATGTGGAATGGAATGGAATGGAACAATGAACGGAATGTGGAATTTAATGTGGAATGGAATGGAATGGAATGTGTAATGTATTAAGGATTGGAACGTGGAATGGAGTGGAATGGAACGTGTAATGAAATTTGGAATGGAAAGGAGTGGAATATGGAATGGAAAGTGGAATAGAATCGAATGGAATGTGGAATGGAATGGAATGGAACTTAGAATGGATTGAGGAATGGAACGTGGAATGGAACGAGGAATGGAATGTGGAATGCAATGGAGTGGAACGTGGAATGGAATGAGGGAATAAACGTGGAATGTAATGGAAAGGAATGTGTAATGGAATGTCTAGATTCCATTCCATTCCATTCCACATTCAATTCCACATTCCATTCCATTCCATTACACATTCCATTTCATTCCATTGCACATTCCATTGATTTCCATTCCACATTCTATTTCACATTCCATTCCACGTTCCGTTTCACATTCCATTCCACTTTCCATTCCACTTTCCCTTCCATTCCATTCCACGTTCCATTCCATTCCATTCCACATTGCATACTATTCCATTCCACATTCCATACCCTTCCACTGCATTCCATTTTGCATTGCATTCCATTCCATTCCCTATTCTATTCCAGGTTCCATTCCAATCCATTCCACATTCCATTCCTTTCCATACCATCCCAGGCCACATTCCATTCCATTCCATTCCACATTCCATTGCATTCTTTCCACATTCCATTCCTTTCCATTGAATATTCCATTCCACATTCCATTACATTTCCTATTCTACATTCCGTTCCAAATTCAATTCCAAGTTCCATTCCATTGCATTCCACTTACCATTCCACGGTCCATTCCACCTTCCATCCCACATTCCATTCCATTCCAATCAACATTCAATTCCACATTCCATTCCACGTTCATTACACATTCCATTCGGTTCCATAGCACGTTCCATTCCACATTCCATTCCACCTTCCATTCCGTTCAATTCCACATGCCACTCTAATTTCCATTCCACATTCCTTTCCACATTCCATTCCATTCCATTCCAGGTTCCGTTCCACATTCCTTTCCATTCCATTGCACATTCCATTCCACATTCCATTCCATTCCGTTCCACATTCAATCCCACATTCCATTCCACATTGCCTTCCTCATTCCATTCCATTCAATTCCACATTCCACTCCACATTGCATTCCATTCCATTCCACGTTCCATTCCATATTCCATTCCATTACATTCCAAGTTCCATTCCATATTCCATTCCACGTTCCATTCCACATTCCTTTCCATTCCATTCCACGTGCCGTTCCACATTCCACTCCACATTCCATTCCACTTTCCTTTCGTTGCATTCCACATTCCACCCCACTTTCCATTCCATTCCATTCCACATTCCATTCCACATTCAATTGCACATTCCATTGCACATTCCAATTTACATTCCATTCCACATTCCATTCCACATTACATTCCAATGAAGTCTACGTTCCACTACGCATTCCAATCCGCATTCCATTCCAAGTTCCTTTCCATTCCATTCCACGTTCCATTCCACATTTCATTGCACATTCTATTCCACGTTCGTTTACATTCCATTCTACGTTGCATTCCACTTTCCATTCCATTCCATACAACGTTCCATTCCACATTCCATTGCACATTCCATTCCGTGTTCCATTCCACGTTTCATTCGATGTTCCATTACACGTTCCAATCCACTTTCCATTTCTTTCCATTCCACGTTCCATTCCAAATTCCATTCCACATTCCATTCCATTCCGTTCCACATTCCTTTGCATTCCTGTCCACATTCCATTGCACATTCCCTTCCATTCCATTCCACATTGTATTCCAAGTACCATTCTATTCAATTCCAAGATGCATTCCACTTTTCATTCCACTTTCCATTCCACATTCCATTTCTCATTCCATTCCACATTCCATTACTTTCCATTCTATTTTCCATTCCACATATCATTCCACATTCCATTCCGTTGTATTCCACATTCCATTCCACATTCTTTCCACATTCCATTCCACATTCCATTCCATTCCATTCCACATTCCATTCCACATTCCATTCTATTCCATTCCACGTTCCATTCCACATTACATTCTACGATCCATTCCAAGTTACATTCTATTCCACTCCACGTTCCTTTCCACATTCGATTCCACATTCCATTCCACGTTCCTTTCCATTCCATTCCACGATCCACCCCGCTTTCCATTCGTTTCCATTCCACGTTCCATTCCACATTCCATTGCACATTCCATTCCACTTTCCATTGCACATTCCATTCCACGTTCCATTCCACGTTCCAATCCACGTTCCGTTCCATTCAATTCCACGTCCATTACACATTCCATTCCATTCCTTTCCACGATCCATTCCACATTCCATTCCATTCCATTCTACATTCCATTCCACTCCATTGCACGTTCCATTACACATTCCATTCCACTTCATTCCACAATCCATTCCACATTCCATTCCACGTTCCATTCCACTTTCCATTCCACTCCATTGCACGTTCCATTACACATTCCATTCCACTCCATTCCAGGATCCATTCCACATTCCATTCCACATTCCATTCCGTTCCATAGCACGTTCCATTCCACAATCCATTCCACATTGTATTCCACGTTCCAATTCATTCAATTCCACATGCAACTCTACATTCCATTCCACATTCCATTCCACATTCCAGTCCAAGTTCCATTCCACATTCCATTCCATATTCCATCACATTCCATTCCACATTCCATCCCATTCCATTCCACATTCTATTCCACATTCCTTTAAACATTCCATTCCATTCCATTCCAGATTCCTTTCCACATTCCGTTCATTGCATTCCACATTCCATTCCATTCCATTCCACATTCCATTCCAAATTTCTGTCCATTCCATTCCACATTCCATTCCAATGAAGTCTACGTTCCACTACAAATTCCAATACGCATTCCATTCCAAGCTCCTTTCCATTCCATTCCACGTTCCATTCCACATTGCATTGCACATTCTATTCCACGTTCGTTTACATTCCATTCCACGTTACATTCCACTTTCCATTCCATTCCATACAACGTTCCATTCCACATTCCATTGCACATTCCATTGCACCTTCCATTCCACGTTTCATTCGACGTTCCATTACACGTTCCATTCCACTTTCCATTTCTTTCCATTCCACGTTCCATTCCAAATTCCATTCCGCATTTCATTCCATTCTGTTCCACTTTCCATTGCATTCCTGTCCACATTCCATTGCACATTCCCTTCCATTCCATTCCATATTGTATTCCAAGTTCCATTCTATTCAATTCCAAGATGCATTCCACTTTTCATTCCACATTCCATTCCACATTCCATTTCACATTCCATTTCACATTCCATTTCTCATTCCATTCCACATTCCATTACTTTCCATTCTATTTTCCATTCTACATTCCATTCCACATTCCATTCCATTGTATTCCACATTCCATTCCACATTCTTTCCACATTCCATTCCACATTCCATTCCATTCCATTCCACATTCCATTCCACATTCCATTCTATTCCATTCCACGTTCCATTCCACATTCCATTCTACGATCCATTCCAAGTTATTTTCTATTCCATTCCACGTTCCGTTCCACATTTGATTCCACATTCCATTCCACGTTCCTTTCCGTTCCATTCCATGATCCAACCCACTTTCCATTCGTTTCCATTCCACGTTCCATTCCACATTCCATTGCACATTCCATTCCACTTTCCATTGCACATTCCATTCCACGTTCCATTCCACGTTCCATTCCACGTTCCGTTCCATTCAATTCCACGACCATTACACATTCCATTCCACTCCTTTCCATGATGCATTCCACAATCCATTCCATTCCATTCTACATTCCATTCCACATTCCATTCCACTCCATTTCACGTTCCATTACACATTCCATTTCACTACATTCCACCATTCAGTCCACATTCCATTCCACGTTCCATTCCACATTCCATTCCGTTCCATAGCACGTTCCATTAAACAATCCATTCCACATTGTATTCCACGTTCCATTTCGTTCAATCCCACATGCCACTCTACATTCCATTCCACATTCCATTCCACATTCCAGTCCAAGTTCCATTCCACATTCCATTCCATATTCCATCACATTCCATTCCACATTCCATCCCTTTCCATTTCACATTCTATTCCACATTCCTTTAAACATTCCATTCCATTCCAGATTCCTTTCCACATTCCGTCCATTCCATTCCACATTCCATTCCATTCCATTCCACATTCCATTCCAAATTTCTGTCCATTCCAATCCACATTCCATTCCATATTCGATTATATTCCTTTCCACATTTCATTCCATTCAATTCCACATTCCATTCCACATTCCATTCCAGGTTCCAATCCATTCCATTACACTTTCCATTCCACCTTCCATTCCACGTTCCATTGCACGTTCCATTCCACGTTCCATTCTATTCCTTTCCATATTCCTAACCATTGTGTTCGATTTCATTCCGCATTCCATTCCATTCCATTCCACATTCTACTCCACATCCCATTCCACGTTCCATTCCACTTTCCATTCCATTCCATTCCATTCTCTATTCCACATTCAATTCCACATTCCGTTCCACATTCCATTTTTCCACTCCACATTCCATTCCATTCCATTCCACATTCCATTCCAATCCATTCCTTTCCATTCCATTCCACATTACATTCCACATTCCATTCCACTTTCCTTTCCATTCCATTCCATGTTCCATTCCATGTTCCATTCCACATTCCATTCCACATTCCTTTCCATTCAACATTGCATTCCACTCCATTCCATTCCATTCCACATTCCTCTCCATTCCTTTCCACATTCCATTCCATTCCACATTCTATTTCACATTCCAAAATATTCCATTCCAAGTTCCATTCCACATTCAATTCCATTCAGTTCCAAATTAAATTCCATATCTTTCCACATTAAATTCTATTTCCATTTCACTTTCCGTTGAATTCCATTCCACATTCCATTGCATTCCAATCCACATTCCATTCCATTCCATTGCATTGCATTGAATATTCCATTCCATTTGATTCCACATGCCATTCCCATCCATTCGACATTGCATTCCACATTCGATTCCATTCAATTCCACTTTCCATTCCACAATCCATGGCACGTTCCGTTGCATTCCACTTTGCATTCCCCATTCCATTCCATTCCATTCCATTCTACATTTCATTCCATTCCATTCCATTCAATTGCGTTTCACATTCCATTCCATTCAATTCCGCTCCATATTCCGATTCATTCCATTCAATTCCGCTCCATATTCCGAATCATTCCATTCCACTTTCCACTCCATTCAATTCCACATTCAATTCCACATTCTGTTCCATTCCATTCAAAGTTACATTCCACATTCCATTCCATTCCATTCCATTGCATTCCACATTCCATTCCATTCCATTCTATTCCATTCCACATTCCATTCAGTTTCACGCCACATTCCTTTCCATTCCTTTCCACATTCCATTCCTGATTCCATTCAATTTCATTCCACGCTCCATTTCACTTTACATTCTTTTCCATTCCAAATTCCATTCCAATCCATTAAAATTTCCATTCCATGTTCAATTCCATTCCATTCCACTTTCAATTCCACATTGCATTCAACATTCCATTCCATTCCATTCCACTTTCCATTCCACATTCCATTCCACATTGCATTACATTCCATTCCCTTCCATTCCACATTCTTTTCCATTCCATTCCACATTACATTCCATTGCACTCCATTACACATTCCTTTCCATTTCATTACACTTTCCATTCCATTCCAATCCATTCAATATTCCATTCCACATTCCATTCCATTGCAATCCAATTTCCATTCCATTCCATTCCACGTTAAATTCCATTCCATTCCACATTTCATTCCATTCGTTTCCACATTCCATTCCATTCCATGCCACATTCCATTCCATTCCACGCCACATTCCATTCCATTCCACTCCACATTCTAATCCATTCAATTCTATTCCACAATCCTTTCCCCATTCCATTCCTTTCCGTTCCACAATCCATTCCCTTCCATTCCACATAACATTGCATTCCATTCCCTTCCATTCCACAACCCATTCCATTCTATTGCAAATTTCATTCCATTCCATGCCATTCCACTTCCTTTCCATTCCATTCCAACTTCCATTACATTCCAATGCATTCCATATTCCATTCCACATTCCATTCCATTCCATTCCACATTTCATTCCATTCCTTTCCATTCCACATTCCACTCCATTCCATTTTACATTGCATTCCATTCAATTCCACTTTCCATTCCCTTCCATTCCACATTCCATTCCATTCCTTTCCATTCCGTATTCCTTTCCATTCCATTCCATTCCATTCCACATTTCATTCCATTCCTTTCCATTCCACATTCCACTCCATTCCATTTTACATTCCATTCCATTCAATTCCACTTTCCATTCCCTTCCATTCCACATTCCATTCCATTCCTTTCCTTTCCATTTTCCTTTCCATTGCATTCCACATTCCATTCCTTTCCATTCCACTTTCCATACCACATTGAATGAAATGTGGAATGGAACATGCAATGGAACGTGGAGTGGAATGAGTTATGGAATGTGGAATGGAATGGAGTGGAACGTGGAATGGAATGAGGAAAGGAAAGTGGAATGGGACATGGAATGGAACGTGGAATGGAACCTGGAAGGGAAAGTGGGATGCAACGTGCAATGGAATGGAATGGAACGTGGAATGGAATGAGGAATGGAATGTGGAATGCAATGGATTGGAATATGGAATGGAATGAGGGAATAAACGTGGAATGTATTGGAAAGGAAAGTGTAATGGAATGTCTAATGGAATGGAATGGAACAGAATGGAAAGTGGAATGGAATCTGGAATGTAAAGTTGAATGGAATAAAATGGAATGAAATGTGGAATGGAAAGTGGAATGGAAAGGAATGGAATGTGGAATGGAAAGGAATGGAATGTGGAAAGGAATCTGGAATGGAATGGAATGGAATGTGGAAAGGAATGTGGAATGGAAATTAGAGTGGCATGTGGAATTGAATGGAATGGAAGGTGGAATGGAATGTGGAATGGATCGTGCTATGGAACCGAATGGAATGTGTAATGAACGTGGAATGGAATGTGGAATTGAATGTTGATTGGAATGGAATGGAATGTGAGATGGAAGGTGGAATGGACCATGGAATGGTAAATGGAATGGAATGGAATGGAACTTGGAATAGAATGTGGAACGGAATGTAGAATAGGAAATGTAATGGAATGTGGAATGGAATGTTCAATGGAAAGGAACGGAATGTGGAAAGAATGGAATGAAATGTGGAATGGAATGGAATGGAATGTGGCCTGGAATTTTATGGAATGGAATGGAATATGGAATGGATTGGAATGGAACCTGGAATAGAATAGTGCATGGAATGGAACGGAATGCGAAACGGAATGCAATGGAAGGGTATGGAATGTGGAATGGAATGGTATGCAATGTGGAATGGAATGGAATGGAACGTGGAATGGAACGTGAAATGGAATGCGGAATGGAATGGAAGGGAATGTGGAATGGAAAGTGGAATGGAATGTGAAACGGAACGTGGAATGGAATGTGAAATAGAAAGTGGAATGGAAATCAATGGAATGTGCAATGGAATGAAATGGAATGTGTAATGGAATGGAATGGAATGTGGAATTGCATGTGGAATGGAATGGAATGGAATCTGGAATAGAATATGGAGTGGAATGGACTGGAATGCGGAATATAATGGAATGGAATGGTATGGAGTGTGGAATGGAATGGAATGCAATGTGGAATGGAATGGAATGGAATGTGCAATGGAACGTGGAATGGAATGTGTAAAGAAAAGGAATGGCATGTGGAATGGAATGCGGAATTGACAGGAATGGAATGGAATTGAGTGGAATGTAATGTGGAATGGAATGGAATGAATGCGGAATGGAATGCGAAATGGAATGTGGAATGAAATGTGGAATGCTATACAATGCAATGTGAAATAGAAAGTGGAATGGAATGGATTGGAATGTGGAATGCAGTGTGGAATGGAATATGTTATGGAATGGAATGGAATGGAATGGAATGGAGTGGAATGTGGAATGGAATGTCGAATGGTATGGAATGGAATGTGGAAAGGAATGTGGAATGTAATGGATTGGAAAGTGGAATGGAATGTGGAATGGAAAGTGGAAAGGAACGCGATGGAAAATGGAATGGAATGTGGAATGGAATGTGGAATGAAACGTGGAATGGATTGTGGAAATGAATTGAATGAAACATTTACTAGAATGTGGAATGGAATGAAAGGGAATGTGGAATGGAATGTGGAGAGGAATGGAATGGAATGTAGAACAGAATGCAACGGAATGTGGAATGGAAAGCGGAATGAAATGGAATGAAATGTATAATGGAATGTGTAATGGAATGTAGTATGGACAGTTGAATGGAATGGGATGGAAAGTGGAATGGAACGTGGAATGGAACTGAAAGGAACGTGGAATGGAATGTGGAATGGAATGTTTAACGGAACGTGGATTGGAATGGAAAGGAACGTGGAATTGAATGTGGAATGGAATGTGGAATGGAACGTGTAATGGAATGGAATGGAATGTGGAATGGAATGTGGAATGGAACATGGAATAGAAAGAAATGGAATGTGGAATGTAATGTGCAATGGAAAATAGAATAGAACGTAATGGAATGTGGAATGGAATGCGAAATGGAATGTGGAATAGAATCTGGAATGGAACGTAATGGAATGTAGAAGGGAATGTGCAATGGAATGTGGAATGGAAAGTTTAATGGAATGGGATGGAATGTATAATGGAACGTGGAATGGAATGGAATGGAACAAGGAGTAGAACATGGAATGGAATGGAATGGAAAGTGGAATGGATTGTAGAAAAGATCGTGGAATGAAAAGTGGAATGGAATGGAATGGTATGTGGATTTGAATGTGGAATGGAATGTTGAATAAAAAATGGAATGGAATGTGGAGAAGAATGTTGAATGGAAAGGAATGGAATGTGGAATGGAGTGGAATGGAATGTGGACTGGAATGGTATTGAATGCAATGGAATGGGGAATGGAAGTTGGAATGGTATGGAATGGAACCTCGAATGGAAAGTGGAATGGAACGTGGAATGGAAGGTGGAATGAAACGTGGAATGGAATGGAACAGAAGGTGGAATGGAATGTGGAATGAAATGTGGAATCTGGAATAGAATATGGAGTGGAATGGACTGGAATGCGGAATATAATGGAATGGAATGGTATGGAGTGTGGAATGGAATGGAATGCAATGTGGAATGGAATGGAATGGAATGTGCAATGGAACGTGGAATGGAATGTGTAAAGAAAAGGAATGGCATGTGGAATGGAATGCGGAATTGACAGGAATGGAATGGAATTGAGTGGAATGTAATGTGGAATGGAATGGAATGAATGCGGAATGGAATGCGAAATGGAATGTGGAATGAAATGTGGAATGCTATACAATGCAATGTGAAATAGAAAGTGGAATGGAATGGATTGGAATGTGGAATGCAGTGTGGAATGGAATATGTTATGGAATGGAATGGAATGGAATGGAATGGAGTGGAATGTGGAATGGAATGTCGAATGGTATGGAATGGAATGTGGAAAGGAATGTGGAATGTAATGGATTGGAAAGTGGAATGGAATGTGGAATGGAAAGTGGAAAGGAACGCGATGGAAAATGGAATGGAATGTGGAATGGAATGTGGAATGAAACGTGGAATGGATTGTGGAAATGAATTGAATGAAACATTTACTAGAATGTGGAATGGAATGAAAGGGAATGTGGAATGGAATGTGGAGAGGAATGGAATGGAATGTAGAACAGAATGCAACGGAATGTGGAATGGAAAGCGGAATGAAATGGAATGAAATGTATAATGGAATGTGTAATGGAATGTAGTATGGACAGTTGAATGGAATGGGATGGAAAGTGGAATGGAACGTGGAATGGAACTGAAAGGAACGTGGAATGGAATGTGGAATGGAATGTTTAACGGAACGTGGATTGGAATGGAAAGGAACGTGGAATTGAATGTGGAATGGAATGTGGAATGGAACGTGTAATGGAATGGAATGGAATGTGGAATGGAATGTGGAATGGAACATGGAATAGAAAGAAATGGAATGTGGAATGTAATGTGCAATGGAAAATAGAATAGAACGTAATGGAATGTGGAATGGAATGCGAAATGGAATGTGGAATAGAATCTGGAATGGAACGTAATGGAATGTAGAAGGGAATGTGCAATGGAATGTGGAATGGAAAATTTAATGGAATGGGATGGAATGTATAATGGAACGTGGAATGGAATGGAATGGAACAAGGAGTAGAACATGGAATGGAATGGAATGGAAAGTGGAATGGATTGTAGAAAAGATCGTGGAATGAAAAGTGGAATGGAATGGAATGGTATGTGGATTTGAATGTGGAATGGAATGTTGAATAAAAAATGGAATGGAATGTGGAGAAGAATGTTGAATGGAAAGGAATGGAATGTGGAATGGAGTGGAATGGAATGTGGACTGGAATGGTATTGAATGCAATGGAATGGGGAATGGAAGTTGGAATGGTATGGAATGGAACCTCGAATGGAAAGTGGAATGGAACGTGGAATGGAAGGTGGAATGAAACGTGGAATGGAATGGAACAGAAGGTGGAATGGAATGTGGAATGAAATGTGGAATGGAATGGAATGGAATGTGGAAAGGAATGTCATCAAATGTGCAATGGAATGTGGAATGGAATGGATTGGAATCTGGAATGGAATGTGGAATGGAATGGAATGTGGAAGGAAATGTGGAATGGAATGTGGAATGGAATGGAATGGAATGTGGAAAGGAATGTGGAATGGAATGTAATGGAATGAGAAAGGGAATGTGGAATGTAATGTGGAATACAAAGTGGAATGTATTGGAATGGAATGGGGAATGGAATGTGGAAAGGAAAGGAAAGCAATATCTAATGGAATGTGGAATGGAATGGAATGGATTGTGGAAAGCAAAGTGGAAAAGAATGTGGAATTCAATGGAATGGAATGTTGAATGGAAGGTGGAATGGAATGGAATGGAATGTGGAAGACAATGTGGAAGAGAATGTGGAATAGAATGTGGAATGAAATGTGGAATGGAATGAGGGATTCAATGTGGAATGGAAAGCAATGGAATGTGGAATGGAATGTGGAATTGAGTGGAATACAATGTGGACTGGAATGTGGAATAGAATGTGGACTGGAATGTGAAATGGAATGTGGAGTGCCATGTTTACTATAACGGAATGGAATGTGGAATGGAATGTGAAATGGAAATGAAAGGAATGTGCACTGGAATGGAATGGAACGTGGAATGGAATGGAATGGAATGTGCAATGGAATACAACACAATGTTACGGAATATGGAATAGAATGGAATGGATCGTGGAGTGGAATGTGGAATGGAACGTGGAATAGAATATGGAATGGAATGTGGAATGGAAATGAATGGAATGTGCAATGTAATGGAATGGAATGTGGAAGGAATGGAACAGAATGTGGAATGGAAAGGAATGAAACATTGAATAGATCGTGCAATGGAAAGTGGAATGGAATGTCGAATGGAATGGAAAGGAATGTAGAATGGAATGTGGAATGGAAGGTGGAATGGAATGAGAAATGGATTGTGAAATGGAGTGGAATGGAAAGTGGAATGGAAAGAGGAATGGAATGCAGTGGAATGGTTAATGGAATGTGGAAATGAATGGAATGGAATGTGGAATGGAATGTGTCATGGAAAGTGGAGTGCAATGGATTGTAATGTGGAACAGAATGTGGAATGGATTGGAATGGAACGTGGAATGGAATGTTCAATGTAAAGTTGAATGGAAATTGGAATGCAATGTAGAATGGAATGTGGAATGGAATATGCAATGGAATGTGGAATGGAATTTGAAATGGAATGGAATGTAACGTGGAATGGAACGTGGAATTGAATGTGAAATGGAATGTGGAAAGGAAAGCAGAATGGAATTTGCAATGGAAAGTGGCGTGGAACGTAGAATTGAATGCAATAGAACGTAGAATGGAAAGTGGAATTGAATGGAATGAAACGTGGAATGGAACATGGAATGGAATTTAGCAGGTAATGTGTAATGGAATGTGGAATGCAATGGAACAGAACTTTGAATGAAACGTGGAATGGAATGGAATGGGACGTGGAATGTAATGTGGAATGGAATATAATGGAACGAGGAATGGAATGGAATGGAACATCAAGGGGAATGTGGAACGGAATATGGTATGGAATGTGGAATGGAACATTTAATGGAATGTGGAATCAAATGTCGAATGGAAAGTAATGGAATGTGGAATAGAATGAAAAGGAATGTGGAATGGAATGGAATGTACTGTGGTATAGAATGGAATGGAATTTGGAATAGAATGGAGAATAGAATGTAATAGAATGGTATGGAACGTGGAAAGGAAAGGAATGGAATGTGCAAAAGAATGTGGAACGGAATGTTGAATGGAAAATGGAATGGAATGGAATGGAATGTGGAATGGAAAGTCGAATGGAATGGAATGAAACGTGCAATGGAAAGTTGAGTGGAACGCCGAATGGAAACTGGAATGGAATGTGGTAGGGAATGGAATAGAATGTGGAATGGAATGGAATGGGAAGTGGAATCGGATGCGGAATGGAATGGAATGGAATATGGATTGGAATGGAAAGGAAAGGAATGGAATGTGGAAAGGGATGAGGAATAGAATGCAAAGGAATGTGGAAAACAATGTAGAATGGAACGCGGAATGGAATGGAATGAATTGTGGAATGGAATGTGGAATGGAATAGGGAGTGGAATGTGGGAAAAAATGGAATGGAATGTGGAATGGATTGTAGAATGGAATGTGGAATGTAATGGAATGGAATGTGGAAAGCAATGTGGAATGGAATGGGCAATGGAATGTAGAACTGAATGGAAAGGAATGGGGAACATAAGGTGGAATTGAGTGGAAAGGAATGGGGAACGTAAGGTGGAATTGAGTGGAATGAAATGTGGAAAGGAATGTTGAATGTAATGTGAAATGGAATGGAATGGAATGTGGAATTGACTGGAATGGAATGTGGAATGGAATGAAACGGAATAAGGAATGGAATGTGGAGTGGAATGGAGTGTGGAATTAAATTTAATGGAACGGAATGGAATGGAATGGAATTTGGAATGCAATGCGGAATGGAATTGAATGGAATGTGGAATTTAGTGTGGAATAGATAGGAATGGAATGTGGAATGGAAAGGGGAATGGAATGGAGTGGAATGTGTAATGGAATGTGAAATGGAATGGAATGGATTACGTAATGGAAAGTGGAATGGAACATCATCTAGAACGTGGAATGGAATATGGAATGGAATGTGGAATAGAACTTGGAATGGAATAGAATGGAACATGGAATTGAATGGAATGGAATGTGGTAAGGAATGGAATGGAAAGACGAAGGGAATGTGGAGTGGAATGGAATTTAATGTAATGTGGAATGGAATGGAATGTGGATTGGAATGGAATGTGGAACTGAATGGAATGGAATGTGTAATGGAATGGAATGGAATGTGGAATGGAATGTTGAATGAAATGGAATGGAATGGAATGTGGAATGGAAGGGAACTTGGAATGGATTGGAACGTGGAATGGAATGGAAAAGAACGTGGAATGTAATGGAATGGAACATGGAATGGAATGAAATGTATCATGGAATGGAATGGGTTAGAATGGAATGTCGAATGGAATGGAACGTGGAATTTATTGCAATGGAACGTGGAATGGAATGGAATGGAAATTGGAATGGAATGGAATTGAATATGGAATGGAATGGAATGGAATGGAATGTGGAATGGAACGTGGAATGGAAAGTGGAAAGGAATGTGGAAAGGAACGGAATGGAAAGGAATGGAATGTGGAATGGAATGGAATGGAATGGAATGGAATGGAATGTGGAATGGAATGGAATGTGGAATGGAATGGAATGTAATATGGAATGGAATGGAATGCAATGGAATGGAATGCGGAATGGAATGGAATTGAATCTGGAATGGAATGGAATTGAAAGTGGAATGGAATTGAATTGAATGTGGAATAGAATGGAATGGAAGGCATTGTGGAATGTAATGGAATGGAATGTGGAATAAATGAAATGGAATGTGGAATGGAATGGAACGAGGAATGGAATAAAACTGAATGTGGATTCGAAAGGAATGGAATGTGAAATGGAAAGGAATGGAATGTGAAATGGAATGGAATGGAAGATGTTATGGATTTGAATGGAATTTTTAATGGAATTAGGATTTGAATGTAAAGGAATGGAAGAGACTGTGGAATAGAGTGGAATGAGGAATGGAATGGAATGTGGAATGAAATGGAATGGAATGTGGCATGGAATGGAATGGAATGTGGAATCGAACTGAATGGATTGTGGAATTGAATGGAATTGAATATGAAATAGAATGGAATGGAATATGGAATGGAATGGAATGTGGAATAGAATGGAATGGATTGTGGAATAGAATGGAATTGAATATGAAATAGAATGGAATGCAATGTGGAATGGAAAGTGGATTGGAATGTAATGGAAAGTGGAATAGAATGCAATGGAATTGTATGTAATGTGGAAAGGAATGCAATGGAATATGTAATGGAATGTGGAATGGAACGTAGAATGGAACGTGGAATAGAACGTGGAAAGGAATGCGGAATGGAATGTGGAATGGAATGGAAAGCGATGTGGAATGTAATGTGGAATGCAATGGAATGGAATGAGGAATGGAATGGAATGGAATGCAGAAAGTAAATTAATGGAATGTGGAATGGAATGCAATGCTATGGAAAGTGGAAAGGAATGGAATGGAATGGAATGTGGAATTTAATGAAATGGAAAGTGGATTGGATTGGAATGGAATGTGAAATGGAATTTAATGGAATGGAATGGAATGTGGAATGGAATGGAATGAAATGTGGAATGCAATAGAATGGAAAGGAACGTGGAATGGAATGGAATGGAATGTTGAATAGAATGCAAAAGAATGTGGAATGGAATGAGCAATCCAATGGATTGGAATGTGGAATTGAATGTGGAATGCAATCGAATGGAATGTGGAATGGAATACTGAATGGAGTGTGGAATGGAATGGAATGGAATGTGGAATGGAATGTGGAGTGCAATGTGGAGTGGAATGTGGAATGGAATGTAATGGAAGGTGGAAAGGAAGATTGAATGTTTAGTGGAATGGAATGCAATGAAATGTGGAATGGAAAGTGAAATGGAATGGAGTGAAGCGTGCAATGGAAAGTCAAATGGAACGCAGAATGGAACGTGGAATGGAATGTTTAATGGAATGGAATGCTATGTGGAATGGAATGTGAAAGGGAATGGGATGGAATTTGTAATGGAATGTGGCACGGAATGGATTCGAATGTGCAATGGAATGTGGAATGGAATGGAATGTGGAATGGAATGCGGAATGGAAAAGAATGGAATGTTGAGTGGAATGTGGAATAGAATGGAAAGGAATATGGAATGGAAAGGAATTTAAAGCAATGCGGAATGGAATGGAATGAAATGTGAAATGGAATAGAATGGAATGTGGAATGGATTGGAATGAAATGCAATGTGGAATGGAATGGAATGTAATGCAAAATGGAATGGAATGGAATGCAAAATCGAATGGAATGGAATGCAATGTGGAATGGAATGTAATGGAATGCAGAATGGAATGTGGAATGGAATGGAATGGAACGGAACGGAATGTGGAATGGAATGGAATGTAATATGGAATGGAATGGAATGGAATGGAAGGTGGAATGGAATGGAATTGAACTGGAAAGGAATGGAACTGAATGTGGAAAAGAATGGAATGGAATGCAATGTGGAATGTTGTGGAATACAATGTGGAATAATTCGAATGTAAATTGGAATGGAATGGAATGGAATGTGGAATGGAATGGAATTGAATGTAGAATAGAATGTAATTAAATGTGCAATGGAATGGAATGGAATGTGGAATGGAAGTTGGATTTCAATGGAAAGAATGGGATGGAATGTGGAATGGAACGGAATGTGGAATGGAATTGAATGTTGAATGTAATACAAAGGAATGTGGAATGGAAAAGAATCGAATATGGAAAGGAATGGAACGGAAATTGGAATGGAATGTGGAAAGGAAAGGAATGGAATGGAATATGGAAAGCAAAGGAACGCAATGTGGAATGGAAGGTGGAATGGAATGTGAAATGGATTGTGAAATGGTGTGTGTAATGAAAGGGTATGGAATATGGAATGGAATGTGGAATGGAATGTAATGGAATGGAATGTGTAAAGCAATGGAATGGAATGTGGAATGGAAAGAATGGAATGTGGAATGGAAAGGAATGGTATGGAAATTAGAATGGAATTGAATGGAATGTGGAATGGAATGGAATTATTTTGGAATGCAAAGGAATGGAATGTGGTTTGGAAAGCAATGGAAAGTGGAATTGAATGGAATGTAAGGGAATTGAATGTGATATGGAATGTGGAATTGAATGTGAAATGCAATGTGGAATGGAATATGGAAGGGAATTAAATGGAACTTGGAATGGAAAGGAATGGAACATGGAGTGGAATGGAATGGAAGCTGGAATGGGACTTGGAAAGGAACGTCGAATGAAACGTGGTATGTAATGTGGAATGAAAGGAGAATGGAAGGGAATGGAATGGGGAATGGAATTTAATGCAATGCAGAATGGAATGGAATCTGGAATGGAATGTAATTTAATGGTATGTAATATGGAATGGAAAGGAATGTAATGTTGAATGGAATTTAATGGAATGTGGAATGGAATGCAATGTGGAATGGAATGTAATTTAATGGTATGGAATGTGGAATGGAATGGAATGGAATGTGCAGTGGAATGTGGAATGGAATGGAATCGGACTTAGAATGGAACGTGGAATGGAGCGCGGAATGGAAAGTTGGATGGAACGTGGAATGAAATGTGGAATGGAATGTAATGGAATATGGAATGGAAGGGATTTTAATGTGTTATGGAACGTGGAATGTAATGGAAAGAAATGGAATGGAACGTGGAATGGAATGGAATGGAACGTGTAATGGAAAGGAATGGAATGTGGAATGGAATGGAATGATATGGAATGTGGAATGGAATTAAACGGAATGGAAAGGAATGTGGAATTGAATGGAAGGTAATGTGCAATAGAAAGGAATGGAACGTGGAATGGAATATGAAATGGAATGTGGAATGGAACGTGGAATGAAATGTGGAATATAAAGGAATGGAAAGGGGAATGGAATGTGGAATGGAATGGGGAATGGAATGTGAAATGTAATGGAAAGGAATGTGGAAAGGAATGTGGAAAGGAATGTGGAATGGAATGGAATGGAATTTGGAATATAATGTAGTGGGTTGCCGAATGGAATGTGGAATGGAATGGAATGGAATTTGGAATGGAATGTGGAAAGCAATGTGGAATGAAACGGAATGGAATGTGCAATGGAATGTGCAATGGATTGTGCAATGGAATTTGGAATGGAACCCAATGGAATGTGGAATGAAATGGAATTGACATGTAAGGAATGTGGAATGGAATGGAATGGAATGTGGAATGCGATGTGGAATGGAATGGAGTGGAAAGCGGAGTGGAACGTGGAAGGGAACGTTTAATGGAACGTGCAATGGAAATTGGAATGGAACGTCGAGTGGAATGACAAACAGAATGGAACGGAATGTGGAATGGAATGGAATTTAATGGAATATGGAAGGGAATGTGGAATGGAATGTGGAACAGAATGGAATGGAATGTGGAATGGCATGGAATGGAATGGAATGTGCAATGGAATGGAATGGAATGTGGATTTGAATGGAATGGAATGTGGAATGGAATGGAATGGAATGGAATACGGAATGGAATACGGAATTGAATGGAATTGAATGCAGAATGGTATGGAATAGAATGTGGAATGGAATAGAATGGAATAGAATGTGGAATGGAATGTTAAGGAATAGAATGTGGTCTGGAATGCAACGGAATGGAACAGAATGTGGATTTCAGTTGAATGGAAGGTGAAATGGAATGTAGAATGAAATGGAAAGGAATCTGGAATGGAATGGAACGGAATGTGGAATGGAACGGAAAGGAATATGGACTGGAATGTGGAATGGAATGTGGAATGGAAAGCAATGGAATGTAATGGAATGGAATGTGGAATGGAATTGAAAGGAAAGTGGAATGCAACATGAAATGGAATGGAATTGAACGTGGAATTAAACGTGGAAGGAAATCGAATGGGACGTGGAATGCAACGTGGAATGTAACGTAGAATGGAATGGAATGTGGAATGGAAAGTGGAATGCAATGTGGAAAGCAATGGAATGCAATGTGGAATGGAATGTGAAATTGAAAGGAATGGAATGGGAAATGCAATGGAATGGGATATGGAATGCAACGTGGAATAGAACGCTGAATGGAATGGAATGGAACGTATAATGGAAAGTGGAATGGAAAGGAATGGAATGCAATGTGTAATGGAATGCAAAGGAATGTGAATGGAATGGAATGGAATTTCGAATGTAATGCAACGGAATGCAATGTGGAGTAGAATGGAATGGAATTTGGAATAGAATATAACGGAATGTGGAAAGGAATGGAATGGAATGTGAAATGGAATGGAACGAAATGGAATTGAATATGGAATGGAATGACATGGAATATGGAATGGAATGGAATGGAATGTGGAATGGAATGGAATTGAATGTCAAATGTAATGGAATGGAAAGTGGAATGGAATGGAAAGGAATATGGAATGGAATGTTGAATGCAATGGAATGGAATCTGGAATGGAATGGAATGGAAAGTGGAAAGGAATGGAAGGGGATTCAATGTGGAATGGAATGGAATGGAACGCGGAATGGAATGGAATTTAAAGTGGAATGGAATGGAATGGAATGTGGAATGGAATGTGCAATGCAATGTGGAATGGAATAGAATGGAATGTGGAATGGAATGTGGAATGGAATGGAATTCAATGTGGAATGGAATGAGGAATGGAATGGAAAGCAATGTGAAATGGAATGGAGTGGAATGTGGAATGCAATTGAATGGAATGTGGAATGGAATGGAATGCAATATTTAATGGAATGGAATCGAACGCAATGTGGGATGGAATGGAATTGAATGTGGAATGGATTAGAATGGATTGTGGAATGGAAGGGAATGCAATGTGGAATGTAATGGAAAGAAATGTGGAATGGAAAGTTGAATGGAATGGAATGGAATAGAATTTGGAGTGGAAAGGAATGGAATAGAATGGAATGTTGAACGGAATGTGGAATGGAATAGAATGGGATGTTGAATGGAATGTGGAATGGAATGGTATAGAATGTGGAAAGGAATGCGGAATGGAATGGAGTGGAATGTGTAAAGGAATTGAACGGAATGTGAAATGGAATGCGGAATGGAAGGTGGAATGCAATGTGGAATGGAATGGAATGGAACAAGGAATGGAATATGGAATTCAATGGAATAAGAATTTTGGAATGGAACGTATACTGGAAAGGAATGGAATCTGGAATGGAATGGAATGGAAAGGAATATGGAAAGGAAAGGAATGGAATGTGGAATATAATGAAATGGAATGAAATGTGAAATATAATGTAATGGAAAGGAATTGAATTTGGAATGGAATGGAATGGAATGTAGAACGTAATGGAATGGAATGTGGAATGGAAATGAATGAAATGTGGAATGGAATGTGGAATAGAGTAGAATGGAATGTGGAATGGAAATGAATGGAATGTGGAATGGAATGTGGAATAGAGTAGAATGGAATGTGGAATGGAATAGAATGTAATTAAAAGGCATGTGAAATGCAATGCGGAATGGAATGTGAATTGTAATGTGGAGTGGAATGTGAAATGGAATGATGTGGAAAGTGGAATGTTATGGAATGGAAAGTGGAAATGAATGGAATGGAATGTGGAATGGAACGTAGAATGGAATGTGGAAACGAATGGAATGGAATGTATAATGGAAAGGAATGGAATGTAAAATGGAAAGTGGAATGGATTGGAAAGGTATGTGGAAAGGAATGGAATGGAATATGGAATGCAATGTGTGATGGAATGGAATGGAATGTGGAATGGAAAGTGGAATGCAATGGAATGTGGAATGGAAAGTGAAATGCAATGTGGAATGGAATGGAAAGTGAAATGCAATGTGGAATGGAATGGCTTGGAATGTGGACTGGAATGTAATGGAATGTGGAATGCAATGAAATTGATTTGTATGGAATGTGGAATGGAATGGAAATAAATGTGGAATGGAATGGAATGGAACAAGAAATGGAACTTGGAATGCAACGTGGAATGGAACGTGGAATGGAAAGTGGAATGTAATGGAAGGGAATGTGGATAGGAAGGGAATGGAATGCGGAATGGAATGTGTAATGGAATGGAATGCAATGGAATGGATATGGAATGGAATGGAATGGAATCTGGAAGGGAATTGAATGGAATGTGGTATGGAATGGAATGGAATGTAGAATGGAATTGAATGTAGTGGAATGTGGAATAGAATGGTAAGGAAGGGAATGGAATGTGGAATGGAATGTGAAATGGAACGTGGAATGAAAAGTGGAAAGGTATGAAACAGAATGTTGAATGGAATGTGGAATGGAGCATTGAATGGAAAGTGGAATGGAATGGAATGGAACATCGAATGGAATCTGGGATGGAATGTAAAGGAATATGCAATGGAATGTAGAATGGATTGTGCAATGGAATGTGAAACGGAACGTGGAATGGAATGTGGAATGGAATGAGATGGAATGTGGAATAGAAAGTTTAATGGATTGTGAAATCGCATGGATTGTAATGTGGAAAGGAATGTGGAAAGGAATGTGGAATGGAATGGAATGGAATGTGGAATGGAATGTGGAATGGAATGTGCAATGTAATGGAATGGAATGGAATGTGGAATGGAACGTGGAATGATATGTGGAATGGAACGTGGTATGGAATGAGGAATGGAATCGAAAAGAATGTGGAATGGACAGTGGAATGGAATATGAAATGCAATGTGGAATGGAATGGAATGGAATGTGGAACAGAACGTGGAATTGAAAGCAACGGAACTTGGAATTGGACGTGGAATGGAATGGAATGAAACATGGAATGGAACGCAGAATGGAACGTGGAATGGAAAGTGGAATGGAATGTAATGTAATGTGGAATGGAATAATGGAATGTGGAATGGATGTGGAATGGAATGTGAAATGGAATGGAATGGAATGTGGAATGGAATGTGGAAAGAATGTGGAATGGAATGGAATGGAAAGTGGAATGGAAAGTAGTGAGTAGTGGAATGCAATGTGGAATGGAATGGAATGGAAAGTGGAATGGAAAGTGGAATGGAATGTGGAAAGGGATGTGTAATGGAACAGAATGGAATATGCAATGGAAGGTGGAATGGAATATGGAATGCAACGGGGAACTGAATGTGGAATGATATGTGGAATGGAAAGTTATGGAAAGTGGAATGGAATGGAATGGAATGTGGAAAGGGATTTTACGGAATGCAGAAAGGAATGTGGAATGGAATGGAATGGAACGTGGAATGTAATGTGGAATGGAATGGAATTTATTGGTATGGAATATGGAATGGAATGGAATGGAATGTGCAGTCGAATCTGAAATGGAATGGAATGGAATGTGGAATGCAACGTGGAATAGAACGTGGAATGGAACTTCGAATGAAATGTGGAATGGAATGTAATGGAATGTGGAATGGAAGGGAATGAAACGTTTAATGGAATGTGGAATGGAACGGAATGAAATAGAATGTAATGTGGAATTGAATGGAAAGGAATGGAATGTGGAATGGAACGCAATGATAAGGAAAGTGAAATGGAATTGCATGGAAAGGAATGGAATGTGGAATTGAATTTTATGAAATGCAGAAAGGAATGTGGAATGGAGTGGAATGGAATGTGGAATGGAATGGAATATGGAATGGAATGGAATGTGGAATGGAATGGAATTTAATGGTATGGAATATGGAATGGAAAGGAATGTAATGTTCAGTGAAATCTGAAATGGAATGGAATGCAACGTGGAATGGAATGTGGAATTGAATGTGGAATGGAACTTGGAATTGAACGTGGAATAGAACTTCGAATGAAATGTGGAATGCAATGTAATGGAATGTGGAATGGAAGGGAATGGAATGTGGAATGGAATGTGGAATGGAATGGAATGAAATAGAATGGAATGTGGAATGGAATGGAATGGAATGTGTAATGGAAAGGAATGGAATGTGGAAGGGAATGGAATGATAAGGAAGGTGAAATGGAATTGAATGGAATGGAATGGAATGTGGAAAGGAATGGAATGGATTGTGGAATAGAATGGAATGAAACGTGGAATGGAATGTGAAATGGAACGTGGAATGAACGTGGAATGGAATGTGGAATAGGATATGGAATGGAATGGAATAGAATTGGGAATGGAATGTGGAAAGGAATGGGGAATGGGATGTGAAATGGAATGGAATGGAATGTGGAATCGAATGGAATGGAATGTTGAATGGAAGAAGGAATGGAAAGGAAAGCAAAGTGGAATGCATTGTGGAATGGAATGCGGAATGTAATGGAATAGAATGTGGAATGGAATGTGCAATGTAATGGAATGGAATTTGGAATGGAATGTGGAATGGAATGTGGAATGGAATGTGGAATAGAAAGGAATAGAATGTGGAATTGAAAGTGGAATGGAATGTGGAATGGAATGTGGAATGGAAAGTGGAATGGAACGTGGATAGGAATGTAATAGAAAGTACAATGGAATGTGGAATGGAATGGAATGGAATGTTGAATGGAAAGTGGAGTTCAATGGAATGGAATGTGGAATGGAATGAAATGGAATGCGGAATGCAATGTGGAATGGAAGGGAATGGAAAGTGAATCGTAATGTTGAATTCAATGTGGAATGCAAAGTGGAAAGGAACGTGGAAAGAAAAGTGGTATGGAAGGTGGAATGGAACGTGCAATACAATGGGGAATGGAATAGAATGGAGTGTGGAATGGAATGGAATGGAATGTGGAATGGATTGTGGAAAGCAATGGAATTGAATGCGGAATGGAATGTAGAATGGAATGGAATGAAACGTGGAACGGAATGTGGAATGCAATGTGGAATTGAACGTGGAATGGAACATGGAATGGAATGGAATGGAACGTGGAATGGAAAGTGGAATGGAATGTGGAATGCGACTTGGAATTGAATGTGGAATGCCCAGTGGAATGTAAAGTTATGAAATGTGGAATGGAATGGAATGGAATGTGGAATGGAATTTAATGGAATGTGGAATGGAACGGAATGGAATGTGGAAAGGAATGGAAAGGAATGTGGAATGGAATATGGAAAGCAGTGCGGAATGGAACGGAATGGAATGTGGAATGGAATGTGGAATGGAGTGTGGAATGGATTGTGGAAAGGAACAGAATGGAATGTGGAACGGAATATGGAATGGAATGTGGAATGGAATGCAATGGAATGTGGAATGGATTGGAATGGAATTGTAAGTGGAATAGAATGGAATGGAATGGAATGTGAAATGGAACGGATTGGAGTGTGGAATACAATGGAATGGAATGGAATGGAATCGGAAAATGAATGTGGAATGGAACGTGGAATGGCATGAAATGGAATGTGGAATGGAATACAAAGAAACGTGGAATGGAATGTAGAATGTAAAATGGAATGGAATGGAATGTGAAATTGAATGTGGAATGGAATGTGAAATGCAACGTGGAATGCAATGTGGAATGGAATGAAACGGAACGTGAATTGGAACATGGAATGGAATGTGGAATGGAGTGGAATGGAATGCGGAAAGGAATGTGGAATGGAATGGAAAGGAATGGAATGTGGAATATAATGTGCAATGTAGTGGAAAAGATTGTGCAAAGGAATGTGGAATGGACTGTGGAAGGGAATGCAATGGTACGGCAAATGGAATGTGGAGTGGATTGTGAAATGGAATGTGGAAAGAAATGTCGAATGGAATGGAATTGATCGTGGAATGGAAGATGGAATGGAACGTGGAAAGGAACGTGGAATGCAAAGGAATGGAATATGGAATGGAACGTGGAATGAATGTGGAATGGAAATTAGAATGGAACGGAACAGAATGCAATGGAATGTGGAATGGAATGTGGAAAGGAACAAGGAATGGAACGCGGAATGGAATGTAATGGAACGTGGAATGCAACGTGGAATGGAACGTGGAATGATATGGGGAATGGAACATGGAATGGAATGAGGAATGGAATGGAATGAGGAATGAAATGCAAATGGATGTGGAATGGAATGTGGAATGGAATGTGAAATGCAACGAGGAATGGAATGGAATTGAATGTGGAACGGAACGTGGAATTCAGTGTAATGGAAAGTGGAATGGAACGTGGAATGGAATGGAATGAAACGTGGAATAGAACGTGGAATGGAACGTGGAATGTCGTAGAATGGAATGTGGAATGGAATGTGGAATGGAATGTGAAATGAAATTTAGTGTGTTGTGGATTGGAATGTGGAATGGAATGTGGAAGGCAATGGAATGGAATGTGGAATGGAACGAGGAATGGGATGTCTAATGGAATGTGGAATGGAACGGAATGGTATGTGGAATGGAATGAGGTATGGAGTGTGGAATGGAATATGGAATGGATGGAATAGAACGTGGAATGGAATGTTGAATGGAAAGTAGCATGGAACGCAAAATGCAATGAAATAGACTGTGGAATTGAACGTCGAATGAAATTTAAAGGGACGTGGAATGGAACGTGATTGGAACGTGGATTGTAAAAACATGGAACGTTAAATGGAATGTGAAATGGAAAGTGGAAAGGAATGAAATGAAATTTGGAATGGAATGTGTAATGGAATGTGAAATGGAATGTGTAATGGAATGGAATGGAATGTGGAATGGAAATTGGAACGGAATGTGGAATGGAATGTGGAATGGAATGTGGAATGAATGTGGAATGGAACGGAATGGAATGTGAAATGGAAAGTGGAATGGAATGGATTGCAATGTGGAATGGAATGGATTGAAATGTGGAATGGGATGGAATGGAATGTGGACAGGAATGTGCATTGGAATGTGGAACGAAATGTGGAAAGGAATGTGCAATGGAACAGAATGGAAAGTGAAATTCAATGAAATGGAATATGTATTGGAATGTGGATTGGAACGGAATGGGATGAGAAATGGAAAGTGGAAAGGAATGTGGAATGGTACGGAATGGAATGTGGAATGTAAGGTGGAATGGAGTGTGGATTGGAATGTGGAATTTAAAGTGGAATGCAACGCGGTAAGGAAGGTGGAAAGGAATGTGGAATGGAACGGAATGGAATGTGGAATGGAATGTGCATTGGAGTGTGGAATGGAAGGGGGAATTGGACGGAATGGAATGTGGAATGGAGTGTGGAATGGAATGCGGAATGGAACAGAATGGAATGTGGAATGGAATGTGGAATGGAATGTGGAATGGAATGCAAAGGTATGTGCAAAGGAATATGGAATGGAATGTGGAACAGAATGTGGAATGGAACGCAATGGAATGTGGAATGGAATGTGGAAGAGAACGTGGAATGAAAAGTGGAATGCAATGGAATGGAATGTGGAATGGAGTGTGGAATGGTTGTAGGATGGAAAGTGGAATGGAATGGAATGTGGAATGGTATGTGAAATGGAATGGAAAGGAATGTGGAGGGGAAAGTAGAATGGAATGTGGAATATAATGGAATGGAATAGAATGTGAAATTGAATGTGGAGTGGAATGTGAAAGGGAAAGTGGAATGGAAAATCATGGAACATGGAATGGAAAGTTGCATGGATTGTGTAATGGAAGGGAATGGAAAGTGGAATGGAATATGCAATGGAATGGAATGGAATGTGCAAAGGAATGTGGAACGGAATGCGGAAGGGAATGCAATGGTATGTGAAATGGAATGTGGAATGGAATGGATCGTGGAATGGAACGTGGAATGTAACTTGGAAAGGACGAGGAATGGAAAGGTGTGGAATGTGGAATTGAATGTGGAATGGAATGGAATGGAATGGGGAATGGAATGCGGAAAGGATCGTGGAATGCAACGTGGAATGTAATAGAACGGAACATGGAATGGAATATGGAATGTTACGTGGGATGGAAAGTGGAATGGAACGTGGAATGGAATGGAAAGGAATGTGGAATGCAATGAGGAATGGAAAGTGAAATGCAATGTGGAATGGAATGTGAATTGCAAAGTGGAATATAATGGAATAAAACGTGGAACGGAACATGGAATTGAATGGACAGGAACGTGGAATGGAAAGTGGAATGGAATGGAAAGAAACGTGGAATGGAACGTGGAATGGAATGTGGAATGGAATGGAATGGAAGGGAACGTGGAATGGAATGGAATGGGATGTGAAATTCAATGGAATGGAATGGAATGTGGAATGGAATGGAATGGAATGTGGAATGGAATGGAGTGGAATGGAATGTGGAATGGAATGGAAAGATTGTGGAATGGAATATGTAATGGAATGGGATGCAATGTGGAATGGAATGTGGAATGCAATGAGAAATTGAACGGAATGGAATGTGTAATGGAATGAGGAATGGAATGGAATGGAATGTGGAATGGAAAGTGGAATGGAATGTGGAAAGGAATGTAGAATGGAACGGAATGGAATGTGCAATGAAATGTGGATTGGTGTGTGGATTGGAATGTGGAAGGAAATTTAATGGAATATGGAATTGAATGGAATGGTAAGTGGAATGGAATGTGGAACGGAATGGGGAATGGAATGTTGAATGAATGTGGAATGGAAAGGAATGGAATGTGAAAAGTAATGTGGAATGGAATGGGGAATGGAATGTTGAAAGGAAAGTGGAATGGAATGGAATGGAATGCGGAATGCAACGTGGAATGATATTCATTGGAATTTGGAATAGAACGTTGAATGGAACGTGGAATGGAATGTTGAATAGAATGGAATGGAATGTGGTATGGAATTTAATGGAATGTGGAAAGGAATGTGGAATGGAATGTGGAATGTAATGGGGAATGGATCGTGGAAGGGAATATGGAATGGAACGGAATGGAAAGTGGAATGGAATGTGGAATGGAGTGTGGAATTGAATGTGTGTTGGAACGGAATGGAATGTGAAATGGAATGTGTAATGGAAGGTGGAATAGTATGTCAAATAAAATGGAACGGAATGTGGAATTTACCGTGGAAAGTAAAGGAACGGAGCGTAGAATGGAATGTGGGATGTAATGGAAAGGTATGTGGAATGGACTCTGGAAAGAAATGTGGAATGGAAAGTGAAATGGAATGGAGTGGAATGTGGAACGCAATGTGAAATGGAATGTAATGGAATGTGAGATAGAATTTGGATTGTGAAGTGGAATGGAACGTGGAATGGAAAGTGGTGTGGAATGTGGAATGGAATGGAAAGGAAAGTGTAATGCAATGTGGAATGGAATGGAATGGAAACTGGAATGGAATGTGGAAAGGAAATTGGAATGGAATGCAATGTAATGGGGAATGGAATGTGGAATTTAGTTGAATGGCACTTGGAATGGAACTTAGAAAGGAAGGTGGAATGGAATGTGAAATGGAATGTGGAAGGGAATGTGGAAAGGAATCTGGAATGGAAAGGAATGGAATGTGAAATTGAATTGAATGGAATGTGGATGGAATGTGGAATGGAATGGAATGGAATGCGGAATGGAATGCGGAATGGAATGTGGAAAGGAATGTGGAATGGAATGGAATGGATTGTGGAATGGTACCTTTAATGGAGTGTGGAATGGAATGTGGAATGGAATGTGGAATGGAATGCTGAATGGAATGTGGAAAGAAATGTGGAATGGAAAGGAATGGAATGTTGAATAGAATATGGAATAGCGTGTCAAATGGAAAGGAGTGCAATGTGGAATGGAATGTTAAATGGAATGGAATGAAATATGAAATGCAATGTGCAATGGAATGTGGAAAGGAATGAGAAACGTATTGGAATTGAATGTGGAATCGAAGATGGAATGGAAAGGAATGGAACGTGGAATGGAATGTGGCATGGAATGGAATGCAAAGTGGAATGGATTGTGTAATGCAATGTGGAATGGAATGAGGAATGGAATGGAGTGGAATGTGGAATGGAACATGAAATGGAATGGAATGGAATGTGAAATGGAATGTGGATTGGAATGAGGAATGGAATGTGGAATGGAAAGTGGAATGGAACATGTAATGGAATGGATAGGAACGTGTAATGGAATGTGTAATGGAATGGAATGGAATGTGGAATGAAATGTGGAATGCAATGGACTGGAACGTGGAATGTAATGTGGAATGGAATGGAATGCAATGGGAAATGGGATGTGGAGTGGAATGGAAACGAATGATTAACAGAAGGTGGAATGGAATGGAACAGAATATGGAATGGAACGTGGAATGGAATTTAATGGAACATAAAATGGAACTGAATAGAAAGTGGAAGGGAAGTGAATGGAGTGTGGAATGCAAGGGAATGGAATGCAGAATGGAATGTGGAATGGAATGGAATGCAAAGTGGAAAGGAATGGATTGTAAAGGAATGTGGAATGGTATGGAACGGATCATGGAATAGAATGTAGAATGGACAGTGGAATGGAATGTAGGATGTAATGTGAAATGGAATGTGGAATGGATTGTGGAATGGAATGAAATGGAACGTGGAATGGAATGGAATAGGACATGGAATGGAATGGATTGGAAAGTGGAATGGAAAGTGGAATGAAATGGAATGGATTGTGGAATGGAATGGAATGGAATGTAGAATGGAATGGAATGGAAGGTGGAATGGAAAGGAAGGGAATGTGGAATGGAAAGGAATGGAATGTGGAATGGAAAGTAGAATGGAATTTAAAGGAAGGTGGAATGGAATTGAATAGAACGTGGAAGGTAATGGAAGGGACTGTGGAATGCAACAGACTGGAATGCGGAATGGAATGTGGAATGGAATACGGAATGGATTGTGGAATGGAATGGAAATGACGGTGGAGTGGAATGGAATACGGAATGGATTGTAGAATGGAATGGAAATGAAGTTGGAATGGAATGGAAAGGAAAGTTGAATAGAATGGAATGGAATGTGGAATGGAATGGAATGGAATGGAATGTGGAAAGGAATGGAATGGACCGTGGAAGAGAATGTGGAATGAAAGCTGGAATGGTATGTATAATGGAATGTGGAATGGAATGTTAAATGGAATGTGGAATGGATTGTGGAATGGAATTAAATGAAAAGTGGAATGGAATGGAATGGAACTTGGAAAAGAATGGAATGGAACGTGGAATGGAATATGGAATGGAATGGAATGGATTGTGTAATGGAATGGAATGGAACGTGGAATACAATGGAATTGATCGTGGAATGGAATGGAATAAAATGTGGAATGGAATGGAATGGAATGCGGAAAGGAATGTGGAATGGAATGTGGAATGGAAAGTAGAATGGAATTTAAAGGAAGGTGGAATGGAATTGAGTAGAAGGTGGAAGGTAATGGAAGGGACTGTGGAATGCAACAGACTGGAATGCGGAATGGAATGTGGAATGGAATACGGAATGGATTGTGGAATGGAATGGAAATGAAGGTGGAGTGGAATGGAATACGGAATGGATTGTAGAATGGAATGGAAATGAAGTTGGAATGGAATGGAAAGGAAAGTTGAATAGAATGGAATGGAATGTGGAATGGAATGGAATGGAATGGAATGTGGAAAGGAATGGAATGGACCGTGGAAGAGAATGTGGAATGAAAGCTGGAATGGTATGTATAATGGAATGTGGAATGGAATGTTAAATGGAATGTGGAATGGATTGTGGAATGGAATTAAATGAAAAGTGGAATGGAATGGAACTTGGAAAAGAATGGAATGGAACGTGGAATGGAATATGGAATGGAATGGAATGGATTGTGTAATGGAATGGAATGGAACGTGGAATACAATGGAATTGATCGTGGAATGGAATGGAATAAAATGTGGAATGTAATGGAATGGAATGCGGAAAGGAATGTGGAATGGAATGTGGAATGGAAAGAAGAATGGAATGGAATGGAACGTGCAGTTGAATGGAATGGAACGTGGAAAGGAATGGATTGGAAAGTGGAATGGAAGGGAATGGAATGGGAAATGGAATGTGGAATGGAATATGGAATGGAATGTGGAACAGAATGCAATGAAACGTGGAATTGAATGGAAAGGAACGTGGAATGGAATGCAGTGGAATGTAGAATATCATGGAATTGACTGTGGAATGGAATGGAATGGACTGTGGAAAGAAATGTGGAATGGAATGTGCAATGGAATGTGAAATCGAATGTGGAATGGAATGTGGAATGGAATGGAATGGAATGTGCAGAGGAATGGAATGTAATGGAAAGTGGAATGGAATGTGAATGGAATGGAATGGAATGTGGAATGGAAAGTGACATGGAATTTAATGTGAAATGGAAGGTAGAATGGAATGTTGAATGGAATGAAACAGAACGTGTAATGGAATGGAAAGGATCGTGGAATGGAATGGAAAGGTAAGTGAAACGGAATGTGAAATGAAATGTAGAATGGAATGTGAAAGGGAATGTGGAATGGAATGGAATGGAACGTGGAATGGAATGCAAACATACGTGGAATGGAACATGGAATGTAACGTGCAATGGAATTGAATGGAATGTGGAATGGAATGGAATGGAATGTGGAATTGAATGGAATGGAATGTGGAATGGAAAGGATCGGATAGTGGAATGGAAAGTGGAATGGATTGAGGAATGGAAAGTTGAATGGAATGCAATGGAATGTAGAATGGAATATGCAATTGAATGGAATGGAATGTGCAAAGGAATGTGGAATGCAATGTGGAATGCAATGTGGAATGGAATGGAATGGAATGGAATGGAATGTGGAATGCAATGTGGAATGCAATGTGGAATGGAATGGAAAGTGGAATGGAATGTGGAATTGAAAGTGGTATTGAACGTGGAATGCAAAGGATTGAAATGTAGAATGGAACGTGGAACGGAATAGAATGGAATGGGGAATGGAACGTGGAATGTAATGGAATTTAAAGTTGAATGGAATGTGGAACGGAATGTGGAATGAAACTTTGAATGGAACGTGGAATGGTTTGGAATGAAAAGTGGAATAGAATGAGGAAAGGAAAGTGGAATGGAATGTGGAATGGAATGTGGAATGGAATGGAATGCAATGTGGAATGGAACGGAATGGAATGTGTAATTGAATGTGTAATGGAACGTGGAATGCAAAGGAAGGGAATGTAGTATGGAACGTGGAATAGAATGTGGAATGGAATGGAAAGGAATGTGCAATGGAACTTAATGGAATGTGGAATTGAATGTGGAATGGAATGTAGAATGCAAAGGAAAGGCATGTACAATGGAATGTGGAATGGAATGGGGAATGGAACATGGAAAGTAACGCAATAGAATGTTGAATGGGATGTGGAAAGGAATCTGGAATGGAATGTGGAATGGAATGTAACGGGGAATGCAAAGTGGAAAGTAACGCAATGGAACGTTGAATGGGATGTGGCAAGGAATCTGGAATGGAATGTGGAATGGAATGGAAAGTGGAATGGAATGGTATGGAACGGAATGGAATGGAATGGAATGTTGAATGGAATGGAACAAAATGTGGAATGGAATGTGGAATAGAAAGTGATGGAATGTGGAATGGAATCTGGAAGGGAATGAAATGGAACTGAATGTGGAGTGGAATGGAATGGAGTGGAATGGAATGTTGAAAGGAATGGAATGGAACGTGGAACGTAATGCAATAGAATGTGGAATGGAATGGAATGAGGAATATAATGTTTAATGGAATGGGATGGAACGTGGAATGGAATGTGGAATGGAATAGAATGGAATGGAATGTGGAATGGAAAGCAAAGTAATGGAAGGTGGAATGGAATGGAAAAGAATGTGGAACAGAATGGAATGGAATGTGGAATGGAACGTAGAAGGTATTGGAATGGAATGTGAAATGGAATGGAATGTGAAATGGAATGGAATGGAATGTGGAATGTGAAATGGAATGTGGAGTGGAATGTGAAATGGAATGTGGAATGGAATGCGGAATGGAATGTGGAATGGAATGTGAAATGGAATGTGGAATTGAATGTGAAATGGAATGTGAAATGGAATGTGGAATGGAATGAAATGGAAAGTGGAATGGAATGGAATGGAACGAGGAATTTAGTGGAATGAAACGTGGAATGGAACGTGGAATGCAATAGAATGGAATGTGGAATGGAATGGAACGGAATGGTTTAGAATATGGAATGGAACAGAATGGAATATGGAATGGAATGTGGAATGGACAATGGAATGGACAATGGAATGGAACATGGAATGAAAGGAGTAATTGAACGTGCAATTGAACGTGGAACGGAAAGCGGAATGGAATGAGTAATGGAATGGAATGGATAGTGGAATGGAAAGTGGAACGGATTGTGGAATGGAAAGTTGAATGGAATGCAATGGAATGTAGAATGGAATATGCAATTGAATGGAATGGAATGTGCAAAGGAATGTGGAATGCAATGTGGAATGGAATGGAATGGAATGTGGAATGCAATGTGGAATGCAATGTGGAATGGAATGGAATGGAAAGTGGAATGGAATGTGGAATTGAAAGTGGTGTTGAACGTGGAATGCAAAGGATTGAAATGTAGAATGGAACGTGGAATGGAATAGAATGGAATGGGGAATGGAACGTGGAATGTAATGGAATTTAAAGTTGAATGGAATGTGGAATGGAATGTGGAATGAAACATTGAATGGAACGTGGAATGGTTTGGATTGAAAAGTGGAATAGAAAGAGGAATGGAATGTGGAATGGAATGTGGAATGGAATGGAATGTGGAATGGAATGGAATGCAATGTGGAATGCAACGGAATGGAATGTGTAATTGAATGTGTAATGGAACGTGGAATGCAAAGGAAGGGAATGTAGTATGGAACGTGGAATAGAATGTGGAATGGAATGGAAAGGAATGTGGAATGGAACTTAATGGAATGTGGAATTGACTGTGGAATGGAATGTAGAATGCAAAGGAAAGGCCTGTAGAATGGAATGTGGAATGGAATGGAATGGAACGGGGAATGGAACATGGAAAGTAACGCAATAGAAAGTTGAATGGGATGTGGAAAGGAATCTGGAATGGAATGTGGAATGGAATGTAACGGGGAATGCAAAGTGGAAAGTAACGCAACGGAACGTTGAATGGGATGAGGCAAGGAATCTGGAATGGAATGTGGAATGGAATGGAAAGTGGAATGGAAAGGTTTGCAACGGAATGGAATGGAATGGAATATGGAATGGAATGGAAAACAATGTGGAATGGAATGTGGAATAGAAAGGGATGGAATGTGGAATGGAATCTGGAACGGAATGCAACGGAACGGAATGTGGAATGGAATGGAATGGTGTGGAATGGAATGTTGAAAGGAATGGAATGGAACATGGAACGTAATGCAATAGAATGTGGAATTTAATGGAATGTGGAATATAATGTTTAATGGAATGGTATGGAATGTGGAATGGAATGTGGAATGGAATGTGGAATGGAAAGCAAAGTAATGGAATGTGGAACGGAACGGAATAGAATGTGGAACAGAATTGAATGGAATGTGGAATGGAATGTAGAAGGTATTGGAATGGAATGTGAAATGGAATGGAATGTGAAGTGGAATGGAATGGAATGTGGAATGTGAAATGGAATGTGGAATGGAATGTGAAATGGAATGTGGAATGCAATGCGGAATGGAATGTGGAATGGATTGTGAAAAGGAATGTGGAATTGAATGTGAAATGGAATGTGGAATGGAATGTGGAATGGAATGAATTGGAAAGTGGAATGGAATGGAATGGAAGGTGGATTTCAGTGGAATGAAACGTGGAATGGAACGTGGAATGCAATAGAATGGAATGTGGAATGGAATGGAATGGAATGCTGTGGAATATGGAATGGAATGGAATGGAATATGGAATGGAATGTGGAATGGAATGGAATGGACAATGGAATGGAACATGGAATTAAACGAGTAACTGAACGTGCAATTTAATAAGGAACGGAAAGTGGAATGGAATGAGTAATGGAATGGAATGGAATGTGTAAAGGAAGGGAATGGAATGCGGAATGCAACGTGGAATAGAAAGTGTAAAGGAATGTGGAATGGAATGGAATGGAATTTGGAATTCAATGACTAGAGTGGAATGTGGAATGCAATGGAATGGAATGTAGAATGGAATGTAATGGAATGGAATGCGGAATGGAATATAATGGAATGGAATGTGGAATGGAATGGAATTGAATGTGGAATGGAATGGAATGGAAAGTGGAATTCAATGGAATGGAACACAAAGTGGAATGGAATGGAGTGGAATGTGGAATGGAATATGGAATGGAATGGTATGCAATGTGGAATGGAATGTCGAATAGAACGGAATGGAATGTGGAATGGAAAGAAATGGAATGTGTAATGGAAAGGCACGGAATTTGGAAAGGAATGGGATGGTATATGGAATGGAATGCAGTTTGGATTGGAATGGAATGTGGTGTGGAATGTGGAATGGAATGGAATGGAATGTGCAATGGAATGAAATGGAAAGAGGAATGGAATGGAATCTAATGGAATGTGGAATGGAATTGAATGGAATTTGGAATTCAATGAACGGAGTGGAATGTGGAATGCAATGGAATAGAATGTGGAATGGAATGTAATGGAATGGAATGTGGAATGGAATATAATGGAATGGAATGTGGAATGGAATGGAATGGAATGTGAAATAGAATGGAATGGAATGTGGAATTCAATGGAATGGAATGCAAAGTGGAACGGAATGGAATGGAATGTGGAATGGCATATGGAATGGAATGGTATGCCATGTGGAATGGAATGTCAAATAGAACGGAATGGAATGTGGAATGGAATGTGAAATGGAATGGAACGTGGAATGCAATGGATTGGAATCTGGAATGGAATGGAATGGAAGCGAATCTGGAATCGAATGGAATGGAATGGAATGGAAAGGGGAATGGAATGGGGAATGGAATGGAATGGAACGGAATGAGATGTGGAATGGAATAGAAGGGAATGTGGAATGGAATGGGAAGGAATGTGGAAAGGAATGGAATGGAATAGAATGTGCAATGGAACGGAATGGTATGGAATGGAGAATGCAATGAATGGAATGTGGAATGAAATTTTGAATTGAATGTAATGGAATGTGGAATGGAATGTGGAGTTGAATGGAATGGAATGTGGAATGGAATGTGGAATGGATTTTATTGGAATGTGGAATGGACTGTTTAATGGAATGGAATGTGGAATGGTGTGGAATGGAATGTGTGATGGAATGTGGAATGAAATGGGGTGGAATGTTGAATGGAATGTGGCATGGAATGGAAATAGGTGTGGAATGGAATGTGGAATGGAATGGGTTGGAAAGTGGAAAGGAATGTGGAAAGGAAAGGAACGGAATGTAGAATGGAATGGAATGGAATGTGGAATGGAAAGGAATGGAATGTGGAATGGAATGGAATGTAAAGTGGAATGGAAAGGAACTTAAAGTAGAAGGGAATGGAATGGAATGTGGAATGGAAAGGAATGGAATGTGTAATGGAATGGAAAGTAAATTGGAACGGAAAGGAAAGGAATGTGGAATGAAATTGAATGGAATGTAATGGAACATGGAATGAAATGTGGAACGGAAAGTGGATTGGAAAGCGGAATGGAATCTGGAATGGAATGGAATGGAATTTGGAATGGAAAGGGGAATGGAATTGAGTAGATTATGGAATGGAAAGAGGAATGGAATGGAACAGAATGGCTTATGGAATGGAAAGTGGAAAGGAATGGAATGGAATGTGGAATGGAAAGTGGAATAGAATGTGGAATAGATTGTGGAATGGAATGCAATGGAATGTGGCATGGAATTTGGAATTGAATGTGGAATAGAATGTGGAAGGGAATGGAATGGAATGTGGCATGGAATGTGCATTGAAATGTGGAATAGAATGTGAAATGGAATGGAATGGAATGTGCAATGGAATGTGGAATGGAAAGGAATGGGATGTAGCATGGAATTTGGAATCGAATGTGGAATGGAATGGAATGGATGGTGAAATGGAATGGAATGGAATGTGGAATGGAATGGAATGGAATGGAATGTGTAACGGAATGGATGGAAATATGGAATGGAATGTAATGGAAAGTGGAATGGAATGGATATGGAAGGAATGGTATGGAATATGGAAAGGAAAGTAATGGAAAGTGGCCTGGAATTCAATGGAATGTGGATTTGAATAGAGTGAAACGAGGCTTGGAATGGAATGGAATGGAGTGTGTAATTTAATGCAATGGAATGTGGAATGGAAGGGAATGGAATGGGGAATGAAATGTGGAATGCAATGGAATGGAATGGAATGGAATGTGGAATGGAATGTAATGGAATGAAATGTGGAGTGGAATGGAATGGAAGATGGAATGGAATGGAATGGAATGTGGCACGGAATGGAATGGAATGTGGCATGGAATGGAATGGAATGTGGAATGGAATGGAACGGAATGTGGAGTGGAATAGTATGGAAAGCGAAATGGAGTGGGATGGAACCTGGAATGGAATGTGGAATGGAATGGAAGGAATGCAATTTAAAGTGGAATGGAATGGAATGTGGAATGAAATGTGGAATCTAATGGAATGGAAAGTGGAATGGAATGTGGAATGGAATGGAATTTGAAATGGAAATAGAATGGAATGTGAAATAGAAATAGAATGGAATGTGGAAAGGAATGGAATGGAATGTGGTATGGAATGGAATGGAATGTGGTATGGAATGGAATGGAATGAGGTATGGAATGGAATGGAATGTGAAAAGGAATGTTATGGAATGTGGAATGTAACGTGGAATGGAATGGATTGGAATGTGGAATGGAATGTGGAATGCAATGTGGAATGGAATGTGCAATTGAATGGAATGGAATGTGGAATGGAATGGAATGGAATGTGGAATCGAGTGGAATGGAATGGAGAAAAATATGCAATGGAATGTGGAAAGTAATGGAATGCTATATGAAATGGAACGTGGAAAGGAATGGAACGAAACATGGAATGTAATCTGATGTAATGTGTTATGGAATGAGGAAATGAATGGAATAGAATGGAAAGGAATTTGGAATGTAATGGAGTGGAATGTGGAACGGGAAGTGAAAGGGAATGGAATAGAATGTGGAAAGAAATGTGAAGCCGAATGGAATGGAATGTGGAATGGAATGGAATGGAACATGGAACGGAATGTGGAATGGAATGTGGAATGGAATGGAATGGAATGTGGAATGGAATAAGGATTGGAACGTGGAATGGAGTGGAATGGAACATGTAATGAAATGTGGAATTGAATGGAAAGGAATATGGAATGGAAAGCGGAATAGAATGGAATGGAATGTGGAATGGAATGGAATGGAATGTGAAACAGAATGAGGAATGGAATGTGGAATGGAATGGAATGGAACGTAGAATGGATTGAAGAATGGAACGAGGAATGGAATGCAACGGAACGTGGAATGAAACACTGAATGGAATTTGGAATGGAATATGGAATGAAACGTGGAGTGGAATGAGTTATGGAATGTGGAATGGAATGGAGTGCAACGTCGAATGTAATGAGGAAAGGAACGTGGAATCGAATGGAATGGAACATGGAATGGAACGTGGAATGGAACGTGGAATGGAATGTGGAATGGAATGGAATGGAACGTGGAACGGAATGAGGAATGGATTGTGGAATGCAATGGATGGGAACGTGGAATGGAATGAGGAAAGAAACATGGAATATAATGGAAAGGAATGGGTAATGGAATTTGGAATGGAATGGAATGGAACAGAATGGAAATTGGAATGGAATATGGAATGTAACGTTGAATGGTATGGAATGGAATGGAATGTGAAAAGGAAAGTGGAATGGAAAGGAAGGGAATGTGGAATGGAATGGAAAGGAATGTGGAATCTAAAGGAATGGAATGGAATGGAATGGAATGTGTAATGGAATGGAATGGAATGTGGAAAGGAAAATGGAATGGATTGGAATGGAATGGAAGGTGGAATGGAATGGAAAGGAAGTGGAATGGCATGGAATGGAAAGAAATGTGAAATAGAATGGAATGGATTGTGGAATGGAAGGGAATGGAAAGTAATGGAATGTGGAATGGAATGGAATGGAATTTGGAATGGAAGGGAATGGAATGGGGAATGGAATGTGGAATGGAATGGAATGGAATGGAATGTAGAGTCGAATGGAATGGAATGTGGAAAGGAATGGAATGGAATGTGGCATGGAATGGAATGGAAAGTGGAATAGAATGGAATGAAATGTGGAATGGAATGGAATTTAACGTTGAATGGAATGGAATAGAAATTGGAAAGCAATGGAATGGAATGTGTAATGGAATATTGAATGGATTGAAATGGAATGGAAGGTGGAATGGAAAGGAACATGGAATAGAACGTGGAATGGAACGTGGAATGGAATGTGGAATGTATCATGGAATGGAAAGGAATGGAACGTGGAATGGAATGGAATGTGGAATATAATGGAATGTAATGTGGAATGGAATGGAATGGAACATGGAGTGGAATAGTATGGAAAGTGGAATGCAGTGGGATGCAACGTGGAATGTAATGTGGAATGGAATGTAAGGAATGGAACGTAAAGTGCAAAGGAATGGAATGTGGAATGGAATGGAATTGAATGTGGAATGGAATGTGGAATGTAATGGAATGGAATGTGGAATGGAATGTGGAATGGAATGGAATTTAAAATGGAAATAGAATAGAATGTCAAATGGAAATAGAATGGAATGTGGAATGGAATGGAACAGAATGTGGAATGGAATGCTATGGAATGTGGAATGGTACGTGGAATGGAATGGAAAGGAATGTGGAATGGAATGTGGAATGAAATTTGGAATGCAATGGAATGGAATGGAACGTGGAATGGAATGCAATGCAATTTGGAATGGTATGGAATGGAATGTGGAAAGGAATATTGAATGGATTGGAATGGAATGGAAGGTGGAATGGAATGGAAAAGAATGTGGATCGGAATGCAATGGAATGAAATGTGGAATAGAATGGAATGGAATTCGGAATGGGAGGGAACGGAAAGGAGTTCAATGTGGAATGGAATGGAATGGAAAGTGAAATGGAATGTGGAATAGAACTTGTAATGGAATTTCATGGAACGGAATGGAATGTTGAATGGAATGGGCAATGGTACGTGGAATGGAATAGGTTGGAACGGAATGGAATGTGGAATGAAATGTGGAATGGAATGGAATTGAATGGAATGCAGAATGGAATGGAAGATGGAATGGAATGGAATGGAATGGAACAGAATATAGAATGAAATGGAATGTGGAATGCAATGGAATGCAACAGGGAATGGAAGGTGGAATGGAACAAAATGTGGAATGGAATGGAATGCAATGTAGAATGGATTAGAATGGAATGTGGAATGGAATGTGGAATGGAATAGAATAGAATGTGGAATGGAATGGAATGGAATGGAATGTGGAATGGAATGGAATGGAATGTGGAATGGAATGGAATGGAATGTGGAATGGAATGGAATGGCATGTGAAATGGAAACAGAATGGAAAGTGAAATTCAAATAGAATGGGATATGGAATGGAATGGAATTTGGAATGGAATGAAATGTGGAATGGAATGAAATGGTATGTGGAAAGGAACGTGAAATTAAATGGAGTGGAAAGTGGAAAGGAATGTGAAACAGAATGGAATGGAATGTGGAATGGAAGGGAATGGAATGCGAATGGTATGAAGTGGAATGGAATGTGGAATACAATGGAATGCAATGGAATGGAATGGAATGGAATGGAATATGTAATGGAATGGAATGGAATGTGGAATGGAATGTGGAATGGAATGGAATGGAAAGTGGAATGGAATGTGGAATGGAACGTGTAATGGAATGGAATGGAAGAGAATGGAACGTGGAATGGAATGTGGAATGGAATATGGAATGGAATGGAATCGAATGTGGAATGCAATGGAATCGAATGTGGAATGCAATGGAATGGAATGGAATGTGGAATGGAATGGAATTGAATGTGGAATGGAATGTGGAATGGAACGTGTAATGGAATGGAATGGAAGAGAATGGAACGTGGAATGGAATGTGGAAAGGAATATGGAATGGAACGGAATGGAATGTGGAATGGAATATGGAATGGAATAGAATGGAATGGAATGTGGAATGGAATGGAATCGAATGTGGAATGGAATATTGAATGGAATGGAATGGAATGGAATGTGGAATGGAATGGAATCGAATGTGGAATGCAATGGAATGGAATGGAATGTGGAATTTAAGGGAATGGAATGGAATATAATGCGGAATGGAGTGGAATGGAATGAGGAATGGTATGGAATGGAATGTGGAATCGAATGGAATGGAATGAGGAATGGAATTTAATGGAATGAGGAATGGAATGGAATGGAATGTGGAATTGAATAGAATTTAAGGTGGAATGGAATGGAATGGAATGGAATGTGGAAAGGAATGGAATGGAATGTAATGTTTAGTGGAATATGGAATGAACTAGAATCGAATGGAAGTTGAAAAGTAATGAAAAGGAATGTGGGATGGAATTGAATGGAATGACATGTGAAATATAATGGAAAGGAATGTAGAATGGAAGGGAATGGAATGGAATGGAATGTGGAATGGAATGGAAAGGAATATGGAATCTAATGTGCAAAGAATGGAGAGGTATGTGTAATGGAACGTGGAGTGGAATGGAATGGAAAGTGGAATGCAATGCAATGCAATGTGTAATTGAATGAGGAATGGAATGGTATAGAATGGAATGGAATGTGGAATGGAACGTGTAATGGAATGGATAGGAATTGAATGGAATGTGGAGTGGGTTGTGGAATGGAACGTGGAATGGAATGGAATGGAATGTGGAATAGAATGTGGAATAGTATGGAATGGAATCAAATGTAATGGAATGTGGAATGGAATGGAATGGAATGTGGAATGGAATGGAATGTGGGATGGAATGGAATGGAATGTGGAATGGAATGTGGAATGGAATGAAGAATGGAATGTGGAATGGAATGGAATGGAATCTGGAAAGGAATAAGTAATGGAACGTGGAATGGAATGGAATGGAACGTGGAATGGAATGGAATGGAAAGTTGAATGTAACGGAAGGTGGAATGGCGTGGAATGGAAATTGGAATGGAATGTGAGATGGAATGCAATCTAAGGTGGAATGGAATGAGTAATGAATGTAACGTTTAATGGAATGGAATGCAACATGGAAAAGAACGTGGAATACAATGTGGAATGGAACGTGGAATGGATCGCGGAATTGAATGGAAAGGAACGTGCAATGGAATGGAAAGTGGAAGGGAATGGAACGTGGAATGGAATGGACTGGAAAGTGGAATGGAATAGTATAGAAAGTGGAATGCAGTAGGATGGAACTTGGAATGGAATGTGGAATGGAATGGAACGGAACGGAATGCAAAGTTGAATGGAATGGAACATGGAAAGGAATGGAATTGAATGTGGAAAGGATTGTGGAATGGAATGGAATGGAATGTGGAAAGGAATGTGGAATGGAATGGAATGTGAAATGGAAATAGAACGGAATGTGAAATGGAAATAGAATGGAATGTGGAATTGAATGAAATGGAATGTGGAATGGAATGGAATGGAATGATAAATAGAATGCGGAGTGGAATGGAATGGAATGTGGAATGGAATGTGGAATGCATGGAACGGAATATGGAATGGAATGGAATAGAATGTCGAATGGAATGGACAGGAATGGAATGTTGAATGCAATGGAATGGAATGGAATGGAAAGTGGTGTGGAATGGAATGGAATATGGAATTGAATGTGGAAAGGAATGGCATGGTATGTGGAATGGAATGGAAAGGAATGTGGACAGGAATGCGGAACAGAATGGAATGGAATGTGGAATGGAATGGAATGGAACGAGGAACGGAATGTGGAATGGAACGTGGAATGGATTGAAATGGAATGTGTAATGGAATAAGGAGTGGAACGTGGAATGGAGTGGAATGGAACGTCTAATGGAATTTGCAATGGAAAGGAATGGAATGTGGAATGTAATGGAAAGGAATGTGGAATGGAATGTGGAATGCAATGGAATGGAACGTGGAATGGAATGAGCAATGGAACGTGGAATGGAATGCAATGGAATGTGGAATGAAACATGGAATGGAACGTGGAATGGAACGTGGAATGGAACCTGGAATGGAATGGAATGGAATGGAATGTGGAATGGAATGAGTTATGGAATGTGGAATGGAATGGAATGGAACTTGGAATAGACTGAGGAAAGGAACGTGGAATGGAATGGAATGGAACGTGGAATGGAACTTGGAATGGAACATGGAATGAAATGTGGAATGGAACGTGGAATGTACTGGAATGGAAAGTGGAATTGAACGGAATGGAACGTGGAAAAGAATGGAATGGAAATTGGAATGCAACGGAATGCAATGTGGAACGGAATTTGGAATGGAATGTGGAATTGAATGGAATGGAATGGAATAGAATGTGGAATGGAATCCTTAATGGAATGGAATAGAAAGTGGAATACAATGTGGAATGTAATAGTATGGAACGTGGAATGGAGAGGAATGGAACGTGGAATGGAATGTGGATTGGAATGGAACGGAAAGAAATAAAAAGTTGAATGGAATGCAACGTGGAATGGAATGGAATTGAATGTGGAATGGAAAGTGGAATGTAATGGAATGGAATGTGGAATGGAATGGAAAGTGGAACGGAAATAGAATGGAAACTGAAATGGAAATAGAATGGAATGTGGAAAGGAAGGGAATAGAACGTGGAATGGAATCGAATGGATAGAAATGTGGAATGCAATGGAATGGAATGGAGTGGAATGGAATGTTGAATGGAATTCAATGGAATGTGGAATGGAATGTGGAGTGGAAATTGGAATGGAATTGAATGGAACGGAATGGAATGTGGAATAGAGTGTAGAATGGAAACTGTAATGGAATGGAATGGAACGTAATGGAATGTGGAATGGAATCTGGAATGGAACATGGAAAGGAATGGAATGGAATGGAATGGAATGTGGAGTGGGTTGTGGAATCTATTGTGGAAAAGAATGGAATGGAATGGAATGGAAACGAATGTAGAATGGAATGAAATGGAATGTGGAATGGAATGGAATGTGGACTGGAATGTAATTGAATGGATAGGAATGGAATGGAATGCGGAATGCAATGTGGAACGGAATGCAATGAAATGGAAAGAATGGAATGTGGAATGGAAAGGGGAATTGAATCTGGAATGGAATGTGTAATGGAATGCAAGGGAATTCAATGTGGAATGGAATGTGGAATGGAATGTGGAAGGGAATGCAATGTGGAGTGGAATGGAATGTAATGTGGAATTTGGTGGAATGGGATGTGGAATGGAATGCAAAGGAATAGAATGGAAAGTGGAATGGAATGGAGTGTAATGGAATAGAATGTGGAATGGAATGTGGAACGTAATGTGGAATAGAATGGAATGGAATGTGGAATGAAATGTGGAGTGGAATGCATTGTGCAATGGAATGGAACGTGGAATGGAATGTGAAATGGCATGGAAACTGGAATGGAATGTGGAATGGAACGGAATATGCAAAGGAAAGTTGAATGGATTGGAATGGAAGGTACAACAGAATGGAATGAAATTTGGAATGGAATCTGCAATGCAATGTTGAATGTAACATGGAATAGAATGGAATGGAACGTGGAATGGAAAGTGGATTGGACAGTGGAATTGAATGTGGAATGGAATGTGGAATGTGGAATGGAATGGAATGTGGAATGGAATGCAATGGAATGTGAAATGGAACGTGGAATGGAATGGAATGCAATGTGGAATAGAATGGAATGGATTGAAACGTGGAATGGAAAAGAATAAAATTTAGATTGTTATGGAATGGAAAGGAATGGAATGTGGAATGGAATGGAATTGAGTGTGGAATGGAATGGAATGGAATGGTATGTGGGATGCAAAGTGGAAGGGAGGGGAATGGAATGAGTAATGGAATGTGGAATGGAAAGGAATAAAATGTGGAGTGGCATGGAATGGAATATGGAAAGGAATCTGGAAAGGAAGGTGGAATGAAATGGAATGGAAAGTTCAATGGAACGTGGAATGGAACACGGGATGGAATGGAGTGTAACGTGGAATTGAAAGTGGAATGGAACGTGTAGTGGAAAGTGGAATGTAATGGAAAGAAAGGTGGAATGAAAAGTGGAATGGAAACGTGAATGGAACGTGGAATGGAATGGAATGGAAAGTGGAATGGACTGGAATGGAATGTGGAATGCAATGGTATGGAATGTGGAATGCAATGGAATGGAATGGTATTTGGAATGGAATTGAATGGAATGTGGAATCGAATGGAATTGAATATGGAATGGAAAGGAATGGAATGTGGAATGGAATTGAATGGAAAGGAATGGGGACCGGAAGTGAATGAAATGGAAAGGAATGTGGATTGGAATGGAATGGAAGGTGGCATGGAAACTGGAATGGCATGGAATGGAATGTGGAATGGAATGGTATGGAATGTGGAATGGAAACTAATGCAACGTGGAACGGAACATGGAATAGAACGTGGAATAGAATGGAAAACAACGTGAAATGGAACGTGGAATTATACGTGTAATGGAAAGTGGAATGGTATAAGGAATATGGAATGGAATGGAATGGAATCTGGAATAGAATGAAATGGAATGTGGATTGGAATTGGATGGAATGTGGAACGGAATGGAATGGAATGTGGAATGGAATAGAATGAAATGTGGAAGGCAATGTAGAATGGAATGGAATGCAATGAGGAATGGCATGTTGAATGGAATGGAACGTGGAATGGAACGGAAAGGAATGTTTAATGCAATGGAATGGAATGTGGAAAGGAACGTGGAATGGAATGGAATGGAACGTGAAATGGAATGGAATGGAACGTGGCATGGAAAGTGTAATGGAATAGAATGGAACGTCAAATGGAAAGTGGAAAGAAATGTGAAATCGAACGTGGAATGGAAAGTGCAATAGAATGTGGAATATGGAATGGAATGGAATGCAATTGAATGCCTTATGGAATGGAATGGAATGTGGAATGGAATGTGGAATATATTGTGGAATGGAATGGAATGCAATGTGGAATGGAATGTGGAATGGAATCTTATTTGGAATGGAATGGAATGGAATATGGAATGGAATCAAATGGAATGGAATGTGCAACGGAATATGGAATGCAATGGAATGGAACATGGAATGGAATGAAATGTGGAATGGAATGTGGAATGTATTGTGGAATGGAATGGAATGCAATGTGGAATGGAATATGGAATGGAATCAAATGGAATGGAATGTGCAATGGATTGTGGAATCGAATGGAATGGAAAGTGGAATGGAATGAAATGGAATGTGGAATTGAACGTGGAATGGAAAGGAATGGAATGGATAGGAACGTGGAATACAATGGAATGGAATGGATAGGAACGTGGAATACAATGGAATGAAAAGTGAAATGAAACGTGGAAAGGAATGCAATGGAACGTGGAATGGAACGTGCAATGGAAAGTGCAATGGAACGTGGTACTGAATGTGGAATGGAACGTGGAATGTAACGTAGAATGGAATGGAATGGAAGGTGGAAAGGAAAGCGGATTGGATAGTGGAATGGAATGTGGAATGGAATGTGGAATGCAATGTGGAATGTGGAATGGAATGTATTGTGAAATGGAATGCAATGGAACGTGACATGGAACGTGGAATGGAATGGAATGCAATGTGGTATGGAATGGAATGGATTGGAATGTGGAATGGAATGGAATGGAATTTCCAGTGTTTTGGATTGGAAGTGAAAGTAAAGTGGAATGGAATGGAAGGTAATGTGGACTGGTAAGGAATGGAATGGAATAGAATGTGTAATAGAATGGAATGGAATGGAATGGAATGGAATGGAATGGAATGCATAATGGAATGTGGAATGGAATGTGGAATGGAATGGAAGGTGGAATGGAATTGATTGGAATATGGAATGGAATGTGGAATGGAATATGGAATGGAATTCAATGTAATGTGGAATGGAAAGCAGAATGGAAAGTGGAATGTAATGTAATGAGGAATGGTAGGGAATGGAATGTGGAATGTGAAATAGAATGGAATGGAATGTGGAATGGAATCAGGAATTGAATGTGTAGTGGAATGGAATGGAATGTGGAATTCAATCTGTAATGGAATGTGGAATTAAATGTGGAATGGAATGGAATGAAATGGAATGGAATCTGGAATTGAATGCGTAATGGAATGTGGTATGGAATGAAATGGAGTGTGGAATCGAATGTGGAATGGAAGGGAATGAAATGTGGAATGGAATGGAATGGAATGTGGAATGCAACCTGGAATGGAATGTGGAATGTAATTGAATGTGGAATGGAATGGCATGGAATGAGGAATGGAATGTGGAGTGGAATGTAATGGAATGTGGAATGGAATGTTGAATGGGATGGAATGGAATGTGTAATAGAATGAGGAATGGGATGGAATGGAATGCGGAATGGAATGTGGAATGAAATGGACTGGAATGTGATATTGAATGTGGATTGGAATATAATGGAATGTGGAATGGTATATGGAATGGAACGAGGAATGGAATGGAATGGAAACTGGAATGGAATGGAATGGAATTTGGAATGTAGTGCGGAACCAAATGGAATGGAATATTGAATGTAATTGAATGTGGAATGGAGAGGAATGGAATGTGGAAAGGAACATGGAATGGAATGTGGAATGAAAAGTAGAATAGAACCCGGAATGGAATGGAATGGAAAGTAGAATGGAAAGTGGAATGGAATGTGGAATGGAACGTAGAATGGAATGTGGAATGGAATGGAATGCAAAGTGGAATGGAACATGGAATGGAAAGAGGAATGAGACGTGGAATGGAATGTGGAATCTAATGTGGACTGGAAAGGAATGGAATATGGAATGGAAAGGAATAAAATGAGGAATGAAAAGTAATGGAATGTGGAATGGAATGTGTAATGGAATGGACTGGAGTGTGGAATAGAATGTGGAATGGAAGGGAATGGAATGTGGAACGGAATGGAATGGAACTTGGAATGGAACCTGGAATGGAATGTGGAATGTAATGTGGAATGGAATGTGGATTGGAATGAAATGGAATGTGGAATGGAATGTTGAATGGGATGGAATGGAATATGTAATAGAATGTGGAATGGAATGGAATGGAATGCAGAATGGAATGTGGAAAAAAACGAAAGGGAATGTGAAATTGAGTGTGGATTGGAATATCAGGGGATGTGAAACGGTATGTGGAATGGAACGAGGAATGGAATGGAATGGAAAGTGGAATGGAATGGAATGGAATTTGGAACGGAATGCGGAAAGGAATGGAGTGGAATATGGAATCTAATGGAATGTGGAATGTAGCGGAATGGAATGTGGAAAGGAACATGGAATGGAATGTCTAATGTAAAGTGGAATTGAACGCGGAATGGAATGGAATGGAAAGTAGAATGGAATGTGGAATGGTATGGAATGGAGTTTTTAAAGGGAATGCAATGGAATGTGTAATGGAATTTTGACTGGCATAGAATACAATGTGGAATGCAATGTGGTATTGCAAATATTGGAAAGTGGAATGGAAAATTAGTGGAATGTGGAATGAAATGTGCAGGGGAACGTGGAATGGAATGTAGAAAGGAATGGAATGGATTGTGGAATGGAACGTGGAATGGAAGGTGGAATGGAACGGAATGGAACGTGAAACAGAAAGTGGAATGGAATGGAATGGAACGTGGAATGGAATGCGGAATGAAATGGAATGGAATGTGGTAGGCAATGTGGAATGGAATGGAATGGAACGTGGAATGAAATGCGGCATGGAACGTGGAATGGAATAGAATGCAATGTGGAATGGAAGGTGGAATGGAACGGAATGGTACGTGGAACGGAATGTGGAATGGAATGGAATGGTACGTGGAATGGGATGTGGAATGGAATGGAATGGAATGTGGGATGGAATGTGGAATGGAATGGAATGTGGAAAGGAATGGATTGGAAAGTGGAATTGAATGGAATGTGGAGTGGAATGCAATGGAATGTGGAATGGAATGTGGAATAGAATGTGGAAAGCAACGTGGAAAGCGATAGAATGTGGAAGGGAAATTGGAATGGAATGGAAAGGAACATAGAATGGAACGTGCAAAGGAATGGAATGTGGAATGGAATGGAATGGAAAGGAATGAAGTGGAATGCAATGTGGAAAGGAATGGAATGGAATGCAATGTGGTATAGAATGGAATGTGGAAGGCAATGGAATGGAATGGAATGGAATCTGGAATTGAATGTGAAATGGAATGTGGAATTAAATGTGTAATGGAGTGGATTGTGGAATGGAATGTGGAATGGAATGGAAAGGAATTTGTAATGGAGTGTGGAATGAAATTGAATGGAATGTGGATACGCATGGAATGAAATGTGGAATGGAATGTGGAATGGAATGTGGGATGGAATGGAATGGAAAGTGGAATGGAATGTGGAAGCGAAAGTAATGGAATGTGGAATGGAATGGAACGGGAAGAGGAATGGAATGGAATATGGTATGGAATTTAACGTTGAATGCAATGGAATGGAATATAAGGTGGAATGGAAAGGAATGGAATGGAATGGAAGGCGAAATGGAATGTGAAATGTAATGTGAAATGGAATGTGGAATGCAATGTGGAATGGAATGTAATGGAACGCAGAATGGAATGGAGTTGAAAGGAGTGGAATGGAACGTCAAATGGAACGTGTAAGGGAACGTGGAATGGAATGTGGAATGGAACATGGAATGGAAAATGAAATGGAATGGAATGGAATGGAATGGAAAGGAGTGGAATGGAATGTGGAATGGAATGGAATGGATTGCAATGTGGAATGGAATGAAAAGGAATGGAATGAAATGGAATGCAAATCGGAATAGAATGTAATGGAATGCAGCATGGAACGGAATGGAATGCAGAAAGGAATGGAATGGAATCTTGAATGGAATGGAATGGAATATGGAATGGAAAGGAATGGAATGGAAAGGAATGTGGAATGTAGTGGAATTGAAAGTGGAATGGAATGGAATGGAATGCATTGTGGAATGGAATGGAATGGAATCGAATGCAATGGAATGAGGAACGGAATGGAAAGGAGTGCAATGTGGAATGGATTCGAACGGAATGTAATGGTATGGAATGTGGAATGGAATGGAATGGAATGCGGAAAGGAATGGAATGCAATGTTCGGTGGATTGGAATGGAATGTGGAATGGAATGGAATGGATAGTGGAATGAAATGGAATGGAAAGGAAATGAATGGAATGTGGAATGGAATGGAATGGAAAGGAAATGATTGGAATGTGGAAAGGAATGGAATGGAATGATTAATGAAATGTGGAATGAAATGGAATGCAAAGTGGAATGGAATGTGGAATGGAATGGAATGGAATTTGGAATGGAATGGAATGGAATAGAATGGAAAGGAATATTTAATGGAATGGAATGTGGAATGGAAATGAACTGAATGTGTAATCGAAAAGATGTGAATGTTAAATGGAATGGAATGGAATTCGGAATGGAATGGAATGGAATGTGTAATGTATTGGAATGAAATGTGGAAAGGAATGTGGAATGGGTTGGAATAAAATGTGGAATAGAATTTACAATGGAATGGAATGGAGTGGAATGGAAGGGAATGGAATGGAATATGGAATGGAATGGAATGGAATGCAATTTTGAGTGCAATAAACCGGAACGCAGAATGGAATGGAATGGAATGCCGACTAGAGTGCAATGGAATGTGGAATGGAATGGAATGGAAGGTGGAATGGAATGGAATGGAATGTGGAATGGAATGTGAAATGGAATGGAATGGAAAGTGGAATGGAATGTCGAATGGAATGGAATGGAACATGGAATGGAATGTGTAATTGAATGGAATGCAACGTGGTGATTTAATGTGCAATGGAATGGAATGGAATGTGGAACGGAATGGAATGGAATTTGGAATGAAATGTGGAGTGGAATGGAATGGAATTTGGAATGGATAGTGCAATGGAATGGAATGGAAAGTGGAATGGAATTTAATGGAATGTGGAATGGAATGGAATGGAATTTGGAATGAAATGTGGAATGGAATGGAATGGAATGTGGATTGGAATGGAATGGAATGTGGAACGGTATGGATTGGAATGTGGACTGAAACGGAATTGAATGTGGAATGGAATGGAATGGAATGTGGAACGGAATGGAATGGAATGTGGAATGGAATGTAAAGTGGAATGGAAAGGAATGGACAGCGAAATGAAATGTGGAATGGAATGGAATGTGGATTGAAATGGAATGAAGTGTGGAATACAATGGGATGGAATGTGGGATGGAAGGCAATGGAATGTGGAAAGGAATGGAATGGAAAGTGGAATGGAATGTTGAATAGATTGGAAGGGATTGTGGCGTGGAAAGTGGAATGGAATGGAAACTGGAATGGAATGTGGAATAGATTGGAAGGGAATGTGGCGTGGAAAGTGGAATGGAATAGAATGGAATGGAATGGAATGTGGAATTGAATGGAATGGAATGTGGAATGGAATGGAATGGAATGTGGAATGGAATGGAATGGAATGTGGAATGGATTGTGGAATGAATTGGAATGGAATGGAACGTAACGTGGAAAGGATTGTGGACTGGATTGTAATGGAAAGTGGAAAGGAATGTGAAATGGAATGGAATTGAAAGTGGAATAGAATGGAATGGAATGGAATGTGGAATGGATTGGAACGGAATGGCATTGAATGGAATGCAAAGTGGAATGGATTTTAACGGAATGGAATGGAATGGAAAGCGGAATGGAATGGAATGGAATGCGAAATGGTATGGAATGAAATGCAGAATGGAATGGAATGGAATGTGGAATGGAATGGAAAGGAATGTGGAATGGTAAGAGGAATGGAATGTGGAATGTAATGTGGAATGGAACGGAAGGGAATGTGGAATGGAAAATGGAATGGAATGTGGAATGGATTGTGGAATAGGACGGAATGGAAAATGTAATGGAATGTGGCATGGAATGTTGAATGTAAAGTGGAATGGAACGTGGAATGGAATGGAATGGAAAGTGGAATGCAATGTAGAATGGAACGGAATGGAATGTGGAATGGAATGTGGAAAGGAAGGGAGCGGAACAAGGAATGGAACATGGAGTGGAAAGTGGAATAGAACATGGAATATAACGCGGAATGGGATGTGGAATGAATGTAGAATGGAATGGAATGGAATGTGGAATGGAATGGATTGGAAAGTGGAATGGAAAGTGGAAAGGAATGGAATGGAATTTGGAATGTAACGTGGAATGCAATGGAATGGAGCGTAGAATGGAATGTGGAATGGAATAGAAAAGAATTTGGTATGGAAGGGAATGGAAAGTAATGTGGAATGGAATGGGGAATGGAATGGAATGGAACGTGAAATGGAATGGAATGGAATGTGGAACAGAATGGAATGGAATGTGCAATGGAACGGAATGGAATGGAATGTGCAATGGAATGGAATGGAAAGGAATATGGAATGGAATGGAATATGGAATGGAATGGAATGTGGAATGGAATGTTAAATTGAATGGAATGCAATATGGAATGGAATGGAATGGAATGCAATGTGCAATGTAATGGAATGCAATGTGGAGTGGAATGGAATGCAATGTGGAATGGAATGGAATGGAATGTGGAATTGAATGGAATGGAATGAAGTATGGAAAGGAATGGAATGAAGTATGGAAAGAAATGGAATGTTAGGCAATGTGGGATGGAGTGGAATGGAATGTGGAATTGAATGCAGGCGAATGTGCAAAGGAATGGAACGGAATGTGGAATGGAATGGAATGAAATGTGTAATGGAATGGAAATAAACATAGAATGCAACGTGAAATTCAATGTGGAATGGAAAGGAATGGAATGTGGAATGGAAAGAATGGAATGTGTAATGGAATAGAATGGAATATGGAATGAAGAGGAATATGCACTGGAATGGAATTTAATGTTTAATGGAATGGAATGGAATGTGAATGGAATGGAATTGAATGTGGAAGGGAATTTAGAATTGAATGGAAAGCAATGGAATGGAATGTGGAAAGGAATAGAATGTATAACGGAAAGGTATGGAATGTGGAATGGAATGGAATGGAATGTGGAATGGAATGTGGAATGGAATGTAATTAAAAGTGGAATGGAATGTGCAATGGAATGGAATGGAATGGAATGCAACGTGGAATGGAATGTGGAATAGAATGGAATGGAATGCTGAATGGAAAGGAATGCTTTGTGTAAAGGGATGGAATGGAACTTGGAATGGAATATGGAATGGAGTAGAATGGAATGGAATGCGGAACGGTTTGCAATGGAATGTGGAATGCAATGTGGAATAGAATGGAATGGAATCTGGAATGGAATGGATTGCAGACTGGTATGTGGAATGGAATATGTAATGGAATGGAAAGGAATGGAATGTGGAAAGGAATGGAATGGTATATGGGATGGAATGGAATGGAATCGTATGTGGAATAGAATGTAATGGAATATGGAATGGAGCATGGAATGGAATGGAATGTAGAGTGGAATTTGGAATGGAATGGATCGTGGAATGGAATGTGGAATGGAATGGAATGGAATGTAGAATAGAATGTGAAATGGAATGAAATGGAATGTGGAATGCAATGTGGAATGGAATGGAATCGAAAGTGGAATGGAATAGAATGGAATGTGGAATGGAATATGGAATGGAATGCTATGGAATGTGGAAGGGAATTGAATGGAATGCGGAATGGAACGTGGAATGGAACGTGGAATGGAACGTGGAATGGAACATGGAATGGAACAACGAATGGAATGGCAGGGAAGATGGAACAGATTGCAATGGAACAAGTAATGGAAAAGAATGGAACGTGCAATGGAATATGCAATTGAACATGGAATGGAACGTGGAATAGAACGTGGAATGGAATGGAATGGAATGCGGGATAGAGGGGAAAATGATGTGGAATGGAAAGTGGAATGGAATGTAATGGAATATTTAATGGAATGCAATGGAATTTGGAATGGAATGGAATCGAATGTGGAATGGAAGGTGGATTTGAATGGAAACGAATGTGGAATGGAATGGAATGAAATGTGGAATGGAATGTTTAATGTAATGGAATGGAAAAGAATCTGGAATGGAATGGAATGGAATGGAATTGAATGCGGATTGCAATGGACTGGAAAGGAATGGAATGTGGAATGGAATGGATGGGAATGTGGAATGGACTGTGGGATGAAATGGAATGGAATGTGGAAATGAAAGAAATTGAATGTGGAATGGAATAGAATGGAATATGGATTGGAATGCAGCGGAATGTAGAATGGAATGGAGCAGAATGTGGAATGGAAGGGAACGGAATATGGAATGGAATCGAATGGAAAATGGAATGGAATTGAATGTAATGGAATGTAGAAGGCAATGGAAGGGAATTTGGAATGCAATGCGGAATGGAATGGAATGTAATGGAATGGAATGTAGAATGGATTGCAATGGAATGTGGAATGGAATGTGGAATGGAAAAGAATGGAATGTGTAAAGGAATGTGGAAAGGAATGGAATGGAATGGAATGTGAATTGGAATTTGGAATGTAATGGAATTGAAGGTGGAACGGAATTTAATGGAACGTGAAATTCACTGTGGAATGGAAAGTGGAATGGAATGGAATGGAATGTGGAATGGAATGTGTAATGGAATGGAGTGGAATGTGGATTGGAATGTGGAATGGAATGTGGAATGGAATGTGGCATGGAATGTGGAATGGAATAGAAAGGAATGTGGAATGGAATGGAATTTAATGCAGAATGGAATGTGGAATGGAATGGAATGGAATCTGGAATGGAATGTCGAATGGAATGGAATGTTAAATGGAATGGAACGGAATGTGAAATTGAAAGGAATGGAAGGTGGAATGGAATGTGGAATGGAAAGGAATGGATTGGAAGGTGCAATGGAATGGAATTGATTGGAATGGAATGTGGAATGGAATGGAAAGGATTGCGGAATGAAATGGAATGAAATGGAATGCGGAATGGAAGGGAATGGAAACGAATGGAATGGATGTTGAATGGAATGCTATGGAATGTGGAATGGAATGGAATGGAATTTGGAATGGAATGCAAAAGAATGGAATGTGGAATGGAATGGAATGGAAAGGAATGGAATGTGGAATGGAATGGACGGGAATGTGGAATGGAATGCTGAATGAAATGGAATGAAATGTTGAAGGGAAAGGAAAGTAATGCGGAATGGAATGGAAAGGAACATGGAATGGACCGTAATGTGGAAAGGAATGTAACTGAATGGAGTGGAATAGACTGTGGAATGAAATGGAGTGCAATGTGGAATGGAATGGCATGGAATGTAGAATGGAATCCAATGTAATATGGAATGGAATGGAATGGAAAGGAAAGGAAAGTGGAATGGAATGGAAAGAATACGGAATGGTATTTGTAATCAAATTGAATTGAAAGGAATGGAATGTGGAATGGAATGGAAGAGGATGTGGAATGGAATGTGGAATGGAATGAAAGGGAATGTGGAAAGGAATGGAATGGAATTTGGAATGGAATGGAATTAAATGTGGTTTGGAATGGAATGGAATTCAATAGAATGTGAAATGTAATGTGGAATAGAATGGAATGGAATGAAATGTGAAACTGAATGGAATGGAATCTGAAATGGAAGGTGGAATGGAATGAAATGGAATGTGGAATGACATGGATGGAATTTGGAATGGAATGAAACGGAATGTTAATTGGAATGGAAAGGATTGTGGAATGGAATGTGGAATGGAATGTGGAATGGAATAGAGTGGAATGTGGAATGGAATAGAGTGGAATGTGGAATGGAATATGGCATGTAATGGAGAGGAGTGTGGAATGGAATGTAATGGAATGAGATGTGGAATGGAATGGAATGGAATATGGAATGGAATGTGGAATGATGTGGAATGGAATGTGCAATGATATGGAATGGAACTTGAATGGAATGGAATGTGGAATGGAATGGAATGGAATATGGAATGGAATGGAAGGTGGAAAGGAATGTAATGTAGTGGAATGGAATGGTATGGAATGTGGAAACGAATGTAGTGGAATGTGGAATGGAATGGAATCGAATGTGGAATGGAAACAAATGGAATATGGAATGGAATGGAATGGAAATGAATGGAATGCAGAATTGAATGGAAGGGAATTTGGAATGTAATGTGGAACGGAATGGAATGGAATCGAAAGGAATGTGGAATGGAATGGAATGGAATGTGGAATGGAATGGAATGGAATGTGGAATGGAATGTGGAAAGGAATGGAATGGAATGTGGAATGGAACGTGGAATGGAATGGAATGGAATGTGTAATGGAATGTGTAATGGAAAAGAATGGGACATGAAATTGAATGTGGAATGGAATGTGGAATGGAATGGAATGCGGAATGGAATATGGAATGGAATGTGGAATGGAAGGGAATGGAATGTGCAATGAAATGTGGAATGGAAAGGATTGGAACGTTGAATGGAATGTGGAATGGAATGCGGAATGGAATGTGGAAATAAATGGAAAGGAACGTTGAATGTAATGGGGAATGGAACGTGGAATGGAATGCAGTGGAAGGTGAAGTGGAACATGGAAAGGAAGGTTGAATGGAACGTGGAATGGAACGTGGAATGGGATGTGCATGGAATGTGGAATAGAATGGAAACGAATGTGGAATGGAATGGAATGGAATGCGGAAAGGAATGGAATTGAATTTGGAAAGGAATGTGGAATTTAATGAAATGCAAGGTGGAATGGAATGGAGTGCAATGTGGAATGGAATGGAATGGAACGTGGAATGGAATGGAATTGAATGTGGAATGGAAAGTGGAATGGAATGGAATGGAAACTGGAATGGAATGTGGAATGGAATGGAATGTTAAAAGGAATGTAATGCAATGGAATGGAATGTGAAATGGAAAGGAATGGAATGTGGAATGGAATGTGGAATGGAATGGAATGTATTGTGGAATTAAACGGAATGGAATGGAATCTGGAATGGAAGGGAATGGAAACGAATGGAAAGGAATGTGGAATGGAATGCAATGGAATGTGGAAAGGAACGGAATGGAATGTGGAATGGAATGGAAGGGAAAGTGGAATGGAATTTGGAATGGAAGGGAAAGGAATGTGGAATGGAATGCAATGGAGTTTGGAATGGAATGGAATGGAAGGTAGAATGAAATGGAATGGAATGGAATGTGGAATGGAATGGAATGAAATATGAAATTGAATGGATTGGAATGTGCAATGGAATGGAATGGAATCGATGTGGAAGGGAATGGAATGAAATGTGTAATGGAATGCGTAATGGAAAGGAATTGAATCTGGAATGGAAGGTGGAATGATATGGAATGCAATGTGGAATGGAATGTGGAATGGAATGGAATGGAACGTGGAATGGAAGGTGGAATGAAACTTGGAATGGAATGTGGAATGGAATGAAAAATAGAATGGTATGGAATTTGGAATGGAATGGAACGGTATGCGGAACGGAACGTGGAATGGAAGGGAATTGAAAGCAATGTAATAGGGAAGAGAAAGTGCAGTGGAATGGAATGGAATGTGGAATGGAATTGAATGGAGTGGAATGTGCAATGGATTGGAATGGAATGAGGGATGGAATGTGGAATGGAATTTGGAATGGAATAGAGTGGAATACGGAATGGAATAAGGAAAGGAATGGACTGTAGTGTGTAATGGAACGGAATGGAATTTGGAATGGAATGAAATGGAATGGAATGGAATGTGGAATGGAATGTGGAAAGGAATGGAATGGAATGTGGAATGGAATGGAATCGAATGGAATGGAATGGAATACGGAATGGAATGGAATGGAATGTGGAATGGAATGGAGTGGAATGTTGAATGGAATGCTATGGAATGAGGAATGGAATGTGGAATGGAATGTGGAATGGAATGGAGAGGAATGTGGAATGGAATGTGGAATTGAATGGAATGGAACGTAGAATGGAATGGAATGTTGAGTGCAATGGAATGGAATATAATGTGGAAAGGAAGGGAATGGAATGTGGAATGCAATGTGGAATAGAATGTGAAATGGAATGAAATAGAATGTGGAATCGAACGTGGAATGGAACGTGGGATGTGATGTGTAAAACATCGTGGAATGTAACGTGGAATGGAACGTGGAATGGAATGTGGAATGGAAAGTTGAATGGAATGGAATGGATTGTGGAATGAAATGGAACTGAATGTAGACTGGAATTGAGTGGAATGGAGTTTAATATGCAATAGAATGGAATAGAATGGAATGGAATGTGGAATGGAATTCAACAGAACTTGGAATGGAATGGAAGGGAATGTGGAATGGAATGGAAAGTGGAATGAAATGGAATAGAATGTGCAACGCAAGGGAATTGAATGTGGAATTCAATGGAAATGATCGTGGAATGGAACGTGAAATGGAACATGGAAAAGAAAGTGGAATGCAATGGAAAGGATCGTGGAATGGAACGTGAAATGGAACATGGAATGGAACGTGGAATGCAATGGAATGGAACATGGATTGGAACGTGGAATGGAACGTAGAATGGATTGGGATGGAAGGGAATGGAATGGAATGGAATGTGGAAAGGAATGGAATGGAATGTTGAGTGGAATGGAATGGAATGTGGAATGGAATTTGGAATTTAATTGAATGGAATGAAATTGAATGTGTAATGGAATGGAATGGAATGTGGAATGGAATGAAATGCAATGTGGAAAGGAATGGAATGGAATGTGGAATGGAGAGGAATGGAAAGTTTAATGGAATGAGGAATGGAATGGAATGTGGATTGGAATGGAATGGAATGTGGAATGGAATCGAATAGAATGCGGAATGGAATGGAATGGAATGTGGAATGGAATGGAATGGAACGTGGAATGGAATGTGGAATGGAATGTGGAATGGAATGGAATGGCATGTGGAATGGAGTTGGAACGGATTGGAATGGAATTGAAAGTAATGTGGATTGGATTTTTCAATGGATTGGAATAGAATGGGGAATGGAGTGTGAAATGGAATTAAATTGAATGGAAAGGAATGTGGAATGGAATGGAATTGAAAACGGAATGGAATGGAATGGAATGGAATGCGATGTGGAATGGATTGGATCGGAAAGGAATGGAATGGAATGCAGAATGGAAAGGAATGGAATGCAATGTGGAATGGATTGGAATAGAAGGGAATTGAATGTAAAGCGGAATGGAATGTAATAGAAAGTGGAATGGAATGGAATGGAATGTGAAATGGAATGGAATGGAATAGAACATGGAATGGAGTGGAATGTGGTATGAAATATTGAATTGAATGTAATGGAAAGTGGAATGGAATGTGGAACGGTATAGAATGGAATGGAATTTGGAATGGAATGGAAAGGAATGGAAGGCAATATGGAATGGAATGGAATGTGGAATGGAATGGAATGGAATGAGGAATGGAATGGAATGCTATGTGAAATGCAATGGAATGGAATGGGGAATGGAACAGAATGGAATGTGGAGTGGAATGGAATGGAATATGGAATGGAACGGAATGGAATGTGGAATGGAATTGATGGGAACGTGAAATGGAATGGAATGGAATGTGGAATGGAATGTGGGATGGACAGGAAATGAATGTGGAATTCAATGTGGAATGGAATGGAATGGAAAGTGGAATGAAAGGTGGAACGGAATGGAAGGCAATGCAATGTGGAATGGAATGCAATGGAATGCAGAATGGAAAGGAAAGCACAACGGATTGGAATGGAATTGAATGTTTAACAGAATGTAATGGAAAGTGGAATGGAATGGAATGGAACGTGGAATGGAATGTGGAATGGAATGGAATGGAAAGTAGAATGGAATGTGCAATGGAACGGAATGGAATGAGGAAAGGAATGGAATGGAATGTGAAACGGAATGGAACGGAATGTGGAACGGAATGGAATGCAATCTGGAATGGAATGGAATGGAATGTGGAATGGAATGGTATGCGGAATGGAATGGAATGGAATGTGCAATGGAATGTGGAATGGAATTGAATGGAATTTGGAATGGAATGTGGAATGAAATGGAATGGAATGGAATGGCAGTGGGAATGGAATGGAATGCAATACGTAATTGAATAGAATGGAATGTGGAGTGAAATGGAATGGAATGTGGAAGGCAATGGAATGGAACGTGGAAAGGAATGTGGAAGATAATTGAATGGAATGTGGAATGGAAAGGAATGGGATGTGGAATGGAAAGTAAAGGGAAATGGAGAGGAATGGAATGTGGATTGGAATGAAATGAAATGTGGATTGTAATGGAATGTAATTGAATGGAATATGAAATGGAATGTAATGAAATGGAATGTGGAAAGGTATGTTGAATAGAACGGAATGGAATGTGGAATGGAATCAAATGGAATGTTGAAAGGAATCTGGAATGGAATGGAATGGAATGGAAAGTGGAATAGAATGGATTGGAATGTGGAATGAAATGTGGAATAGAATAGAATGGAAAGAGGAATGGAATGTGGAATGGAATGGAATGGAATTTGGAATGGAACTAAATGGAATGGAAAGGAATGTGGAATGGAAAGGAATGTGGAATGGAATGGAATGGCATTTGGAATGTAATGGAATGGAATGGAATGGAATGTGGAATGGAATGTGGAATGGAATGGAACTGTCGGTGGAATTCCATGGAATGTGGAATGGAATATGGAATGGAGTGGAAAGGAAAGGAATATAATTTGGAATGGAATGGAATGCAATGTGGAATGGAATGGAATAGAATACGGAACGGAATGGAATGGAAGGTGGAATGGAATGGTGTGGAATGTTGAATGGAATGAAGTGGAATGCGAAGTGGAATGCCAGAATGGAATGGAATGCTGAATGAAATGGAATGGAAGGTGGAAAGGAATGGAATGGAATGGAATGTAGAATGGAATGCAATGGAAAGGGAAATGGAGTGCCGGAATGGAATGGAATGCTGAATGAAATGAAATGGAAGGTGGAACGGAATGGAATGGAGTGGAATGTAGAATGGAATGGAATGGAATGTGGAATGGAATAGAATGGAATGTAGAATGGAATGTGGAAAGGAATGGAATGCAATGTGTAATGGAATGGAATGGAATGTAGAATGGAATGTGGAATAGAATCTAATGCAACGTGGAATGGAAAGTGGATTGGAGTGGAATGAAATTTGAAGGAATGTGGATTGAAATGGATGGGAATATGGAATGGAATTGAATGGAATGGAATGTGGAATGAAGTGCAAATGAATGTGGAATGGAATGGAATGGAAAATGGAATAGAATGTAATAGAATGCAATGTGGAATGGAATGTATTGAAATGCGGAATGGAATGGAATGCAACGTGGAATGGAATGGAATGGAATGTGGAATGGAACGGAATTGAATGTGGAGTGGAATGGATTGGAATGTGGAATAGAAGGTGGAATGGAAAGCAAAGGAGTGGAATGGAATGTGGAATGGAATGGAAAGGAATGCCAAATGGAATGGAATCGAATATGGAATGGAATCCAATGGAATGGAATGATATGTGGAATAGAATGCAACTAAATGTGCAGTGGAATGTGTAATGTAATGGAATGGAATGTGGAATGGAATGGAATAAAATGTGGAAAGGAAAGTGGAATGTAATGGAAATGAATGTCTAAAGGAATGTGGAATGGAATGGAATAGAATGCAATGTGGATTGGAAAGCAATGGAATGTGGAAGGGAATCAAATGGAATGTGGAATGGTGTGAAATGGAATGCAATGTGGAATGGAATGGAATGCTATAAAATGTGGAATCAAATGGAATGGAAGGTGGAATGGAAAGCAACGGAATGCAGAATGGAATTGAAAGGAATGTGGATTGGAATGTGGAATGGAATGGAATGGCATGGAATGTAATGTGAAATGGAATAGATTTGAATCTGGAATGGAATGGAATGGAATGTGCAATGGAATGGAATGCAATGTGCAATGGAATAGAATACAATGTTGAATGGAATGGAATGGAATGTGGAATGGAAAGGAGTGGCATGAAACGTGAAATGGAATGGAATGGAATGGAATGCAATGTGGAATGGAATATAATGGAATGTGGAATGCAATGTAATTTAACGTGGAATGCAACGTAATGGAAACTGGAATCGAATAGAATGCAATGTGGAATGGAATGTGTAATGGAATATAATGGAATGGAATAGAAAGGGGAATAGAAAGGAATATAAAGAGGAACGGAAAGGAATGGAATGTGGAGTGGAATGGAATGGAATATGGAAAGGAATGGAATGGAGTGGAATGTGGAATAGATTGGAATTGAATGTGGAATGGAATGGAATGGGATGTGGAAATAAATATAATGTAATGTGGAATGGAATGGAATGGAAAGTGGTATGGAATGTGGAAGGGAATGGAAAGAAATGGAATTGAAAATGGAATGGAATGGAATGGAATATGTAATGGAATGGAATGGAATATATAATGGAATGGAATGGAATGCAATGTGGAATGGAATCGAATTGAAAGTGGAATGTAATGTTATGGAATGCTGAATTAAATGGAATGGAATTTGCAATGGAATGGAATGGAATGGAATGCAATGTGGAATGGAATGCAATGGAATCTGGAATGGAATGGAATGGAATGTGGAATGGAATGGAATGGGATTCAATGTGGAATGGAATGGAAGGGAATATGGAATGGAATGGAATGGAATGTGGAATGGAAGGGAATGTGGAATGGAATGGAAAGTAAAGTGAAATGGAATGTGGAATGAAAAGTGGAATGGAATGGAATGCAATGTGGAATGGAATGGAAAGGAATGTGGAATGGAATATGGAATGGAATGGAATGGAGTGGAAACTGGAATGGAATGGATTGGAAAATTGAATGGATTGTAATTTAATAGAATGTGGAATTGAATGGAATTGAATGTGGAATGGAATGTGGAATGGAATGGAATGCCATGTGGAATGGAATGAAGTGGAACGTGGAATGGAATGGAATGGATTGTGGAGTGGAAAGGAATGGAATGAGGAATGGAATGGAATGCAATATGGAATGGAATGGAATCGAATGCAAAGTGGAATGGAAAGGAACTGAATGTGGAATGGAATGCAATGGAATCTGGAATGGTATGTGGAATGCAATGGAATGGAATGTTTAAAGGAATGGAATGCAATGGGGAATGTAATGGAATGAAATGTGGAATGGAAAGTGGAATGGAATGAAATGGAATGGAAAGTGGAATGGAAAGGAATGGAATGTGGAATGGAATGTGGAATGGAATGTGGAATGGAACAGATCGTGTAATGGAGTGGAATGGAATGTGGTATGGAATTCAATGGAATGTGGAGTGGAATGTGGAATGGAATGGAATGGAATGTGGAATTGAAAGTGGAACAGAATGGAGTGTAATGAGGAATGGAATGGAATGGAACATGGAGTGGAATGGAATGGAATGTAGAACGAAATAGAATTGAATGTGGAATGGAATGTGGAATTCAGTGGAAACGATCATGGAATGGAAAGTGCAATGGAACATGGAATGGAATAAAAAGGAATATGGAATGGAACATGGAATGGAATGGGGAATGGAAATGAATTCAATGGAATGGAATGGAATGGAATGGAATGGAATGGCAGGTGGAATGGAATGGAATACAATACGGAATTGAAAAGAATGGAATGTGGAATGGCATGGAATGGAATGTGGAATGGAATGGAATGGAACGTGGAATGGAATGTGTAATAGAAAGTGGAAAGGAATGTGGAAAGTAATGGAATGGAATGTGGAATGGAAAGGAGTGGGATGTGGAATGGAATGTAACGGGGAATGGAAAGGAATGGAATGTGGATTGGAACAGAATGAAATGTGGATTTTAATGGAATTTAATTGAATGGAATATGAAATGGAATGGAGTAGAATGGAATGTGGAAAGGGATGTTGAATGGAATGGAATAGAATGTGGAATCGAACGTGGAATGGAATTGAAAGGGATGTGGAAAGGAATGTGGAATGAAATGGAATGGAAAGTGGAATGGAATGGAATGGAATGTGGAATGAAATGTGGAATAGAATGGAATGGAAAGTGGAATGGAATGTGGAATGGAAAGGAATGGAAAGTGTAATGGAATGGATTGGAATTTAGAATGGAATGGAAGGGAAAGGAAAGGAATATGGAATGGAATGGAACGGAATAGAATGCGGAATGGAATGGAATGAAATGTGGAATGGAATGGAATCTGGATTGGAATGGAATGGAGTGTGGAATGGAATGGAATAGAATGCGGAATGGAATGGAATGGAATGTAGAATGGAATGGAATGAAAATTCGAATGGAATGTGGAATTGATTGGAATGGAATGTGGAATGCAATGTGGTATGGAATGGAATGGAATGTGGAATGGAGTTGGAATGGATTGGAATGGAGTGGAAAGTAATCTGGAATGGATTGTGCAATGAATTGGAATGGAATGGGGAATGGAGCGTGAAATGGAATGGAATCGAATGGAATGGAATTTGGAAGGAACTGAATTGAACGCGGAATGCAATGGAATGGAATGCAATGTGGAATGGATTGGAACGGAATGGAATGGAATGGAATGCGGAATTCCCTGTGTAATGTATTGGAGCAGAATGGAATGGAATGGAACGCGGAATGGATTGGAATAAAATGTGGAATGGAATGGAATTGAAAGGAATGTAACATGGAATGGAATGGACTGTAGAATGAAATGTGGAATAGAATGGAAGGGAAAGTGGAATGGAATTTGGAATGGAATGGAATGGAATGGAATTTGGAATGGAATGGAATGGAATAGAAGGGAATATGGAATGGAATTTGGAACGGAAAGGAATGGGATGGAATTTGGAATGTAATGCAATGCAATGGAAGGGAATATGGAATGCATTGCAATGTGGAATGGAATGGAATTCAATGTGGATTGGAATGGATTGGAACGAAGTGTGGAATGGAACAGAATGGAATGCAATGTGGAATCGAGTGGAATGGAATGTAGTATTGAATGCAATGGAATGTGCAAAGGAATGAAATGGAATGTGGAATGGAATGTGTAAAGGAATGGAAAGGAATGTGGAATGGAATGGAATGGAATGTGAAATGGAATTCGGATTTGACTGGAAAGGAAAGGAACGGAATGTGGAATGGAATGGAATATATAATGGAAAGGAATGGAAAGTGGAATGGAATGGAATGGAATGGAAAGGCATGTGGAATTGAATGTAATGGAATGTGGAATGTAAAGTGCAATGGAATGGAATAGAATGGAAGGGAAAGTGTAATGGAATGGAATGGAATGCAATGTGGAATGGAATGCAATGGAATATGGAAAGGAAAGGAATGCAATGGAATGTGTAATGGAATTGAATGAAATGCAAAGTGGAATGGAATGCAATGGAATATGGAATGGAATGGAATGTAATTTGGAATGGAATGGAATGGAAAGTGGAATGGAATGTGGAATGGAATGGAATGGAATGGAATAGAATGTTGAATGGAATGGAAAGGAATGTGGAATGGAATTGGGATTTGAATGGAAAGGAAAGGAATGGAATGTGGAATGAAATGCAATGTGGAATGCAATGGAATGTGGAATGGAAAGCAATGGAATATGGAAAGGAAAGGAATGCAATGGAGTGTGTAATGGAATTGAATGAAATGCAATGTGGAATAGAATGTAATGGAATGTGGAAAGTAATGCAATGTGGAATGGAATGGAATGCAATGGAATGTGGAAGGAATGTAATGGAATGCAATGTGGAATGCAATGCAATAGAATATGGAAAGGAATGGAATGGAATTGAATGGAAGGTGGAGTGGAATGGAATGGAATTCAATGTGGAATGGAATGCAATGGATTGTGGAATGGAATGGAATGCAATGTGGTATGAAACGGAATGGAATAGAAGGGAATGCGAAATAGAATGTGGAATGGAAAGTGGATCGGCATGAAATGGAACGTGGAATGGAATGGAGTGCAACGTGGAATTGAATTGAATGGAACATGGAATCGAACGTGGAATGACACGTGGAATACAATGTGAAATGGAATGTGTAATGTAATGGAAAGAAATGTGGAATGGAATGGACAGGAATGTGCAAAGGAATATGGAATGGAATGTGGAATGGAACGCAATGGAATGTGGAATGGAATGTGGAATGGAATGTGGAATGGAACTTGGAATGGAAAGTGGAATCGAATGGAATTGATAGTGGAATGGAAGGTGGAATGGAAGGTGGAATGGAACATGGAATGGAAGGTGGAATGGAATGGAATGGAACGTGGAATGGAATGTGTTTTGGAATTTAAAAGAATGTGGAATGGAATGGACTGTAGAATGAAATGTGGAATGGAATGGAATGGAATGGAATATGAAATGGAATGTGGAACGGAGTGTGGAATTGAATGTGGAATGGAATGTGGAATGAATGTGGAAAGGAACGGAATGGAATGTGAAATGGAAAGTGGAATGGAATGGAATGGAATGTGGAATGGAATGGATTGGAATGTGGAATGGAATGGAATGGAATGTGGAACGGAATGTGGAACAGAATGTGGAACGAATTGTGGAAGGGAATGTGGAAAGGAATGTGCGATGGAACGGAATGGAATGTGAAATGCAATGGAATGGAATGTGTATTGGAATGTAGAATGGAATGGAATGGAATGTGAAATGGAAAGTGGAAAGGAATGTGGAAATGTGCGGAATGGAATGTGGAATTTAAGGTGGAATGGAGTGTGGATTGGAATGTGGAATGGAATTTGGAATGCAGTGCAGTAAGGAAGGTGGAAAGGAATGTGGAATGGAAATGAATTGAATGTGGAATGGAATGTGGAATGGAGAGTGGAATGGAATGGGGAATGGAAGTGAATGGAATGTGGAATGGAGTGTGGAATGGAGTGTGGAATGGAATGTGGAACAGAATGTGGAATGGAAAGTGGAACGGAATGTGTAATGGAATGTCAAATGAAATGCAATGGAATGTGGAATTGAACGTGGAATAGAATGGAATGGAATGTGGAATGGTATGTGGGATGCAATGTGGAATGGATTGTGGAATGGAATGTGGAATGGAATATGGAATGCAATGCAATGGAATGTGGAAAGGAATGTGGAATGGAACGTGGAACGGCATGAAATGGAACATGGAATGGAATGGAATGGAACGTGGAATGGAATGGAATGGAACCTGGAATGGAACTTGGAATGGAATGTGGAATGGAATGTGGAATGGAATGGGATGTGGAATGGAATGTGCAAAGGAATATGGAATGGAAAGTGGAATGCAATGTGGAATGGAACGCAATGAAATGAGGAATGGAATGTGGAATGGAACGTGGAATTAAAAGTGGAATGGTATGGAATGGAAAGTGGAATGGAATGTGGAATGAAACGTTGAATGGAAACTGGAATGGAATGGAATGGAACGTGGAATGGAATGTGGAATGGAATGGAATGGAATGTGGAATAGAATGTTGAATGGAGTGTGGAATGGGATGGAATGGAATGGAATGTGAAATGGAATGTGAAATGGAATGTGAAACAGATCGTGGAATGGAATGTGGAATGGAATGAGATGGAACGTGGAATGGAACGTGGAATGGAATGTGGAATCGAATGGAATGGAATATGGAATGGAATGTGGAATAAAATGGAGTAGAAAGTGAAATCTATTCCATTCCACATTTCATTCCATTCCATTCCAAGCTCCATTCCACATACCATTCCACTTTCCATTCCACATTCCATTCCATTCCATTCCATTCCATTCTTTCCACATTCCATTCCACATTCCATTCCATTCCATTCCACATTCCATTCTACGTTGCATTCCACGTTCCATTCCACGTTCCATTCCACTTTCCATTCCATTCCATTCCATGTTCCATTCCACATTCCATTCCATTCCATTCCACTTTGCATTCCATTTCACAATCCATTCAATTCCATTCCACATTACATTTCTGGTTCCATTCCATTCCAGTCCACATTCCATTCCACATCCCGTTGCATTCCATTGAGGATTCGATTCCATTCCAACCCACTTTCCATTCCACATTCCATTCCATTCTATTCCACATTCAATTCCACATTCCATTCCACATTCCATTCTTTACCATTGCACATTCCTTTCCACATTACATTACATTCCACTTCAGGTTCCATTCCGCTTTCCATTCCACATTCCATTCCATTACATTCCAGGTTCCATTCCACGTTCCATTCCACATTCAATTCCACGTTCCATTCCGTTCCATTCCCCGTTCCACTCCGTTCCATTCCCCGTTCCACTCCACATTCCATTTCACATTCCATTCTGCGTTACATTCCACAATCCATACCATGTTCCATTCCGTTCAAATCCACGTTCCATTCCACGTTCCATTGCTTTTAATTTCATGTTCCATTCCACTTTCCATTCCATTCCATTCTGCATTCCATTCTATTACATTCCAATTTCCATTCCATTCCATTGCACACTCCATTCCATTGCATTCCATTCCATTGCACATTCCATTCCATTCCATTCCTGTCCATTCCACATTCCATCCAATTCCACTGCTTTGAACATTCCATTCTTTCCATTACACATTCCAGTTCTTTCCATTCCATGTTCCATTCCATTCCATTCCACATTCCATTCCATTCCATTCCACATTCCATTCCATTCCTTTCCACATTCCATTCCACATCCTAGTCCACATTCCATTCCACAATCCATTCCACGTTTCATTCCACGTTCCATTTGATGTTTCATTCCATTCCATTCCACATTCCATTCCAATCCATTCCATCTTACATTCCAAATTCCACTCCCTTCCATTCCACACTCCTTTCCACATTCCATTCCATTCCATTCCACATTCCATTCCACATTCCATTCTATTCCATTCCATTCCACAATCCATCCAATTCCATTCCACAATCCATTCCACATTCCATTCCATTCTACTCCACATTCCATTCCATTCCTTTCTAACTTCAATTCATCATTCCATTCCATTCCATATTCCATTCCACTCCATTCCACATTCCATTCACTTCCATTCCACATTCCTTTCCATTAAATTCAACCTTCCATTCCATTCAATTCCACCTTCCAGTCCACTCCATTACACATTACATTCCAGTCCGTTCCACTTTCCATTCCACATTCCATTCCATTCCATTTCAAATTCAATTCCACATTCCATTCCATTCCATTCCATTCCACTCCACATTTCATTTTATTCCATTCCACATTCCATTCCACGATCCATTCCACTTTCCCTTCTGCTTTCCATTACACATTCCGTTACACATTCCATCCCACATTCCATTCCATTCCGTTCCAGATTCCATTCCACATTCCATTTCATTCCATTCCGTATTCCATTCCATTCCACTCCAGATTCCTTTCCATATTCCTTTCCATTCCATTCAACATGCCATTCCACATTTCATTCAATTGTATTCCACGTTACATTCCACATTTCATTCTACATTCCTTTCCATTTCATTGCACATTTCATTCCGCATTCTATTCCATTCCATTCCACAGTCCATTCCACATTCCATTCCAATCCATTCCACATTCCATTCAACATTTCATTCCGTACGCTTCCGCATTCCATTCCATTCCATTCCACATTACATTCCCCATTCCATTCCGCATTCCATTCCCCATTCCAATCCATTAAATTCCCCATTCCATTCCACATTCCACGTCTTATTCCATTCCACATTTCATTACATTGAATTCCACATACCATTCCATATTCCATTCAACATTCCATTCCATTCCACATTCCATTCCATTCCATTCCATTCTATGCGAAATTCAATTCATTTCCATTCCAAGTTCCATTCTATTCCGTTCCACATTCCATTCCATTCCACATTCCATTCCATTCAATTTCACGTTCCGTTCCGTTCCATTCCATTCCCCATTCAATTCCACATTCCATTCCATTCCATTCCATTCCAAATTCTTTTCTGTTCCATTCCACATTCTATTTTACATTCCATTCAATTGCATTCCACATTAGATTCCACATTCCATTCCATTCCATTCGACTTTCCATTCCACTTTCAATTCCATTCCATTCCATTCTACATTCCATTCCACATCCCATTCCAAGTTCAATTCCACGTTCTATTCCACGTTTCATTCCATGTTCCGTTCCTCGTTCCACTCCCTTCCATTCCACATTCCATTCTACATTCCATTCCATTCCATTCTACATTACATTCCACTTTCCTTTCCACTTTCCATTCCACATTACATGCCACATTCAGTTGCACATTCCATTCCGTACTATTCCACATTCCATTCCATATTCCATTCCACTTTCCATTCCACTTTCCATTCCACATTCCCTTCCGTTCTATTCCACATTCCATTCCACATTCCATTTCACATTCCATTACATTCCATTCCTCATGCCATTACACATTCATTTCCGTTCCTTTCCACATTCCATTCCATTCCATTCCATATTTCATTCCATTCCAATTTGCATTATATTCCATTCCAGTCCGCATTACATTACATTCCATTCCGCTTTCCATTCCATTGTATTCCTTTAAAATCCTATTCACTTTGCATTCCATTCCTCTCCATTCCGCACTCCATTCAATGCCATTCCGTTCCAATCCATTCCGCATTGCATTCCATTCCATTCCATTCCACATTCAATTCCATTCTATTAAACATTCCATTCAATTCCATTTCACATTCCATTCCAAGTTCCATTCCAATCCATTCCACATTCCTTTCCATTCCATTCCAATTCGTTCCAAAATCCATTCCACATTCCATTCCATTCCATTCCACATTCCATTGCATTCAATTCCACATTCCATTCCATTCCATTACACATTGCATTCCTTTCTTTTCCACATTCCATTCTACATTCCATTTCAATCCATTCCACATTCCATTCCATTCCATTCTACGTTTCATTCCATTCCTTTCCGTTCCACCTTCCATTCCATTTCTTTCAGCATTCCATTCCATTCCAGCATTCCATTTCGAATTCCATTCCATCCCATTCAACATTCCATTCCATTCCATTCCACATTCCGTTCCATTCAATTCCACATTCCATTCCATTCCATTCCATTCTATTTGGAATTTCATCCCATTCCATTCCAAATTCCATTCCATTCCACGGCACATTCCATTCCATTCCATTCCACAATCCATTCCACATTCCATTCCATTCCACTTTCGATTCCACATTCCATTCCACAATTCATTCGATTCCACTTTCCATTCGATTCCACATTCAATTCCACATTGCATTCCATTCCTTTCCACATTCCATTCTACATTCCATTAAATTCCATTCCACATTCCATTCCATTCATTCCACATTCCATTCCACGTTGCATTCCATTCCACGTTGCATTCAATTCCACTCAAAATTCCATTCTACATTCCATTCCATTCCATTCCGAATTCCATTCCTTTCCATTGCAACTTCCATTCCATTTCACTCAGCATTCCACTCCATTCTAGCATTCCATTCAAAGTTCCATTTCACATTCCATTCCAGGTTCCATTCCATATTCCATTCCATTCCATTCCACGTACCATTCCAAATTCCGTTCCTTTCCATTCCACATTCCATTCCATTCCATTCCACGTTCCATTCCACAATCCATTCCATTCTATTCCACATTCCATTCCAGATTACACTCCACAGTACATTCCACATTGCATTCCATTCCACTTTCCATTCGAAATTCCATTCCACATTCCATTCCATTCCACGTTCCATTCCACATTCCATTCAACATTCCATTCCACGTTCCATTCCAATTTCCATTCCAAATTCAATTTCATTCCATTCCACATTCCATTCCATTCCATTCCACTCATTTGCAGGTTCCTTTCCTCATTGAATTCCATTCAATTCCACTTTGTATTCCACATTCCATTCCATTGCATTCCACATTCCATTCCACATTCCATTCCATTCCATTCCACATTCGATACGACATTCCATTCCATTCTATTTCACATTCCATTCCACTGCATTCCATTCCGTTCCATTCCACATTCCAATCCATTCCATTCCACATTCCATTCCATTCCACATTCCATTCCTTTCCATTCCACCTTCCATTCCACATTCCTCTCGACATTCTCTTCCGTTCCATTCCACATTCCATTCCGCATTCCATTCCTTTCAATTCCAGTCCATATTCCATTTCATTCCATTCCATTCCACATTCCATTCCATTCCACTTTGCATTCCATTCCATTACACATTTAGTTCCATTATACTTTCCATTCCATTCCATTCCACTCCATTCCACAATCCATTCCAATCCACTTTCCATTATACATTCCACAACTTTACACTCCATATTCCATTTCACATTCCATTCCACATTACATTCCAAACAAATGCACTCCATTCCATTCCAATCCACATTCCATTCCACATTCCAAGCCAATCCATTCCACATTCCATTCCACATTCCATTCCATTCCATTACGAATTCCATTCCATTCCATTCCATTCCACGTGCTATTCCATTTCATTCCACGTTCCATTCCATTCCACACTCCATTCCACATTCCATTCCATTTCATTCCACATTCCAATCCATTCCATTCCACATTCCATTCCATTCCATTCTACATTGCATTCCATTCCATTCCGCATTCCATTCCATTACATATTCCTTTCATTTCCATTCCATTTCATTTCAAATTCCATTCCATTCCATACCATTCCATTCCATTCCACATTCCATTCCACATTCCATTCCACTTTCCATTACATTTCATTCCACATCTCATTCCGCATTCCATTCCATTCCATTCCACATTCCATTCCATTCAATTCCATTCCATTCCACATTCCATTCCATTCCATTCCATTCCTTTCCGCATTCCATTCCTTTCCATTCCGCATTGCATTCCATTCCATTCCGCATTCCAGTCCATTCCATTCCGCATTCCTTTCCATTCCATTCCACATTCCATTACATTCCATTCCACATTCCATTCCATTCCATTCCGTTCCAGTCCATTCCAGATTGCAATCATTTCCATTACATTCCGCATTCCATTCCATTCCATGTTCCATTCCATTCCATTCCACATTCCATTCCATTCCATTCCGCATTCCATTCCATTCCATTCCGCATTCGTTTCCATTCAATTCCGCATTCCATTACCTTCCATTCCGTATTCCAGTACATTTCATTCCATTCCATGCCATTCCATTCCACACTGCATTCAACTAAATTCCATTCCACATTCCATTCCATTCCATTCCATTCAATTTCACATTCCAATCCATGTTGCATTCCACTTTCCATTCCACGTTGCATTCCACGTTGCATTTGATGGTCCATTCCACTCCTTTCCACCTTCCACTCCATTCCATTCCACGTTCTATTTTATTCCATTCCACATTCCATTCACCATTCCATTTCACATTCCATTCCACATTCCATTTCACATTCCAATCCATTCCACTCCTTTCCCTTCCAAATTATATTCCATTCCAAACCATATTCCATTGCGTTCCATTCCACCTTTCATTCCATTCCACATTCTATTCCATTCCTCTTCCCATTCCATTCTATTCCACATTCCATTTCATTTGATTCCACATTGCATTACACATTGCATTCCATTCCATTCCACATTCCATTCCACGTTCCATTCAACAGTCCATTCCTTTCCATTCCACATTCCATTCCATTCCATTCCACATTCCATTCCAAATTCCATTCCATTCCATTTCACATTCCATTCCACGATCCACTCCATTCCACATTTCATTCCAAATTACATTCCATTCCATTCCACATTCCATTCTATTCCATTCCACATTCAAATCCATTCTGTTCCATTTCACATTCTATTCCACATTCCTTTCCATTCCATTCTACATTTCATTCCATTCCATTCCACATTATATTCCACATTCAATTCCGTTCCATTCCACATTCAATTCAATTCCATTACACATTCCATTCCATTCCATTTCAAATTGCATTCCATTCCACTCCACACTGCATTCCATTCCATTCCACGTTGCATTCCATTCCATTCCATTTCACAGTCCATTCCATTCCATTCCACCTTCAATTCCACTTTCCATTCCACGTTCCATTCCACATTCCATTCCACTTTCCAGTCCATTCCAATCCACTTTGCATTCTATATTTTATTTCACATTCCATACCACGTACCATTCTACATTCCATTCCACTTTCCATTCCACGTTCCTTTCTACGTTCCACTCCATTCCAATATATTCCATTCCACATTCCATTCCACATACCTTTCCTTTCCATTCCACATTGTATTCCACGTTCCATTCTACATTCCATTCCACGTTCCATTCCACGTTCCATTCCATTGCATTCTACATTCCATTGCACGTTCCTTTCCATTCCATTCTACATTCTATTCCACATTCCATTCCACGCTCTGTTCCATTCCACATTCCATTCCACATTCCATTCCATTCAATTCCCTTCTACATTCTATTCCATTTTCCATTCCACGTTCTATTCCTTTCTATGTTCCATTCCGCTTTCCATTCCACATTCCATTCCATTCCATTCAACCTTCCATTCCATTCCATTCCACTTTCCATTGCACGTTCCATTCCATTCCACATTCCATTCCACATTCCATTCCATTCCATTCCATTCCACATCCGTTCCACATTCCTTTCCATTCCACTTTCCATTCCACTTTCCATTCCACATTCATTTCCACATTCCATTCCACTTTCCATTCCGCTTTCAATTCCACATTCCATTCCACTTTCCCTTCCTTTCCATTTCATTACATTTCTTTCCACATTCCATTCCAGTTTCCAATCCATTGCATTCCATATTCAATTCCGCTTTCCATTCCACATTCCTTACCATTCCGTTACATTCCATTCCGGATTGCATTCCATTCCATTCCACATTCTATTCCACACTCCATTCCATTCCTTTCCACATTCCATTCCACATTTCATTTCATTGGATTCCTCGTTCCTTTCACGTTCCATTCCACATGGCATTCCACGTTACACTCTAAGTTCTATTCCATTCCATTCCACGTTCCATTCCACATTCCATTCAACAGTCCATTTATCATTCCATTCTGTTGCATTCCACATTACATTCCACATTGCATTCCACTTTCCATTCCACATTCCATTCCACATTCCATTCCACATTCCATTCCGTTCCATTCCGCATTCTTTTCCACATTGCTTTCCTCATTCCATTTGATTCCATTCCACATTCCATTCCACATTGCATTCCATTACAATCCATATTCTTATCGATATTCCATTCCATTCCATTCCACATTCCATTGAATTCCAGTCCACATTCCATTCCACTTTCCTTTCCACGATCAATTCTATTGCATTCCGCATTCCACTCCACATTCCATTCCAGAACCGATTCCACATTCCATTCCATTCCATTCCGCATTCCATTCCACGTTGTATTCCATTCCAGTCCTCATTACATTCCACATTCAATGCCATTCCATTCCACATTCCATTCCATTCCATTCCATTCCACATTCCATTCCATTCCATTCCATTCCTCATTCCATTGCATATTCCATTCCATTCCATTGCAAATTATATTTTACGTCTCATTCTACATTCCATTCTACGTTCCATTCCACGTTCCTTTCCATTCCATTCCAAATTCCATTCCACATCCCATTCCTCATTCCATTCCATTCCATTCCATTCCATTCCATTCCACCTTCCATTCCAATTTCCATTCCACGTTCCATTCCACATTCCATGCCACTTTCCAGTCTGTTCCATTCCACGATCCATTCCACATTGCATTGCATAGTCCATTCCAAGTTCTATTCTACATTCCGTTGCACTTTCCATTCCCCGTTCCTTTCTATGTTCCATTCCATTCCAATATATTCCATTCCACATTCCATTCCACATTCCTTTCCATTCCATTCCACATTATATTCCACGATCCATTCTACATTCCATCCCACGTTCCATTCCACTTTCCATTCCATTCGATTCCACCTTCCGTTGCACATTCCATTCCATTCCATTCCACATTCTATTCCACATTCCATTCCACGTTCTATTACATTCCACGTTCAATTCCACGTTCCATTCCATTCCATTCCACATTCCATTCCACATTCCATTCCATTCCATTGCTTTCTACATTCTATTCCCCTTTCCTTCCCACGTTCTATTCCATTCCACGTTCCATTCTGCATTCCATTCCACATTCCATTCCACATTCCATTCCATTCCATTCCATTCCATTCTACATTCCGTTCCATTCCACCTTCCATTCCATTCCATTCCATTCAATTCTACATTCCTTTCCACACTCCATTCCATTCCATTCCACCTTCCACTCCATTCCATTCCACGTCCCATTGCACGTTGCATTCCATTACATTCCACATTTCACTCCATTCCATTCCACCTTCCATTCCATTCCATTCCAAGTTCCATTGCCCGTTCCATTCCATTGAATTCCACATTCCATTCCACATTCCATTCCGTTTCGTTCCATGTTCCATTCCAGGTTCCATTCCACATTCCATTCCGTATTCCATTCCACTTTCCGTTGCATTCCATTCCACGTTCCATTCCACGGTCCTTTCCATTACATTCCACTTTCCATTCTTCATTCCATTCCACTTTCCATTCCACATGCCATTGTACTTTCCGTTAAATTCAATTCCACATTCCATTTTACATTCCATTCCATTCCACTCCACATTCCATTCCACATTACGTTCCATTCCATTCCACATTCCTTTCCACATTCCATTCCGCAGTCCATTTCACATTCCATTCCACATTCCATTCCATATTCCAATCCACGTTGAATTTTTATTCCCTTGCATTTAGTTCCACATTCCAATCCACAATTAATTGCATTCCAATTCACATGCCATTCCACATTCCATTCCATTCCATTCCCAATTCCATTCCACGTTCCATTCCACTTTGAATTCCGCACTCCTTCCCTTTGCATTCCACTTTCCATTTCATTCCAATCCACATTCCACTCCATTCCACATTCCATTCCACATTCCATTGCACATTCCATTCCATTCCATTCCACATTCCATTCCAATCCATTCCATTCCATTCCACATTCCATTCCAATCCATTCCATTCCATTCCACGTTCCATTCCAATTTCCATTAAATTCCATTTCATATTCCATTATATTCCATTCCACATTCCATTGAATTCCAATCCACATTTCATTCCACATTTCTTTCCATTCCATTCCACATTCCATTCCATTCCATTCCAAATTGCATTCCATTCCATCCCATTCCACGTTCAATTCCACATTCCATTCCATTCCATTCCATGTTCCATTCCCCACTCAATTCCACATTCTGTTCCACATTCCATTCCGTTCCATTCCACATTTCTTTCCACATTGTATCCCACGTTCAATTTCGCATTCCATTCCACGTTCCTTTCCACGTTAAATTATGCTTTCAGTTCCATTGCATTCCACGTTCCATTCCACAGTCCATTCCTTTCCATTCCAAGTTCCATTCCACATTCCATTCCACTTTCCATTCAATCCGATTCCACTTTCCATTCCACTTTTCATTCCATTCCTTTCCACTTACCATTCCACATTCCATTGCATTCCGTTCCAAGTTCCATTCCACACTACAATCCACATTTAATTCCACATTCTATTGGGTTCCATTGCACATTGCATTCCACAATCCATTCCACATTCCAATCCACTTTCCTTTCCACATTCCATTAAAAACCCTGCCACATTCCATTACACATTCTATTCCATTCCATTCCACACTCCATTCCACATTCCATTCCACATTCCATTCCATTCCATCCCACATTCCATTCCACAATCCATTCCACTTTCCATTCCACGTTCCATTTGATTTCATTCCATATTCCATTACACATTCTATTCCATTCAATTCCGGTTTCCATTCCACATTCCATTGCACATTCCATTCCTCTTTACATTACGTTATATTCCACATTGCATTCCACATTCCATTCCATTACACCCCACATTTTATTCCACATTCCCTTCCATTCCATTCCACATTCTATTCCAACTTCCATTCCATTCAATTCCACGTTCCATTCCATTCAATTCCACGTTCCATTCCACGTTTCATTCCACATTTAATTACACATTCCATTACACATTCCATTCCGTTCCATTCCGCATTCCATTCCACATTCCATTGCACATTCCATTCCATTCCATTTCACATTATATTGAAAATTCCTTTCCATTCCATTCCACATTCCATTCTCATTCCATTGCATTACATTCCACATTGCATTCCACATCCCATTCCATTCCATTCCACCTTTGAAACCACATTCCATTCCATTGCATTCCACATTACATTCCACATTCCATTCGACTTTCCTTTCCATGTTCAATTCCACGATCAATTCCACGTTTCATTCCATTCTATTCCATGTTCTACTCCATTCCATTCCACGTTCCATTTCATTCCATTCCACATTCCATTCCACATTCCATTTCACAATCTGTTCCACATTCTATTTCACTTTCCATTCCAATCCATTCCATTCCATTACACATTCCATTCCATTCCATTCCACTTTCCATTCCATTCAATTGCACATTCCTTTCCACGTTCCATTCCACATTCCATTCCATTCTATTCTATTCCACATTCCATTCCATTACTTTGCACAATCCATTCCACATTCCATTTCACATTCCATTCGAAGTTCCATGCCATTGCATTCCACATTCAAATCCATTCCATTCTTCATTCCATTCCATTCAATTCCTCATCCCATTCCATTCCATTCCATTCCATTCAATTCCACATTCCATTTCATTCATTTCCATTCCATTCTAGACTCCATTCCATTGCATTCCACATTCCATTCCATTCCAATTAATGTCACTCCACATTCCACTCCATCCTATTTCATTCCACATTCCATTCCATTCCATTCCGTTGCAATCCACATTCCATTCCACATAACATTGCACTTTGCATTCCATGTTCCATTCCACGTCCCATTTCACATTCCATTCCTTTCCATTCCACGTTCCATTCCATTCCATTCTACATTCCATTTCATTCCATTCCACATTCCATTCCACGTTCCATTCTATTCCATTCCACATTCCATTCCACGTTCCATTCCGCATTTCATTCCACATTCCAATCCATTCCATTCCACATTCCATTCCATACAATTTCACGTTCCATTCCATATTCCATTCCACATTCCCTTCCACATTTTATTTCACGTTCCATTCCACAATCCATTCCACATTCAATTCCACAATACATTGCACGTACCATACCACATTCTATTCCTTTCCATTCCATTGCACTCCCCATTCCCTTCCACATTCCATTTCACTTTCCATTCCACATTCCATTCCACATTCCATTCCGTTACATTTCGCATTCTATTCCATATTCTGTTCTCTCCATTCCACATTCCATTCCATATTCAGTTCCATTCAATTCCACATTCCATTCCATTCCATTTCACATTCCATTCCACATTCCTTTGCATGCTGCATTCCACATTCCATTCCACTTTCCATTCCACGTTCCATTCCAAGATCCATTCCACGTTCCATTCCATTACATTGCACTTTCCATTGTTCATTCCGTTCCATTCCTTTCCACTTTCTATACCACATTCCATTTCATATTCCATTCCGTTCCATTCCACATCCCTTTACATTCCATTCCACACTCCATTCCACATTCCATTCCATTACATTCCACATTTAATTCCACATTCCATTCCACAATCCAATCCATGCCATTGCACATTCCTTTCCACATTCCTTTCCACGCTGCATTCCACATTCCATTCCACGTTCGATTCGAAGTTGCATTCCACGTTCCATTGCAAATTGCAATCCATTCCATTCTACTTTCTTTTCCACATTCCATTCCACATTCCATTCTGTTACATTCCACATTCCATTTCATTCTATTCCACATCTCATTACACATTCCATTACATTCCATTCCACATTCCATTCCACATTTCATTCCATTCCATTCAACTTTCCATTCCACATGGCCTTGCTTTCCATTCCACATTCCATTCCACTTTCCATTCCGTATTCCATTCCCATCCATTCCATGTTCCATTTCACTTTCCATTACACTGTTCATTGCATATACCATTGTACATTCCATTCCACTCCATTTCACGTTCCACTCCACTTTCCATTCCTTTCCTTACCACGTTCCATTCCACATTCCATTGCACATTCCATTCCATGTTCCATTCCACATTCCATTCCACATTCCATTCCACGTTACATTCCATGTTGCATTTCACGTTCCATTCCATTCCATTCCACGTTGCACTCCAAATTCCATTGTATCCCATTCCACGTTACGTTCCATTACATTCCACGTTCCATTCCACTTTCCTTTCCACAATCCTTTCAGCAATATATTCCATTGCATTTCATTCCATTGCAGGTTCCATTCCACTTTCCTTTCCACTTTCCATTCCACGTTCCATTCCACTACATTCCGTTCCAAGCCACATTGCATTCCAACTTCCATTCCATTCTATTCCACGTTCTATTCAACATTGCTTTCCACATTCCATTCCACATTCCATTCCACGTTCCTTTCCATTCCATTCCATTTCCATACCATTCCACTTTCCATTCCATTCCATTCCACGTTGCATTCTACATTCCATTGCACATTTCATTCCACGTTTCATTCCACATTCAATTCCACGTTCCATTCCACGTTCCGTTCCAATCCATTCCATGATACATTCCACGTTCCATTCCTTTCCATTCCACGTTCCATTCCACATTACATTGCAGAATCCATTCCACGTTGCATTCCATTCCATTCCATGATCCATTCCACGTTCCATTCCATTCCATTCCACTTTAAATTCCACATTCCATTCCACATTCCATTACTCGTTCCATTCCATTCCAATCCATGTTCCATTGCACATTGCATTCCATTCCACTTTCCATTTCACATTCCATTCCACATTCCATTCCACATTGCACTCCGTTCCATTCCACGTGTCACTACACATTCCATTCCACATTCCATTCCAGATTCCATTCCATTCCATTTGACATTCCATTCCATTCAATTCCACATTCCATTCCAAATTTCATTGCACGTTCCCTTCCACGTTCCATTCCATTCCATTCCATTCCATTCCATTCCATTCCATTCTGAATTCCTTTCCATTCCATTCCAAATTATTTTCGACCTTCCATTCCATTGCATTCAACATTCCATTCCATTCCATTAGACATTCCATTACATTCCCTTCCACATTCCATTCCTTTCCATTCCACATTCCGTTCCCATGCCACTTAACGTTCTGTGCCACATTCCATTTCACGATCCATTCCACGTTCCATTCAAAGTTCCATTCCATTCCATTCCACTTTCCATTCCACATTCCATTCCTTTCCATTCCTCGTTCCATTCCACATTCCTTTTCACATACCATTCCATTCCATTCCACATCTATTCCACATTCCACTCCAATTCATTCCACATTCTATTCCACATTCCATTCCACTCCATTCCAAATTCTATTCCTTATTCCATTCCGTTCCATTACACATTCCATTTCACATTCCATTACATTCCATTCCACTTTCCATTTTACATTGCATTCCACGCTGCAATCCACATTCCATTCCACGTTTCATTCCATGTTCCATTCCAAGTTCCATTCCACGTTCCATTCCATGTTTCGTTCCATGTTCCATTCCACGTTCCATTCAATTCATTCCACATTCCATTGCACATTCCATTCCGTTCCATTTTACTTTCTATTACACATTCCATTCTATATTCCTTTCCTTTCTATTCCACATTCCATTACATTCCATGCCACATTCCATTCCACATTCCATTACATCACATTCCTCATTCCATTCCACATTGCATTCCATTCCTTTCCACATTCCATTGCACATTGCCTTGCATTCCATTCCACATTCCTTTGCACATTCCATTGCACATTCCATTCAAATCAATTGCACACACCATTTCACGTTCCATTCCACAGTTCATTCCACATTTCATTCCACGTTCCATTCCATTGCATTCCACTTTGCATTCAACATTCCACTGCACATTCCATTCCACAATCAATTCCATACCATTCCGCATTCAATTCCACATTCCGTTCCATTCCATTCCACGTTCCATTGCACATTTCATTCCAGATTCAATACCACATTCCATTCCACATTCCAATGCATTCCATTCCATTCCATTCCACGTTCCATTCCACATTACTTTCCATTTCATTCCACATTCCATTCCACATTCCATTCCACATTCCTTTCCACATTCCAATTCATTTCCTTCCACTTTCCATTCCATGTACCATTCCTCATTCCATTCCTTGTTATATTCCATGTTCCATTCTATTCCATTCCACCTTCTATCCCACTTTCCATTCCATTCCATTCCACGTACCATTCCATTCCATTCCACTTTCGTTTCCAGATTCCATTCCACATTACATTCCTATCCATTCCACATTTCATTCCACTTTCCTTTCCACATTCCGTTCATTTCCATTCCACATTCCATTCCATTCCATTCCACATTCCATTCCACATTGCAGCCCATTCCGTTCCCCATTCCATTCCATTCCATTCCACATTCCATTCCGTTCCATTCCACATTCCAATCCACATTCCACTCCATTCCTTTCCTTTGCACATTCCATTCCACATTCCATTCCATTCCACTGCACATTGAATTCCATTTAATTCCATTCCACATTCCATTCCACAGTCCATTTCTTTCCATTTCACATTCCTTTCCATTCCATTCCACATTCCATTCCGTATGCAATTCCATGCCATTCCATATTCCATTGCAGATTCCATTCCATTCCATTCCACATTCCTTTCCATTGCATTCCACGTTCCATTCTAATTCATTTCACGTTCCTTTCCACGTTCCTTTCCACGTTCCATTCCACTTTCCATTTCACATGCCATTTCACATGCCATTCCATTCCATTCCAATTTCCATTCCACATTCCATTCCATTCCATTCCACATTCCATTCCATTGCATTCCACTTTGCTGTCCAAATTCCATTCCACAATCCAGTTCAGAAAAGATTCCTTTCCATTCCACTTTCCATTCCATTCCATGCCATTCCATTCCACATTCCATTCCAGATTCCATTCCTTTCCATTCCATTCCATATTCCATTCCATTCCACTCAACATTCCATTCCATTCCATTTCACATTCCAGTCCACATTCCATTGCAAATTCCATGCAATTCCATTTCACATTCCATTCCATTCCATTTAATATCACATTGATTTCCATTCTATTCCACTCCACATTCCATTCCACATTCCATTCCACATTCCATTCTGCATTCCATTCCATTCCATTCCACATTCTCTTCTCATTTCGTTGCATTCCTTTCCACATTCCTTTCCACATTCCATTCCATTCCATTGCACATTTCATAACCACATTCCATTCCACATTCCACTCCATGTTCCATTCCACGTTCCATGCCATGTTCCATACCATTCCATTCCATTCCACGTTCCATTCCATTCCATTCCACGTTCCAATTAATTCCATTCCACATTCCATCCCACTTTCACTTCCACATTCCATTCCATTCCATTCCACCATGTATTCCACTTTCCAGTCCATTCCATTCTACATTCCATAACACATTCCATTCCAGTCCATTCCAAGCTCCATTCCACCTAACATTCCAGTTTCCTTTCGACGTTCCTTTTCATATTCAATTTCACATTCCATTCCACATTCCATTCCATTCCATTCGACATTCCATTCCACATTCCCTTCCACATTCCCTTCTACATTCCATACCATTCCATTCCACAATCCATTCCAAGCTCCATTCCAGCTAACATTCCTCTTTCCATTCGACGTTCCATTTTATTTTCAACTCTGCATTTCATTCCACATTTTTTTCCATTCCATTCCACATTCCATTCCACATTCCATTCCACATTCCCTTCCACATTCCCTACCACGTTCCATTCCATTCCATTCCACAATCCATTTCACATTTCATTCCATTCCATTCCACATTCCATTCAGCATTCCATTCCACATTCCATTCCGCATTCCATTTCACATTCCATTCGACTTTCCATTCCATTCTATTTCACATTCCATTCCACTTCATTCCGTTCCATTCTATCCCACATTTCATTCCATTCCTTTCCACATTCCATTCTATTCCATTCCACATTGCATTCCATTCCATTCCATATTCCGTTCCACGTTCCATTCCTTTCCACGTTCCATTCCACATTCCATTCCATATACCTTTCTATGTTCCATTCCACATTCGATTCCACTTTCCATTCCACTTTCTATTCCACATTCCATTCCACATTCCTTTCTGTTCCATTCCACATTCCATTCCATTCCTTTCCACATTCCATTTCATTGCATTCCACATCGCATTCCACCTTCCATTCCATTCAACATTCCATTCCATTCCACTTTGCATAGAATTTCACTACATTCCTTTCCACATTACATTCCACATTCGATTCCATTCTATCCCACTACACTCCATTCAACATTTCATTCCATTCCACTCCATTCCATTCCATGTTCCACTCCACTTTCCGTTCCATTCCATTCCAGATTCCATTCCATTCCATTTCACATTCCATTCCATTCAATTTCAGATTCCATTCCATTCCTTTTCACATTCCATTCCATTCCACATTCTATTCCATTCCATTCCATTCGACTTCATTCCATTCAATTCCGTTCTGCATTCCATTCCATTCCTTTGCTCTTCCGTTTCCATTTCATTCCACATTGCATTGCATTCCTTTACAAGTTCCATTCCACCTTCCAATCCGCATTCCATTCCACGTTCCATTCCACGTTCTATTAAATTCCATTTCATATTCCATTCCACAATACATTTCATTCCATTCCACATTCCATTCCACATTCCATTCCATTCCATTCCACATTCCATTCTATTCCATTCCACATTCCATTCCATTCCTTTTCAAATTCCATTCCGTTCCATTCCATTCTATTCCATTCCACATTCCATTCCTCTTACTCTTCCATTCCATTTCATTCCGTATTTTCATTCCACATTCCATTCCATTCCATTCCGCATTCCATTGCACGTTCCACTACTCGTTCCATTCCACGTTAAATTCCACATTCCATTCCACTTTCCATTCCATTCCATTCAACATTCCATTCCATTCCATTCCATTCCACATCCATTCCAAATTCCATTCTACTCCGCTCCATTCCACATTCCTTTCCAAATTCCACTCTATTCCGTTCTACATTCGATTCCATTCCATTCCACATTCCATTCCTCTCCACTCCACATTACATTCCACCCCATTCCACATTCCATTTCAAATTTCATTCCATTCCATTCCATATTCCATTCCACGTTCCATTCCATTCCATTCCACATTCAATTCCACTCCATTCCACATTACATTCCACTCCATTCCACATTCCATTCCACAATCCATTTCAAATTTCATTCCATTCCATTCCATATTCCATTCCGCATTCCATTACATTCCATTCAACATTCCATTACAAATTCCATTCCATTCCTTTCCGCATTCCATTACATTCCATTCAACATTCCATTACAAATTCCATTCCATTCCTTTCCACATTCCATTCCACATTCCATTCCATTCTATTCCGTTCAAAATTGCATTCCATTCCATTCCACATTCCATTCCCACTCCATTCCGTTCCATTCCACATTCCATTTCATTCCATTCCATTTCACATTCCTTTCCATTCCACATTCCATTCCATTCCATTCCATTTCACATTCCTTTCCATTCCGCATTCCATTCCACATTCCATTCAATTCCATTCCACATTACATTCCACTCCATTCCACATTCAATTCCACATTACAATTCAAATATCATTCCATTCCATTCCATATTCCATTCCACGTTCCATTCCATTCCATTCAATATACCATTCCAATCGATTCCATTCCACATTCCATTCCTTTCCGTTCCACATTCCATTCCACATTCCATTCCATTCCATTCCACATTGCATTCCAATCCATTCGACATTCCTTTCCATTCAATTTCACATTCCATTCCATTACATTTCAAATTCAATTCCATTCCATTCCACATTCCATTACACTTTCCGTTCCATTCCACTGCGTTCCATTCCCTTCCACATTACATTCCATTCCATTCCACATTCCATTGCACGTTCCGTTTCAGTTTCTATTCCACGTTAAATTCCACATTCCATTCCACGTTCCATTTCATTCCATTCAACATTCCATTCCATTCCACTCTATATTCAATTCCATTCCATTCCACATTCCATTCCAAATTCTATTCTATTCCATTCCACATTCCATTCCATTCCATTCCACTTTCCATTCCACATTCCATTCCATTCCATTCCACATTCCATGCCATTTCATTCCACTTTCCATTCCACATTCCTTGCCATTCCATTCCATTCCACATTCCATTCCTCTGCATTTAACATTCAATTCCATCGCATTCCACATTCCATTCCATTCCTTTACACTTTGCGTTCTATTCCTTTCCAAGTTCCACTCCATTCCATTCCACGTTCCATTCCATTCCATATTCCATTACACCCCATTCTGTTCCACAGTCCATTCCATTGCATTCAAGTCCACATTCCAATCCATTCCATTCCATTTCATATTCCATTACTTTCCATTCTATTCTACAGTCCATTCCATTGCATTCAATTCCACATTCCATTCTATTCCTTTCTATTCCATGTTCCATTCCGCATTCCATTCCACCTTCCTTTCCATTCCATTCCACGTTCGATTCCTCATTCCATTCCATTACATTCCACATTCCATTCCACTTTCCATTACACATTGCATTGCACGTTCCACTCAACGTTCCATTCCACATTCCATTAAACGTTCCATTCCCATTACACGTTGAATTCCACATTCCATTCCATTCCATTCCACCTTCCTTTCTGCACTCCATTCCTCATCACGTTACATTCCACTTTCTATTCCATGTTCCATTCCACGTTCCAATCCATTACATTCCGCGTTCCATTTCACATTACATTCCATTCCATTGCTCATTCCATTACAGGTTCCATTCCATTCCATTCCATGTTCCATTCCCTTCCATTCCACATTCCGTTCCACATTCTATTCCACATTCCTTTCCGCGTTCCATTCCACGTTCCACTTCACATTCCATTGCACGTTCCATTCCACTTTCCGTTCCACATTCCTTTCCATTCCATTCCACTTTCCATTCCACGTTACATTCCATTCCATTACACGTTCCGTTCCACATTCCTTTCTATTTCATTCCACATTCCATTCAGTTCCATTCCACATTCCATTCCACATTCCATTCCACATTCCATTCCATTCCATTCCATTCCACTTTCCATTCCATTCCATTCCATTCCACATTCCATTCCATTCCGTTACCTTCCATTCCACATTCCATTCAACTTTCCGTTCCATTCCAATCCATTCCGTATTCCATTCCATTCCCTTGCATTCCACGTTTCATTCCTCATTCCATTCCATTACATTCCACTTTCCATTCCACGTTCTATTACACATTGCATTCCACGTTCCACTCCACGTTCCATTCCACATTCCATTAAACGTTCCATTCAATTCCATTACACGTTGAATTCCACGTTCCATTCCATTCCATTCCAGCTTCCTTTCCGCACTCCATTCCACTTCACGTTACATTCCACTTTCTATTCCACGTTCCATTCCACGTTCCAATCCATTACATTCCGCGTTCCATTTCACATTACATTCCGTGTTCCATTTCACTTTCCATTGCATTCCATTACTCATTCCATTACAGGTTCCATTCCATTCCATTACACCTTCCATTACACTTTCCATTACATTACACTCCACGTTCCTTTCCACATTCTATTGTCCATGCCCTACCAACTTCCATGCCAGATTCCTTTTCACGTTCCATTCCACGGTCCATTCCAAGTTGCATTCCATTCCATTCCACCTTCCATTCCATTCCATTCCACGTTCCATTCCACAATCCATTGCACATTCCATTTCGTTCCATTCCATATTCCATTCTACATTCTATTTCACTCCATTTACCATTCCATTCCAATTTCCATTCCATTCCATTCCACTACATTCCACTTTCCATTCCTCGTCACATTCCATGCTGCTTTCCACATTCCATTCCACGTTCCATTCCACTTTACATTCCAAGTTCCCTTCCACATTCCATTCCAATCCATTTCACGTTCCTTTACACATTCCATTCCATTCCATTCCACTTTCTGTTCCACTTTCCTTTCCTCATTCCATTCCTCATTCCATTCCCTTCCATTACACATTCCTTTGCATTCCATTCCACATTCCATTCCACATTCCACTAGTTTGCATTCCACATTCCATTTGACATTCCATTCCATAGCATTCCACATTCCATTCTACATTCCATTCTATAGTATTCCACATTCCATTCTACATTGCCTTGAATTCCATTTCACATTGCATTCAATATTCCATTCCAAATTCCTTTTTAATACATTCCACTTTCCATTTCATGTTGCATTCCACAGTCCATTCCACATTCCATTCCACGTTGCATTCCATTCCATTCCGTGTTCCACTCCAATTTCCATTCCTTTCCATTCCACGTTCTGTTCCACTTTCCATTACACATTCCATTCCACGTTGCATTCCACATTCCATCTCACTTTGCATTCCATGTTCCGTTTCACGTTCCTTTCCAATCCATTCCAAGTTCCATTCCACATTCCATTCCATTCCATTCTGCTTTCCTTTCCACATTCCATTCCACATTCCATTCCTTTCCATTCCTCTTACTATTCCTCATTCTACTCCATTCCTTTCCACATTCCATTCCACAATCAATTCCATTCCAATCACATTCCATTCCATTCCATTTCACATTCCATTCCACATTCCATTCCAGGCTGCATTCCCCATTCCATTCCACATTCCATTCCACGTTCCATTCCAAGTTCTATTCCCCGTTCCATTCCATTACATTCCACTTTCCATAGTTCATTCCATTCCACTCCATTCCACTTTCTATTCCACATTCCATTCCACATTCCATTCAGTTCCATTCCACATTCCAATGCATTCCATTCCAAATTCCATTCCACATTCCATTCCGTTCCATTCCACATTCAATTCCACATTCCATTCCGCATTCCATTCCATTCAATTCCACATTCAATTCCACATTCCATTCCACATTCCAATTCATTGCCTTCCACATTCCAATCCATTCCATTGCACATTCCATTCCACTTTCCTTTCCACGCTGCATCTCCCCATTCCATTCCACGTTCCATTCCACCATCCATTCCACGTTCCATTCCGCATTCCACTGCACATTGCATTCCCTTCCATTCTACTTTCTATTCCACAGTACATTCCACATTTCATTCCCTTCCATTGCACATTCCGTTTCTTTCTCTTCCACATCCCATTACACATTCCATTACATTCCATTTTACACTTTGTGTTCCATTCCTTTCTAAGTTCCACTCCATTCCATTCCACGTTCCATTCCATTCCATATTCCATTACACTCCATTCTGTTCCACAGTCCATTCCATTGCATTCAAGTCCACATTCCAATCCATTCCATTCCATTTCATATTCCATTACATTCCATTCTATTCCAAAGTCCATTCCATTGCATTCAATTCCACATTCCATTCCATTCCTTTCAGTTCCATGTTCCATTCTGCATTCCATTCCACCTTCCTTTCCATTCCATTCCACGTTCCATTCCTCATTCCATTCCATTACATTCCACATTCCATTCCACGTTCCATTACACATTGCATTCCACGTTCCACTCCACGTTCCATTCCACATTCCATTAAACGTTCCATTCAATTCCATTACACGTTGAATTCCACATTCCATTCCATTCCATTCCACCTTCCTTTCCGCACTCCATTCCACATCACGTTACATTCCACTTTCTATTCCATGTCCCATTCCACGTTCCAATCCATTACATTCCGCGTTCCATTTCACATTACATTCCATTCCATTGCTCATTCCATTACAGGTTCCATTCCATTCCATTCCATGTTCCATTCCATTCCATTCCACATTCCGTTCCACATTCTATTCCACATTCCTTTCCGCGTTCCATTCCACGTTCCACTTCGCATTCCATTGCACGTTCCATTCCACTTTCCGTTCCACGTTCCTTTCCATTCCATTCCACTTTCTATTCCACATTCCATTCCATTCCATTACACGTTCCGTTCCACATTCCTTTCCATTTCATTCCACATTCCATTCAGTTCCATTCCACATTCCATTCCACATTCCATTCCATTCCATTCCATTCCACTTTCCATTCCATTCCATTCCATTCCACTTTCCATTCCATTCCATTCCATTCCACATTCCATTCCATTCCATTACCTTCCATTCCACATTCCATTCAACTTTCCGTTCCATTCCAATCCATTCCATATTCCATTCCATTCCCTTGCATTCCACGTTCCATTCCTCATTCCATTCCATTACATTCCACATTCCATTCCACGTTCTATTACACATTGCATTCCACGTTCCACTCCACGTTCCATTCCACATTCCATTAAACGTTCCATTCAATTCCATTACACGTTGAATTCCACATTCCATTCCATTCCATTCCAGCTTCCTTTCCACACTCCATTACACTTCACGTTACATTCCACTTTCTATTCCACGTTCCATTCCACGTTCCAATCCATTACATTCCGCGTTCCATTTCACATTACATTCCGCGTTCCATTTCACATTCCATTCCATTCCATTACTCATTCCATTAGAGGTTCCATTCCATTCCATTACACCTTCCATTACACTTTCCATTACATTACATTCCACGTTCCTTTCCACATTCTATTGTCCATGCCCTACCAGCTTCCATGCCAGATTCCTTTTCACATTCCATTCCACGGTCCATTTCAAGTTGCATTCCATTCCATTCCACCTTCCATTCCACATTCCATTCCATTCCTTTCCATGTTCCATTCCACAATCCATTGCACATTCCATTTCGTTCCATTCCACATTCTATTCTACATTCTATTTCACTCCATTAAACATTCCATTCCACTTTCCATTCCATTCCATTCCACATTCCATTCCATTCCATTCCACTTTCAATTCCACGTCGCATTCCATGCTGCTTTCCACATTCCATTCCACGTTCCATTCCACCTTACATTCCAAGTTCCCTTCCACATTCCATTCCAATCCATTTCACTTTCCTTTACACATTCCATTCCATTCCATTCCACTTTCTGTTCCACTTTCCTTTCCTCATTCCATTCCTTATTCCATTCCGTTCCATTACACATTCCTTTGCATTCCATTCCACATTCCATTCCACATTCCACTAGTTTGCATTCCACATTCCATTTGACATTCCATTCCATAGCATTCCACATTCCATTCTAAATTGCCTTGCATTCCATTTCACATTGCATTCAACATTCCATTCCAAATTCCATTTGAATACATTCCACGTTCCATTTCATGTTCCATTCCACAGTCCATTCCACATTCCATTCCATGTTCCATTCCATTCCATTCCGTGTTCCACTCCAATTTCCATTCCTTTCCATTCCACGTTCTGTTCTACTTTCCGTTACACATTCCATTCCACGTTGCATTCTACATTCCATCTCACTTTGCATTCCATGTTCCGTTGCACGTTCCTTTCCAATACCTTCCAAGGTCCATTCCACATTCCATTCCATTCCATTCTGCTTTCCATTCCACATTCCATTCCTTTCCATTCCTCTTACTATTCCTCATTCTACTCCATTCCTTTCCACATTCCATTCCACAATCGATTCCATTCCAACCACATTCCATTCCATTCCATTTCACATTCCATTCCACATTCCATTCCAGGCTGCATTCCCCATTCCATTCCACATTCCATTCCACTTTCCATTCCAAGTTCTATACCCCGTTCCATTCCATTACATTCCACTTTCCATAGTTCATTCCATTCCACTCCATTCCACTTTCTATTCCACATTCCTTTCAGTTCCATTCAACATTCCAATGCATTCCATTCCCAATTCCATTCCACATTCCATTCCATTCCATTCCACATTCAATTCCACATTCCATTCCACATTCCATTCCATTCAATTCCACATTCAATTCCACATTCCATTCCACATTCCAATTCATTGCATTCCACATTCAAATCCATTCCATTGCACATTCCATTCCACTTTCCTTTCCATGCTGCATCTCCCCATTCCATTCCACGTTCCATTCCACCTTCCATTCCAAGTTCCATTCCGCATTCCATGGCACATTGCATTCCCTTCCATTCTACTTTCTATTCCACAATACATTCCACATTCCATTCCCTTCCATTGCACATTCCGTTTCTTTCTCTTCCACATTCCATTACACATTCCATTTCATTCCATTCCACAGTTCATTTCAGATTTCATTCCATTCCATTCCACTTTCCTTTCCACATGGCCTTGCATTCCATTCCACATTCCATTCCACATTCCATTCCATATTCCATTTTCATCCATTCCAGGTTCCATTTCACTTTCCATTCCACTGTCCTTTGCACTTTCCTTTCCACGTTCCATTCCATTCCATTCCATGTTCCACTCCACTTTTCTTTCCTTTCCTTACCACGTTCCATTCCACATTCCTTTCCACCTTACATTTCGTGTTCCATTCCACATTCCATTCCATTCCATTCCACGTTGCACTCCACATTCCATTCTATCGCATTCCAGGTTCTGTTCCGTTGCATTCCACGTTCCATTCCACTTTCCATTCCACAATGCTTTCCACAATACATTCCATTGCATTCCATTCCGTTCCAGGTTCCATTCCACTTTCCTTTCCACATTTCTTTCCACATTCCATTCCATTCCATTCCGTTCCATTCCACTTTCCATTCTGCCTTCCATTCCACATTGCATTCCACCTTCCATTGTATTCCATTCCATGTTCTATTCAACATTGCATTACACATTCCATTCCATGTTCCTTTAAATTCCATTCCACGTTCCATTCCACTTTCCATTCCATTCTATTACACATTTCGTTCCACATTCCATTCCACGTTCCATTCCACTTTCCATTCCATGATCCACTCCACATTCCATTCCATTCCATTCCACGTTCCATTACACATTCCATTGCACATTCCATTCCACGTTCCATTCCATTCCATTCCACGATCCATTCCACATTCCATTCCATTCCATTCCACTTACCATTCCACGTTCCATTCCACGTTCCATTCCATTCCAATGCATGTTCCATTCCACATTGCATTCCATTCCACTTTCCATTTCATATTCCATTCCACATTCCATTTCACATTGCACTCCATTCCATTCAACGTGCTTCTCCACATTCCATTCCACATTCAATTCCACATTCCATTCCATTCCATTTCTTATTCCATTCCATTCCATTCCACATTCCATTCCACTTTCCATTTCACGTTCTGTTCCACGTTCCACTCCATTCCATTCCATTCTGAATTCCTCTCTAATCCATACCAAATTTTATTCGATATTCCATTCCATTGCATTCAACATTCCATTCCATTCCAATCGACATTCCATTCCATTCCATTCCATTCCACATTCCATTCCTTTCCGTCCCACATTCCATTGCCCATGCCATTCAACGTTCCATGTCACATTCCATTTCACTTTCCATTCCATGTTCCATTCCAAATTCCAATCCATTCCATTCCACGTTCCATTCCACACTGCATTCCGTTCCACGCTGCATTCCATTCCTTTCCACGTTCCATTCCACATTGCTTTCCACATTCCATTCCATTACATTCCACATTCTATTCCACATTCCACTCCATTCCATTCCACATTCTATCCAACATTCCATTCTACTCCATTCCACATTCTATTCCACATTCCATTCCATTCCTTTACACATTCCATTCCACATTCCATTCCATTCCATTCCATTTTCCATTCTACATTCCATTCCAAGCTGCATTCCACATTCCATTCCACGTTCCATTCCACCTTCCATTCCAAGTTCCATTCTCCGTTCCATTCCACGTTGCATTCCACATTCCATTTCACGTTCCATTTAATTCCATTCCATGTTCCATTGCACATTCTATTCCATTTCATTTCACTTTCTATTCCACATTCCATTCCTTTCTATTCCACATTCCATTCCATGCTACATTCCATTACACATTCCATTCCATTCCTTTCCATATTCCATTGCACATGGCTTGCATTCCATTCCACATTCCATTGCACATTCTGTTGCTCATTACATTCCAATCCATTGCACTCTCCTTTTCACGTTCCATCCCACAGTTCATTCCACATTTCTTTCCACGTTCCATTCCATTCCATTCCACATTGCATTCAGCATTCCAATGCACATTCCCTTCCATACACCATTACATACCATTACACTTTCCATTCCACTTTCCATCCCACATTCAATTCCACATTCCATTCCACATTCCATTTCATTCCATTCCATTCCATTACACGTTCCATTCCACATTTTTTCCATTGCATTCCACTTTCCATTCCACATTCCATTCCATTCCACGTTCCATTCCACATTCCATTCCACGTTCCATTCCACATTGCATTCCACGTTATATTCCACGTTCCATTCCATTCCATTCCACTTTCCATTTCACTTTCCTTTCCATTCCATTCCACGTTCTATTAGATATTCTGTTGTACATTCCATTTCAAGTACCATTCCACATGCCATTCCACGTTGCATTCCACGTTCTATTCCACGTTGCATTCCACATTCCATTCAATTCCATTCCACGTTCCATTCCACATTGCATTCCACATTGCATTCCACGTTACATTCCACATTCCATTGCACATTCCATTCCACGTGCCATTGCACATTCCATTTCAGTTTCCATTCCACGTTCCATTACATGTTCCATTCCATTCCATTCCACGTTCCATTCCACCTTCCATTCCATTCCATTCCACTTTCCATTCCACATTCCATTCCACTTTCCATTCCACGTGCCATTGCACATTCCATTTCAGTTTCCATTCCACGTTCCATTACATGTTCCATTCCATTCCATTCCACGTTCCATTCCACATTCCATTCCATTCCATTCCTCTTTCCATTCCACATTCCATTCCACTTTCCATTCCACATTTCATTACATTCCATTGCACATTCCATTCCAAATTCAATTCCATTCCATTCCACATTTCATTCCACTTTCCATTCCATTCCATTCCACATTCCATTCCATTCCATTCCACATTCCATTCCACTTTCCATTCCGCATTCCATTCCACTTTCCATTCCACATTCCCTTTCACGTTCTATTCCACATTCCATACCACATTCCATTCAACATTCCATACCATTCCATTCCACAATCCATACCACATTGCATTCCATTCCATTCTACTTTACATTCCATTCTATTCCACCTTCCATTCCATTCCATTCCACGTTTCATTCTACTTTCCATTAGATTTTGCTTTCCATTCCATTCCACCTTCTATTCTACGTTCCATTAGAGGTATCATTCCGCATTCTATTGCACATTACATTCCACGTTCCATTCCATGTTCCATTAGAAGTTCTATTCCACGTTCTATTCCAGTCTATTCCACGTTATATTGCATATTCCATTCCTTTCCATTCCACAATCCATTCCATTCCATTCAACATTCCATTCTGTTTCACATTCTATTCCACCTTCCATTCCACTCCATTCCATTCCACTTTCCAATCCACTCCATTTCACATTACATTTCATTCAATACCACATTCCCTTCCATTCTATTTAGTTCCATTCCACTTTCCATTCCATACAATTTTGGATTCAATTCCATTCCATTACACTCCACATTCGATTCTATTCCATTCCAGATTCCATTCCATTACATTCCACATTTCATTTCATTCCATTCCATTCCAAATTCCATACCATTCCATTGCATTCCACATTCCATTCCACATTCCATTCCACATTCCTTTCCATTCCATTCCTAATTCCATTCCACTGCGTTCCATTCCATTCCATTCCGCATTCCAATCCACGTTCCATTCTATGTTCCATTCTAAGTTCCATTCCATTACATTCCGTTACATTCCAATCTGGATTCCTTTCCATTCGATTCCTTTCCACATTCCATCCCATTTCACATTGCATTGTATTCCTTTCCACATTCCTTTCCTTTCCATTCAATGTTACATTCCACTTTCGTTTGCACATTCAATTCCACATTCCAGTCTAAGTTCCACTCCATTCCATTTCCCTTTCCATTCCACAATCCGTTCCACATTCCATTCCATGCTTCATTCCTTGTTCCATTCCATTCCATTCCATGTTCCATTCCACATTCCATTCCATGACTTTCCACATTCCATTCCACATTCCATTCCATTCCATTCTATTCCAAATTTCATTCCATTCCACATTCCACTCCATTCCATTCCACACACCATTCCACATACCCTTCCATTCCATTCCACATTCTTTTTCATTCCATTCCACATTCCATTAGATTCCATTCAACTTTCCATTCCACGTACATTCCATGTTGCATTCCGCATTCCTTTCCATTCCATTCCACGTTCATTTCCACATTGCATACCACCTTCCATTCCGTTTCATTCCACTTTCCATTCCCCATTCCATTCCACATTCCATTCGATTCCATTCCACATTCCATTCCACGTTCCAATCCATTCTTTTCCACGTTCCATTCCACGTTCCATTCCATTCCATTCCACATTCCATTCCATTCCATTCCACATTCCATTCCACAATCCATTCCATTCCATTCCACATTCCATTCCATTCTATTCCACATTCCATTCCAAGTTATATCCCTCGTTCCATTCCACATTCCATTCCACGCTGCATTCCAATACATTCCTTGTTCCATTCCACGTTGCATTCCACATTCCATTCCATTCCATTCCACTTTCAATTCAACGGTCTATTCCATTCCATTACACGTTCCATTCCGCATTCCTTTCCATTACATTCTACATTGCATGCCACATTCAATTCCACATTCCATTTCACATTCCATTCCACTGCATTCAACATTGCATTCTCATTCCATTCCACATTCCCTTCCATTCCATTCCATTCCACTTTCCATTGCACATCCCCATCCACGTTCCATTCCATATTCCATTCCACCTTCCAATACAGGTTCCATTCCACGTTCGATTCCACCTTCCATTTCATTACATTCCTGTTTCTATTCCACATTCCATTCCACATTCCATTCCAAATTACGTTGCGTTCTATTCCACTTTCCATTTCACTTTCCATTCCACATTCAATTGCATTCCATTCCACATTCCATTCCACATTCCATTCACATTCCATTCCACTTTCCATTCCACATTCCATTCCATTGCTTTCCACATTCCATTGCAGTTTCCATTCCACATTCCATTCTCTTTCCCTTGCATTTCATTCCACATTTCATTACACTTTCCACTGCATTGCAATTCACTTTCCATTCCACATTCCATTCCATTCCATTCCATTCCATTGCACCTTCAGTTCCACATTCCATTCCACATTCCATTCCGCAGTACATTCCACATTCCATTCCACATTCCATTCCGAATTCGATTCTCATTTCATTGCATTTCATTCCTCATTCCATTCCACATTCATTGCATTCCAGTTCACATGCCATTCCACATTGCATTCCATTCCATTCCACGTTCCATTCCATATTCCATTTCACATTCCATTCCACAGTCCATACCATTCTATTACACATTTCATTCCATTCCAATCCACATTCCTTTCAACATTTCATTCTATTCCATTCCATGTTCCATTAAAAATTCCATTCTTCATTCCATTCCATTCCATTCCACATTCCATTCCTTTCCATTTAATTCTATTCCGCATTCCATTCCACTTTCCATTAAATCCTATTCCGCTTTCCATTCCTTTCCATTCCACATTCCATTCCATTCCAATCCATGTGTCATTCCACATTTCATTCCATTCCATTCCACAATCAATTCCACATTCCATTTCATTCTATTAAACATTCCATTCCATTCCATTACACATTCCATTCCATTCCATTCCTTTCCTTTCCCTGTTCCATTCCACATTCCATTCCTTTACATTGCACGTTCCATTCCACACTGAAATCCACATTCCATTCAACATCCATTCTGTTCCATTCCTCATTCCATTCCACATTGCATCCCACTTTCTATTCCACATTCCATTCCACGTTACATTCGAAATTTCATTCCTTTCCATTTCACTTTCCATTCCACATTCCATTCCATTCCATTCCAAGTTCCATTCCACATTCCATTTCATTGCATTCCAAGTTGATTTCCACACTCCATTCCGCATTCCATTACACATTCCATTCCTTCTTATTCCACATTTCATTCCACAATCAATTCCACATTCCATTCCACTTTCCATTTCACATTCCATTAAATTCCATTCCAGATTCCATTCAATTCCACACTCCATTCCACATTCCATTCCACTTTCCATTCCATTTCTTTCCTCATCCCATTACTTTCCACATTCCATTCCACATTCCATTCAACATTCCATTCCACTTTCCATTCCATGTTCCATTCCATTTCTTTCCATGGTCGATTCCACATTACTTTCTCATTCCATTGCATTCCATTCCACATTTCATGCCACATTCCATTCCATTCCATTCCACATTCCATTCCACATTGCATTCAACGTTCCATTCCATGTTCAATTCCACGTTCCATTCCATGTTAAATTCCATTCCATTTTACCTTCCATTCCTTTCCATTCCACGTTCCATTTCGTTCCATTCCATATTCCATTCCTCCTTCCATTTCACATTCTTTTTCATAATCTATTTCTCTTTCCATTTCCATTCCATACCATTCCATTACACATTCCATTCCATTCCATTCCACATTCCGTTCCATTCCATTCTACGTTCCATTCCATTCCACATTCCATTCCATTTCATTCCACATTCCATTCTAATCCAGTCCTCATTCCATTCCATTCAATCCCAAATTCCGTTCCGCATTGCATTCCATTCCTTTCCACATTACTTACCACATTCCATTCCATTCCATTCCACGTTACATTCCATTACATTCCACATTCCATTCCACATTCCATTCCACGTTCCATTCCATTCAATTCAACGTTCCATTTCACTTTTCATTAGAAGTTCCATTCCATTCCATTCCACGTTCCATTCTACTTTCCATTAGTGGTTCCATTCCACGTTCCACTCCACGTTCCATTTCTTTCCATTCCACGTTACATTCCACAATCCATTCCATTCCATTCCACATTCCATTCCATTCCATTCTACATTCCATTCCATTCCACGTTCCATTCCACATTCCCTTCCACATTTCATTCCATTCCATTCCACCTTCCATTCCACATTCCATACCAGATTCCATTCCAATCGATTCCACATTCCATTCCATTCCATTCCGTATTCCAATCCACATTCCATTAAACTCCATTCCACATCCCATACCACATTCCATTCCACGTTCCATTTGATTCCGTTCCACTTTCCAATCCACTTTCCATTGGACGTTGCATTCCACTTTCCATTCCACCTTCCATTCCATGGTCCATTCCACGTTCCTTTCCCTGTTCCATTCCTTTCCATTCCATGTTCCATTCCATTCCATTCCACTTTCCCTTTCATTCCATTGCACGTTACATTCCACATTCCATTTTACATTCCATTCCGCCTTCCATTGCATTCCTTTCCTTTCCATTCCACATTCCGTTCCATTCCATTCCACTTCCCATTCCATTCAATTTTATATTCCATTCTATTCCTTTACTTTCCATTCCTCTACTTTCCATTCCTCTACTTTCCATTCCACATTCCATTCCAAATGATTCCGCATTCCATTCCATTCCATTCCTTTCCATATTCCATTACATTCCATTCCATTCCATATTTCATTCCATTCCATGCCACATTCCATTCCATTCGATTCCATTCCACATTCCAGTCTACTCCATTCCATTCCATTGCACATTCCATACCTTTCCATTCCATTCCACATTCCATTCCACATTACATACCACATTCTATTCCCTTCCATCCCACATTCCATTACATTCCATTGCACAATCCATTCCACATTCAATTCCACTTCCCATTCCACGTTCTATTCCATTCCATTATATTCCGCAATCCATGACATTCCATTCCATTCCATTCCTGATTCCTTTCCATTCTATCTCACATTCTATTCCACATTGCCTTCCATTCCATTCCACTTTCCATTCCACATTCCATTCCACATTCCATTCCGTTCCATTCCATATTCCATAATTTTCCAATCCACATTTCATTCCACAATCCACGCCGCCTTGCATTACATTCCATTCCACGTTCCATTCCACTTTCTATTCCACATTCCCTTTCATTCCATTCAACGTTCAATTCCACATACCTTTCCATTCCATTCCAGGTTCTCTTCCAGTTTCCATTCCACATTGTTCTCCACACTCCATTCCTCATTCCATTCCACGTTCTTTTCCACGTTCCATTCCACTTTCCATTCCACATTCCATTCCACGCTCCATTCCGCATTCCATTCCACGTTCCATTCCAGATTCCATTCCAAGTTCCATTCCACATTCCATTCCACATTCTTTTCCACATTCCCTTACGTTCCATTACACATCCTATTCCACGTTCCATTCCACATTCCATTACACAATCCATTCCATTTCATTCCACCTTCCTTTCCACATTCCATTCCACATTCAATTCGATTCCATTCCACATTACATTCCACATTGCATTCCATTTCAGTCCGCATTCTAATCGTCATAATATTCCTTTCCTTTCCATATTCCATTCCATTCCAGTGCACATTCCATTACGCATTCAATTCGATGTTCCATTACACATTCCATTCCAGAATCGATTCCACATTCCATTCCATTATATTCCACATTCCTTTCCAGATTGCATTCCATTCCAGTCCACATTCCATTCCATTCCATTCCACTTTCCATTCCACATACATTTCCAGATTTCCTTTCGCTTTCCATTCCTTTCCGTTCCACATTCCATTCCACATTCCGTTCCATTCCATTCCACATTCCATTCCACATTCCGTTCCATTCCATTCCACATTCCATTCCACATTCCATTCTTCTCCGTTCCACACTCCATTCCACGTTCTATTCCATTCCATTCCACATTCCATTCTATTCTATTTCACTTTCCATTCGTTTCAATTCCTTATTTCTTTCCATTCCAGTTCCAATCCATTCCATTCCATTCCATTCCATTCCACATTCCATTGCAAATTCTATTCCACATTTCACTCCACATTCTATTCCACATTCCCTTTCATTGCATTCCATGCCATTCCGTTGGATTCCACATTCCTTTCCACATTCCATTCCACATTCCATTCCGCATTGCATTCCATTCCATTCCACGTTGCATACCACATTCCATTCCATTCCATTCCACTTTCGTTTAAACATTCCATTCCACATTATATTCCTTTCCATTCCACATTCCATTCCAAATTCCATTCCACATTCCATTCCATTCCATTCCACATTCCATTTCATTCCTTTTCACACTTCATTCCACATTCCATTCCGTTCCATTCAACTTTCCATTCCACATTCCATTCCATTCCATTCCTCATTCCATTGCATTCCATTCTCCATTCCTTTCCACATTCTACTCCATTCCATTCCACATTTCGTTCCATTCCATTCCACATTATATTCCACATTATATTCCACATTCCATTCCACCTTCCATTCCATGCCATTTCAGGTTCCTTTCCACATTCCATTCCATTGCATTACACATCCCATTCAATGTTCCATTCAATTTCATTCCACGTTCCATTCTACGTTCCACTCCATTCCATGCCACTTACATTTGCACATTCCATTCTTCCGTCCATTCCACATTACATTCCGTTTCATTCCACATTCCATTCCACATTCCATTCCTTTCCATTCCACTTTCCATGAAACATTCCATTCCATTCCATTCCACAATCCATTCCACTTTCCATTCCATTAGATACCACATTCCTCTCCACATTCAATTCCATTCCATTCAATTTCATTCCACATTCTTATCCATTTCGTTCCACATTCCATTCAATTCCATTTCAGATCCCATTCCATTACATTCCACATTCCAATCTATGTTCCATTCCATTCCATTCCACTTTCCATTCCATTCCACTCCACATTCCATTGCTCCTTCCAAATCACATACCATTCCATTGCATTCCACATTCCATTGCATTCCATTATACATTCCATTGCATTCATTTCCACATTCCATTCATTTCCACATTCCATTCCACATTACATTCACCATTCCATTGCATTCCATTCCACGTTCCATTCCTCGTACCATTCCATGTTCCACTCCATTCCATTCCACGTTCCATTCCACATTACATTCCATTCCATTTCAAGTTCCCTTCCACATTCCACGCCACATTCCTTTCAGAGTTCCATTCCATGTTCCACTCCATTCCATTCCACATTCCTTTCCTTTCCACATTCCATTCCACTTTCCATTCGGCTTTCCATTTTGTTCCATTCCACATGCCATTCCACACTCCCCTCGACATTCCATTCCACGTTCCATTCCACATTCCATTCCACATTCCATTCCAGATTCCATTCCATTCCATTCCACATTCCTTTACAAGTTCCTTTCCACATTCCATTACACGTTGCATACCACCTTCCATTTCATTACATTCCTCATTTTAGTCCACGTTCGATTCCATTGCATTCCACTTTCCTTTCCACATTCCATTCCACATTCCACTCCCCATTCCATTACACAATCCGTTCCTCATTGCATTCCATTCCATTTAACATTCCATTCCACACTGAATTCCACGTTTCATTCCACGTTTCATTCCACGTTGCATTCAACGTTCCATTCCTTTCCATTCCTCCTTTAAGTCCAGATTCCATTCCATTACATTCCACTTTCCTTTCCACATTCCATTCCACATTACATTCTGTTCCAGTCCACATTCCATTCCACATTCCACTCCACATTCCATTCCATCCCATTCGACATTCAGGTGGACATTCCATTCAACATTCCATTCCACATTACATTCCATTCGATTCCACATTACATTCCACATTCCACTACATTCCATTCCACATTACATTAAACGTTCTATTCCACATTCCATTCCATTCCAGTCCACATTCTGTTACACGTTGCATTCCGTTCTATTCGACTTTCCATTTTACGATACATTCCACATTCCATTCCAGTTTCCATTTCAGATTCCATTCCACATTCCATTTGACATTCCATTCAATTCCATTTCACATTCCAGTCCACATTCCTTCCATTCCATTCCACTTTCCCTTCCACATTCCATTCCACTTTCCATTCCATTCCATTGTGCGTTGCATTCCAACTTCCATTCCACGTTCCATTTCACTTTCCATTCCACATTCCATTCCATTCCATTCCACATTACATACCATACCACACCATTCCATTCCACAATCCATTCCATTCCATTCCACTTTTGTCTCCACATTCCATTGCACATTCCATTCTGCTCCATTCCACATTCCATTCCGCACTCCATTCCACATTCCATTCCACATACCATTCCATTCTATTCCGTATTCCATTCCACATTCGATTCCACATTCCATTCCGTTCCATTCCACATTCCATTGCATTCCATTCCATGTTCCTTTCCACATTCCATTCCATTCCACATTCCATTCCACTGAATTTCACTTTCCATTCCAGAGACTATTCCACATTCCATTCCACATTCCATTCCATTCCACATTCCATTCCATTCCATTCCATTCCAGATTCCATTCCACATTCCATTCCGCAGTCCATTCCACATTCCATTCCACGTTCCATTTTCCTTCCATTGCATTTCGTTCCACATTCTATTCCACAATCCATTGCATTGCAATTCACCTGCTATTCCACATTCCTTTCCATTCCATTCCATTCCATTCAACATTCAATTCCACATTCCATTCCGCATTCCATTCCGCAATCCAATCCATTCCATTCCACATTCCATTCCATTCCAATGCACATTTCATTCCAAATTTCATTCCATTGCTTTCCACATTCCATTCAACGTTCCATTCTACTTTCCATTCTGTTAAATTCCACATTCCATTACATTCCATACCATTCCATTCCATTCCACGTTCCATTCCAATGCCCATTATATTCCATTCCACATTCCATTCCATTCCATTCCACATTCCATTCCATTTCAATCCATATTTCATTCCACATTTCATTCCATTACATTGCACATTCCATTCCTCATTCCATTCCACATTCCAATCCATTCTATTCCAAATTCCATTAAATTCCATTCCATTCAATTCCATGTTCCACTCCACATTCCATTCCATTCCATTCCACGTTCCATTCCACATTCAATTCCAGATTGCATTCCATATTCCATTCCGTTCCATTCCACATTTGATTTCACATTCTGTCCTATGTTACACATTCCATTCCACATTCTATTAGATGTTATAATCCACTTTCAATTCCATTGCATTTCACGTTCCATTCCACATTCCATTCCATTCCAAGTTCCGTTCCACATACCATTCCACTCTCCATTCAATTCCATTCCACGTTCCATTCCACGTTCCATTCCATTCCATTCCATGTTCCATTCCATATTTCATTGCATTCCATTCCATGTTCTATTCCACACTCCGTTCCACATTCCATTCCAAATTCTATTCCTTTCTATTCCACATTCCTTTCCACAATCCATTCTACATTCCAATCCACTTTCAGTTCCACATTCCATTAAATTCCCTGCCACATTCCATTCCAAATTCCATTCCATTCCATTCCACACACCATTCCACATTCCAGTCCACAAACCATTCCATTCTATTCCACATACCATTCCACATTCCATTCCACTTTCCATTCCACGTTCCATTCGATTTCATTCCATGTTCGATTCCACATTCCATTCCATTCCATTAAACATTCCATTCCACATTCCATTCCACATTCCATTCCACATTCCATTCCGTTCCATTGCCCATTCCGTTCCACATTCCATTCCATTCCGTTCCACATTCGTTTCCATTACACTCCACATTTCATTCCACATTCCCTTTCATTCCGTTCCACACTCCATTCCAATTGCCATTCCATTGAATTCCATGTTCCATTCCACGTTTCATTCCACATTCCGTTCCAAATTCCATTCCATATTCCATTCCTTTCCATTCCGCATTCCATTCCACATTCCATTCCAAGTTCCATTCCATTGCATTCCACATTCCAATCCATTGCATTCCTCATTCCATTCCATTCAATTGCACAATCAATTCCATTCCACATTCCATTCCATTCCATTCCATTCCACATTCCATTCCATCACATTCCTCATTCCATTCCATTCTATTGAATTCCATTCCATATTCCCATCTATTCAATTCCATTCTATCTTCCATTCCATTTCATTCCACATTCCATTCCATTGAATTCCACATTCCATTCCATGTTCCATTCCACGTTGAATTCTATGTTCCATTACACAACCCATTTCAGGTTCCATTCCTTTCCATTCCACATTCCATTCATTTCCACTCCCAATTCCATTCAATTCCATTCCACATTCCATTACATTACAGTCAACATTCCATTCCATTACATTCCACTTTCCATTCCACATGCCATTCCACATTGAATTCCACATTCTTTTCCACGTTCCATTCCATTTAATTCCACATTCCGTTCTATTCCAATCCACATTCCATTCCACGTTCTATTCCATTCCATCCCCATTCCATACCATTCCATTCCACATTCCATTCCTTTCAATTCCTCACTTCATTGCATTGCATTGCAGTGCATATTCCTTTCCATTCCATTAGTCATTTCATTCCATTCAATTGCATTCCGCATTCCATTCTATTCCATTCCCATTCCATTAAATTCCAATCCATTATATTGCACATTCCATTCCATTCCATTCCACGTTACATTCCATTCCATTCTAAATTCCATTCCATATTCCGTTCCACATTACAGTGCTTTCCATTTTGCAATCCGTTCCACATTTCATTCCATTCCATTCCACATTGCATTCCACATTCCATTCCATTACATTCGACTTTCCATTGCACATTGCATTGCATTCCATTCAACATTCCTTTCCATTCAACTCCACCTTCCATTCCACATTCCTTTCCATTCCATTCCACATTAAATTGCACATTTCATTCCACATTTCATTCCATGTTCCATTCCATTCCTTTCCACGTTCCATTCCATGTTACATTACACATTCCATTCCACATTTCATTTCACATTGCATTCCGTTCTATTCCACATTCCATTCCATTCCACGTTCCATACTACATTTTATTCCATATCCAATTCCGCATTCCATTCCACAATCCATTCGACATTCCATTCCAAATTCCATTGCATTACACATTCCATTCCATTAGACATTCCATTTCATTCCATTCCACATTCCATTACAAATTCCATTCCATATTCCATTCCATTCCATTCCAATACACATTCCAATCCTTTCCATTCCACATTAAATTCCACCTTCCATTCCACATTCCATTCCACATTCCATTGCACATTCCATTCCATTTCATTCTATTCCACATTCCGTTCCATTCCCTTCCACATTGCTTTCCATTCCTTTCCACATTCCATTCCACATTCCATTCCATTCCATATTCCTTTCCACATTTCATTCCATTCAAATCGACTTTCCATTCCATTCCATTCCAGTCCACATTCCATTCCATTCCTTCCATTCCGCATTCCATTCCATTCCAATCCACATTCCATTCCATTCCATTCCACGTTCCATCCCATTCTATTCCACATTCCAATCCACTTTGCAATCCATTCCACATTGCATTCCATGCAATTCCACATTAAATTCCATTCCATTACACATTCTTTGCATTCCATTCTGCATTCCACTCCACATTACATTCCAATCCATTCCCCGTTGGATTCCATGACTTTCCACATTCCATTCCATTTTCCATTCCATTCCAAATTCCTTTCCACATTCCATTCCATTCCATTCCACATTCCATTGCACATTCTATTCCATTCCATTCCACATTCCATTGCATTTCTTTCCATTCCAGTCCTCGTTCAATTCGATTCCTTTCCATTCAACATTACATTCAACATTTCATTCCATTAAATTCCACATTCCATTCAACTTTCCATTCCACATTCCATTCCATTAAATTCTGTATACCATTCTACATTCCATTCCACTAAATTCTGTATACCATTCTACATTCCATTCCACATTCCATTCCACATTCCATTCCATTCCTTTCCATATTCCATTCCAAATTCCATCCCATTGCATTCCATTTTCCATTCCATTTCTTTCCACGTTCCATACCATTATATTCCACATTTCATTCCATTTCATTCCATATTCTATTCCTTTCAACATTCTATTCCATTCCGTTCATTTCCACCTTCCATTCCACATTCCATTCCATTCCATTCCACATTCAATTGCACATTCCATCCCATTCCATTCGACATTCCATTCCATTTCTTTCCACATTCCATTTGACATTCCATTCCACATTTCATTTCATTCCATTACAATTTCCGTTCCACATTCCATTGAATTCCATTCCAAGTACTATTCCACTCCATTCCACATTGCATTTCATTCCATTCCACATTCCACATTCCATTCCACGTTCCATTCCACCTTCCATTAAATGTTCCATTCCATTCCATTCCAAGATGCATTCCACGTTGCATTCCATTCAATTCACAATTACATTCCATTCCATTCCACATTCCATTGCATTCCATTCCATTCCCCATTCCAATCTTTTTTATTACCCATTCCATTACATTCCATTCCACATTTCATTCCCCGTTCCATTCGACGTGCCATTCCACTTTCCATTCCATCTCCATTCCACGTTCCAATCCACGTTCCATTCCACAGTCCATTACATTGCGTTCCATTCCACATTACATCCCATTCACCACTGCATTCCATTTCATTCCACATTCCATTCCATTTTCCTTTCCATGCCATTCCACATTCCATTCCACTTTCCATTCCATTCCTTTTCAAATTCCATTCTATGTTCCATTCCATTGCATTCCACATTCCACTCCACCTTCCATTCCACTTTCCATTCCATTCCATTTCACATTCCATTTCATGTTCCATTCCATTGCATTCCACATTCCATTCCACTTTCCATTCCATTCCATTCCCCTTTCCTTTCCACATTTACTTCCATTCGACTCCATTCCACATTCCATTCAATTCCATTCCACATTCCATTCCATTTCTTTGCACTTTACATTCCATTCCACATTCCATTCAATTCCATATCCCATTCCACATTCCATTCCCTTCCATTCCACATTCCAATCCATTCCCTTCCACGTTACATTCCTTTCCATTACAAATTCCATTCCATTCACTTCCACATTCCATTGCACATTCCATTCCCTTCCATTACACATTCCATTCCCTTCCATTACACATTCCATTCCCTTCCATTCCACATTCCATTCCATTCCATTCCACATTCCATTCCATTCCATTCCACATTCCATTCCATTCCATTCCACATTCCATTCCATTACATTCCACATTCCATTCCATTCCTCAGTGAATTCCATTCCATTCCACAGTGAATTCCATTCCATTCCATATTTCCTACCATTTCCACATTCCATTTCATTCAATTGGACATTCCATTCCATTCCACATTGCATTCCACATTTCATTCCATTCCATTCCACATTCCATTTCATTCCACTCCATTCCACATTAGATTGCATTGCACATTCCATTCCACATTCCATACCAAGCATGCCATTCCTCAATCCATTCCATTACATTCAATTCTACATTCCATTGTTTTTCACAATCCTTTGCTTTCCACATTCCCATCCATTCCATTCCATTCTTCCTTCGATTCCATTTCATTCCACTTTACATTCCACTTTCAATTCCATTCCATCCCACGTTACATTCCACTTTCCATTCCACTCCATCCCACATTCCATTCCATTCCATTGGACATTCCATTCCATATTCCATTCCAAATTCCATTCCACATTCCATTCGTTTCCATGCCACATTCCATTCCTTTAAATTCCACCTTCCATTCCATTCCGTTGCACATTCCATTCTATTCCCTTCCATTCCATTACACATTCCATTCCATTCCATTCCACATTCATTCCATTCCATTCCACGTTCCTTTCCATTCCTTTCCACTCCAAATTCCATTCCATATTGCATTCCATTCCATTCCACTTTCCATTCCACATTCCATTCCATTCCATTCCACATTCCATTCCATTACGTTGCACATTACATTCCATTCCACGTTCAATTCAATTCCATATTCCATTCCACATTCCATTCCCTTCCATTCCACATTCCATTCCATTCCATTCCACGTTACATTTCTTTCCATTCCATATTCCATTCCATTCCATTCCATTCTCTTCCACATTGCACTCCACATTCCATTCCATTCCATTCCACATTCCACTGCATTCCATCCCACATTCCATTCCATTCCATTCCACATTCCATTCGATTACATTCCACACTCCATTCCATTCCTCAGTGAATTCCATTCCATTCCAAATTGTGTTCCATTCCATTCCATATTTCTTACCTTTTCCACATTCCATTTCATTCAATTTGACATTCCATTCCATTCCACATTCCATTCCGCATTCCATTCCATTGCATTCCATTCCACATTCCATTCCATTCCATTCCATTCCACATTCCATTGTTTTCCACATTCCATTCCATTCCACAATCCAATTCATTCCATTCCATTCTTCCTTCCAATCAATTTCATTCCACTTTACATTCCACTTTCAATTCCATTCCATCTCACTTTACATTCCACTTTCCATTCCACTTCATGCCACATTCCATTCCATACCATTCAACATTCCATTCCACATTGCATTCCATTCCATTCCACGTTGCATTTCACTTTCTATTCCATTCTATTCCACATTCCCTTCCACGGTCCATTGCAATCCTCTTTCCATTCCATTCCATTCCATTGCACATTCCTTTCCATTCCGTTCCACATTCCGTTCCATTCCAAATTCCATTCCATTCCTTTCCACATTCCATTCAATTCCATTCAATTACATTACACATTCCATTCTTTTCCTTATGACATTCCATTGCATTCCTTTCCATTCCCATCCATTCCATTACATTCAGCATTCCATTCCACATCCCATTCCATTCCATTCCACATTTCATTCCTCATACCTTTCCACATTCCATTCCATCCCTTTTCACATTCCATTCCACATTCCATTCGATTCCATTCCACATTCCATTCCATATTCCATTCATTTCCATTTCGCATTCCATTCCATTAAATTCCACAGTCCATGCCGTTCAGTTCCACATTCCATTCCATTCCATTACACATTCCATTACACATTCCATTCCCTTGTATTTCAAATTCCATTGAATTCCATTCCACATTCCATTCAATTCCATTCCACATGGCATTCCATTCCATTCCACTTTCCATTCCACATTGCAATCCATTAAATTCCACCTTCAATTCCATTCCATTCCATGTTCCATTCCATTTCATTCCAATCAATTCTACATTCCATTCTATTCCACATTCCATTCCATTCCATTCCACTCCAAATTTCATTCCATTGCATTCCAATTTCCATTCCGTTACCTTCCACGTTCCATTCCATCCCATTCCGTGTTCCTTTCCGTGATATTCCACGTTCCATTCCATTCCATTCCATTGCAGATTCCATTCCATTCCACATTGCATTCCACATTGAACTCCACTTCATTCCACATTCCGTTCCACATTCCATTCCATTCCATTCCACATTCCTTTCCATTCCACTCCATTTTCCATTCCACATTCCATTCCATTTCATTCCATTACACGTTACATTGGAATCCATTCCACATTCCATTCCATTCCACATTCCATTCCATTCCACATTCCATTCCATTCCACATTCCATTCCTTTCCACATTCCATTCCATTCCATTCCATTCCACCTTCCATTCCATTCCATTCCAACTTCCATTCCATTCTATTACACATTCCGTTCCATTATATTCCCCGTTCCATTCCATTCCACATTCCCTTCCATTCCATTATACATTCCATTCTACATTCCATTCCATTTCATCCCACATTTCCTTTCTTTCAATTCCACACTCCATTCCACATTCCATTCCTCATTCCGTTCCATTCCATATTCCATTCCAATCCCTTCCACATTCCATTCCATTACATTCCGATTTCCATTCCATTCCATATTCCATTCCATTCCACTTTCCATTCCAATGCATTCCACAGTCCATTCCATTCAATTCAGCCTTCAATTCTATTCCATTCCACCTTCAATTCCATTGCATTCCACATTGCATTCCATTTGATTCCTCGTACCCTTCCATACCGTTGCATTCCCTTGCATTCCAAATTCCATTCCATTCAATTCCACATTTCATTCCATTAAATTCCACCTTTCATTTCTTTAAATTCTATGTTCCATTCCATTCCATTCCATTCCACATTCCATTTCATTCCACATTCCTTTCCATTCAAATCCACTCCAAATTCCATTCCATTTCATTGCACATTCCATTCCGTTACATTCCACGTTCCATTTCATTTCATTCTGCATTCCATTCCATTATATTCCGTGTTCCATTCCATTATATTCCGCGTTCCATTCCCTTCCATTCCATTCCACATTCCATTCCATTCCATTAAACATTCCATTCAACTTTAATTTGCACTCCATTCCACCTTCCATTCCATTCCATTTCTCTTTGCATTCCACATTCCATTCCATTCTATTAAACATTCCATTTCTTTCCATACCACATTCCATTCCACTTTTGATTCCATTCCGTTCCACATTCCTTTCCATTCCATTACATATTCCATTTCATTCCATTCCACATTCCATTCCACATTTGATTCCATTCCGTTCCACATTCCTTTCCATTTAATTACATATTCCATTTCTCATTCCATTCCATTCCATTCCATTCCATTCCACATTGCATTCCATGCCATTCCACACTCCATTCCATCCCACTATACATTCCATTCCACAATCCATTCAATTCCACATTCCAATCCTTTCCACTCCATTCCATTACACGTTCCATTCCATTCCCTTCCACCTTCCATTCCATTCCATTCCACGTTCCGTTCTATTATATTCCACGTTCAATTCCTTTCCAGTATATTCCACGTTGCATTCCATTCCATTCCATTCCACATTCCATTCCATTCTATTCTACATTCCATACCACATTGCATTCAACTTCAATTCACATTTGATTCCATTCCATTCCACATTCCAATCCATTCCATTCTTCATTCCTTTCCACATTCCATTCCACTGCAATTCACATTCCATTCCATTCCATACCAATTTCTATTTCACTCCATTCCACATTCCATTCCATTCCATTTCACTTTACATACCATTCCATTCCACATTCCATTCCATTCCAATCTACATTACATTGCACATTTCATTCCATGCCATTCCACATGCCATTCGTTTAATGTCCACATTCCATTCCATTCCATTCCATTCCGGATTCCACTCCATTCCATTCCACATTCCATTCCATTCTTTTCCACGTTACATTCCATTACATTCCACATTCCATTCCATTCCATTCCATTCCATATTCCATTCCATTCCATTCGGCATTCCATTCCATTCCATTACACGTTCCATTCCATTCCACTCCACATTCCATGTCATTCCATTCCATTCCACAATCAATTCCACATTCCATTCCATTCCCCGTTCCATTCCACATTCCATTCCACATTCCTTTCTATTCCGCGTTCCGTTGCACTATCCATTCCACGTTCCATTTCATATACCATTCCATTCCATTCCACGTTCCATTCCACATTCCATTCCATTCCACATCCCATTTCATTTAATTTCACATTCCATTCTGTTACATTCCACGTTCCATTCCGCATTCCATTCCATTCCATTCCACATTCCATTTCATTTCCTTTCACATTCTTTCCTTGTTCCATTCCATTCCATTCCACATTGCATTCTACATTCAATTCCCGAATCCATTTGACATTCCATTCCATTCCACTTTCCATTCCACATTCCATACCGCTTTCCATTACATTCCTCGTTCCAGTCCACTTTTCATTTTACTTTCCATTCCACATTCCATTCCATTCCATTCCAACTTACATTCCATTCCATTCCGTTCCATTCCATTCCATTCCACATTCCATACCCCATTCCATTCCACTCCACTCCACTTTCCAGTCTATTCCATTCCTCATTCCATTCCATTCCATTCCAGGTTCCATTCCATTCCATTCCATTCCACCTTCCATTCAACTTTCCATTCCATTCCATTCCAATTCCATTCTATTCCACATTCCATTCCAGAGGGCATTCCAATCCATTCCACATCCCTTTCCACATTTCACTCCATTCCATTCCACATTCCATTACATTCAACATTCCAGTCCATTCCATTACACATTCCTTTCCATTCCATCCCCCATTCCACATACCATTCCATGTTCCATTCAACGTTCCTTTCCATGTTCCATTCCACGTTCCATTCTATTCCATTCCACATTCCTTTCCACGTTCCATTCCATTCCCTTCCATATTCCATTCCATTCAATTCTGCATTGCATTCCATTGCACATTCAGTTCCATTCCTTTCCTATCCACATTCAATCCATTCCATATTCCATTCCATTCCATTCCGTTTCCCACTCCATTCCATTCCGTTCCACATCCATTCCATTCCATTTCACATTCCATTCCATTCCATTCCTTTCCATTCCACTTTCCTTTGCATATACCTTTCCATATTCAATTTCACTTTCCATTCCTTTCCTTTCCCCATTCCATTCCACTCCATTCCACATTCTATTCCATTCCATTCCATATTCCAAATTCCATTCTAATTTCCATTCCACGTTCCATTCCATGTTATATTCCATTCCATTCCGAGTTCCATTCCATAGTCCATTCCATTCCTTTTCATTCCACATTCCATTCCGTTACATTCCATTATCCATTCCATTCCACATTCCATTCCACATTTCATTCCTATCCATTCTACATTCCGTCACACTTTCCATTCCATTCCATTGCACGTTCCATTCCGTTCCATTCCACGTTCCTTTCCATTCCATTCCAGGTTCCATTGCACTTTCCATGCCACGTTCCATTCCACGTTCTATTCCACTTTCCATTCCACGTTTCATTGCATTCCATTCCACTTTCCACTGCACGTTCCATTCCGCGTTCCATTCAACGTTCCAATACATTCTATTCCACATTCAATTCCATGCCATTCCACATTCCATTCCACATTCCATTCCTTTCCATTCCACATTCCATTTCATTCGATTCCACAGTCCATTCCATTCCATATTCAATCCCACATTCCATTCCATTCCATTCAACTTTCCATTCCACATTCCATGCCATGCCATTCCAGTTTGCATTCAACAATCCATTCCATTCCACTCCACTTTCCATTTCATTCAATTACATTCCAGTCCACATTCCATTCCATTCAATTCCACTCCATATTCCATTCCATTCCATTCCACATTCCATTCCTCATTCCATTCCATTCCATTCCACTTTCAATTCCATTCGTTTCTTCATTCCATTCCATTCAATTCCATAGCAGACCTCATTCAATTCCATTCCATTCCATTCCACTTTCCTTTCCATTCCGTTCCACATTTCATTCCATTTCATTTCTCCTTCCATTCCATTGAATTCCACGTTCCATTCCGTGTTCCATTCCATTACATTCTACGTTCCATTCCACATTCCTTTCCATGTTCCATTACATCCCATTCTAATTTCCAATGCACGTTCCATTCTACTTTCTATTCCACTTTCTATCCCATTATATTCCACGTACCATTCCAGTTTCCTTTCCATTCCATTCTACATTCCTTTCCACAATACATTCCATTCCATACCATTCCACATTCCATTCCATTCCATTCTGCATTCCTTTACTTTCCAATCCACATTCCATTCCATTCCTTTCCGCATTCCATTACATTCCATTGTGTTCCACTTTCCATTCTATTGAATTCCATTGTACATATCATTCCAAAGCATTCCATATTCCATTCCAATACATACCATTGCATTCCATTCCATTCCTTTACACAATCCTTTCCAGTCCATTCTGTTCCAGATTTCACGCCATTCCATTCCATTCCACATTCAGTTCCATGCCACATTCCATTCCATTCCATTCCACATTCAATTCCACTACACATTCCATTCAATTCCACATTCCATTAATAATTCCGTTCCATTCCATTTAATTCTCATCCAAATTCCATTCTATTCCACAAACCATTCCATTCCATTCCACATTCCACCCCATTCCTCATTCCATTCCATTCCATTTCACTGGAATGTGGAATGGATTGTGTAATTTCACTGGAATGTGGAGTGGAATGGAATGGAATGTGGAGTGGAATAGAATGGAAACCGGAATGTAATGGAATGGAATGTGAAATGGAATGGAATATAATGAGGAATGGAATGTGGAATGGAAAGTTGATAGGAATGAGGAAAGTAATTGAATGGAATGTGGAATGGAATGTGGAAAGGAATGTGAAATGGAATGTGGAATGGAATGAAATGGAAAGTGGAATGGAGTGCAATGGAATGTAACCTGGAATAGAAAGTGGAATGGAATGTGGAATGGAATGGAATGGAATGTTGAATGGAACGTAGAATTGAAGGTAGATTGGAAGGTGGAATGGAATGGAATGGAAAGTGGAATGGAATATGCATTCCAATGGTATGGAACGTGTAATGCAATGGATTGGAATGTGGAATGGAATGTGGAATATAATGGAGTGGAATGGGGAAAGGAATGGAATGGAAAGTGGAATGTAATGCAATGGAATGTGGAAAGGAAAGGATGGGATAGTTAAATGCAATGGAAAGGAATGTGAAATTGAATGTGGGATAGATAAGAAAAAATGTGGAATGGAATGTGGAATGGAATGGAATGCAGTGGAATGGAATGTGGAATGTATTGGAATGGAATGTGGAATGGAATGCAATGCACTGTAAAGTAAAATGGAATGGAATTGATTGCAGAAAGGAACGTAATGGAATACGGAATGGAATGGAATGGGAAGTGGAACGGAATGGAATGGAAGGTGGAATGAAATTGATTGGAATGTGGAATGCAATGTGGAATGGATTGGAATGGAAAGTGGAATGGAATGTGGAATGGAATGGAATGGAATGTGGAACCGAATGGAAAGGAAAGTGGAATGGAATGGAATGGAATGGAATTTGGAATGGAATGGAATGGAATGGAATGTCAAATGGAATAGGCAATGGAATGGACTGCAATTTCATGATATGAGGAATGTAAAGGAATGGAATGAGGAATGCAAAGTGGAATGGAATGGAATGGAATGTGGAATGGAATGTGCAATGGACTGCATTGGAATGTGGAATGGATTGTGGAATGGAATGGAATGGAATGTGGAATGCACTGTGAAATGGAACGTAATGGAATACGGAATGGAATGCCGAATGGAATATGTGATGGAATGTGGAATGGAATGGAATGTGGAGTGGAATGTTGAATGCAAAGGAATGGAATGTGGAATGGAATGTTGAAAAGAATGTGGAATGGAATATGGAATGGAAGGGAATGGAATGTGGAATGGAACATGGAATGGAACGTGGAATGGAACTTGGATTGGAACTTGGATTGGAACATGGAAAGTAATGTGGAATGGAATGCGGAATGGAACATGGAATGGAATGTGGAATGGAATCTGGAATGGAATGGAATGGAATGGAAGATGGAATGGAAGCTGGAATGGAAGGGAGTGGAATGTGGAAAGGAAACTGGAATTCGATGAGAAATCGTACGTGGAATGGAACGTGGAACGGACTGGAATGGAACGTGGGATGGAATGTGGACTGGAATTTGGAATGGAACGTTAAATGGAATCTGGAATGGAACGTGGAATGGAAAGGAATGGAATGTGGAATGGAATGGAATGGAATTTGAAATGGAATGAAATGGAATGGAATTTGAAATGGAATGGAATGGAATGGAATTTGGAATGGAACTTTAAATGGAAGGTGGAATGGAATGTGGAATGGAAAGGAATGGAATGTGGAATGGAATGGAATGGAATGGAATTTGAAATGGAATGGAATGGAATGGAATTTGGAACGGAATGGTATGTAATGGTATGGAGTGTGGAATGGCATGGAGTGGAACATGGAATAGTACATGGAATGGAAAGTGCAATGGAATGTGGAAAGTAACGTGGAATGAAATGTGGAGTGGATTGGAATTGAACGTGGAATGGAATGGAATGGAATGGGGAATGGAAAGGAAAGGAATTTGGAATGGAATGGAATTTTATGGAAAGTAGTATAGAATTAAATGGAATGGACTAGAATGGTATGGAAAGGAACGCAATGTGGAATGGAATGGAAGGGAAAGTTGAAAGGATTGGTATGGAATGGAATGGAATGTGGAATTGAATGGAATTGAATGTGGAATGGAATGGAATGGAATGTGGAATGAAATGGAAGGGAATATAGAATGAAATTGAATGGATAGTGGAATGGAAAGTGGAATGGAATTCCGAATGGAATGGAATGGAATGGAATGTGGAATTTAATAGAATGGAATGTGAAATGGAATGTGGAGTGGAATGGAAGGGAAAGTCGAATGGAATGTGGAATGGAATGGAATGGAATGTGGAATGGAATGCACAAAGGAATGGAACAGAACATGGAAAGGAACGTGGAATGGAAAGGAACGGAACATGGAATGGAGTGGCATGAAAAATGGAATGGAATATGGAGTGGATCGTGGAGTGCAATGTGGAATGGAATGTGGTAGGGAATGGAATTGAATGTGGAATGGCATGTGGAATGGAATGGAATGGAAGGTGGAACGGAAAGGAATGGAATGTGAAATAGAATGGAATGGAATGGAAAGTGGAAAATAATGGAATGGAATGGAATGCAATGTGAAATGCAATGTGGAATGGAATGTAAAATGGAATGTAGAATACATTGCAAAATAGAATGGAATGGAACATGGAATGGAATGGAATGGGACGTGGAATGGAATGTGCAATGGAATGCGGAATGGAATATGAAATGGAATGGAATGGAACGTGGAACGGATCGTGGAAGGGAATTGAATGGAACGTGTAATGGAATGAGGAATTGGTCGTGGAATGGAACGCGGAATAGAATGGAATGGAATGTGGAATTGAATGTGGCATAGAATGTCAAATGGAAGGTGGAGTGGAATCGAAAGCAATGTGGAATGTAATGTTTATTGGAATGGAGAGGAGTGTGGATTGGAATGGAATGGAAAGTGGAATGGAATGTGGACAGGTATGCAGTGGAATATAGAATGGAATGTGGAATGGAAAGGAATGTGGAATGGAATGTGGAATCGAAAGTGGAATGGAATGGAATGGAACGTTGAATTTAATGAGAATGGAACGGAAAGTTATGTTGAATGGAATGTTTAATAGAAAGTGGAACGGAAATTAGAATGGAATGCAATGGAATGGAATCTTGAGTGCAATGAGGAATGGAATGTGTAATGGAATGTAATGGAATGTTTAATGGAATGTGGAATGGAATGGAATGTGGAATGGAATGTTGAATGGAAAGGAATGGAATGTGGAATGGAATGTGGAATGGAATGTAAAATGGAATGTAGAATGCATTGCGGAATAGAATGAAATGGAACATGGAATGGAATGGAATGTGACGTGGAATGGAATATGCAATGGAATGTGGAATGGAACATGAAATGGAATGGAATGGAAAGTGGAATGGATCGTGGAATGGAATGGAATGGAACGTGTAATGGAACGTGGAATTGGTCATGGAGTGGAACGAGGAATGGAATGGAATGGAATGTGGAATTGAATGTGGAATGGAATGTCGAATGGAAGGTGCAATGGAATCGAAAGCAATGTGGAATGTAATGTGGATTGGAAAGGAGTGGAATGTGGATTGGAATGGAATGGAAAGTGGAATGGAATGTGGACAGGAATGCAGTGGAATATAGAATGGAATGTGGAATGGAAAGGAATGTGGAATGGAATGTGGAATCAAAAGTGGAATGGAATGGAATGGAACGTTGAATGTAATGAGAAAGGAACGGAATATTTTGTGGAATGGAATGTTTAATAGAATGTGGAACGGAAATTTGAATGGAATGGAATGGAATGGAATCTTGAGTGCAATGAGGAATGGAATGTGTAATGGAATGGAATGGAATGTGTAATGGAATGAGAAATGGAATGGAATGTGGAATGTAATGTTGAATGGAAAGGAATGGAATGTGGAATGGAATGTGGAATTGAATGGAATGGAATGTGGAATAGAAAGTGGAATGGAACATGGAATGGAACGCGGAAAGGAACGTGAAATGAAATCTGAAATGGAAAGTGGAATGGAATGTGGAATGGAATATGGAATGGAATGCAATGGAATGGAAGATGGAATGGAACGCGGAATGGAATGGAATGGAAAATGCAATGGAAACTGGAATTCAATGAGGAATGGAATTTGGAATGGAACGTGCAATGGAATGGAATGGAAAGTGGAATGGAATGGAAAGTGGAATGGAGTGTGGAATGGAATTTGGAATTTAACATTAAATGGAATGTGAAATGGAATGTGGAAGGGAAAGGAATGGAATGTGGAATATAATGGAATGGAATGGAATGGAATGGAATGGAATTTGGAATGGAATGGAATAGAATTTAATGAGTAATGGAATGGAATGGAATGGTCTGGAATGTGGAATGGAATGGAATGGAACATGGAATGGAACGTGGAATGGAAAATGCAATGGAATGTGGAAAGGCAGGTGGAATTGAATGTGGAATGGATTTGAATGGAATGTTGAACAGAATGAATGGAATGTGGAATGGAAAGGAAAGGAATGTGGAATATAGTGGAATGGTATGGAATGAAGAATAGTATTAAAAGGAATGGAATGGAATGTGGAATGAAATGGAATGGATTGTGGAATGGAATGTAATGGAATGATGAATGGAATGGAATGGAATGCTGAATGGAATGGAATGGAATGTTGAATGGAATTGAATGGCCTGGAATTTGGAATGGAATGGAATGGAATGGAATGTGGAATGGAATGAAATGGAAGGGAATGGATGGTAGAATACAGTGGAATGGATTGTGGAAAGGAATGGAATAGAATGTGGAATGGAATGGGATGGAATGGAATGGAATGGAATTTCGAATGGAAGGCAATGCAATGCGGAAAGTAATGGAATGGAATTTGGAATGTAATGTAATGGAAAAGAATGTGGAATTGAATGGAATGGAACGTGGAATGGAATGGAAAGTAATGTGAAATGAAATGGAATGGAACGTAGAATGGAATGTGGAATGGAATTCGGAATGGAATGGAATGGAATGGAATGTGGAATTGAATAGAATGGAATGGGCAATGGAATGGAATGGAATGTGGAATGGAATAGAAAGGAACGTGGTATGGAATGTGGAATGGAATCAGGAAAGCAATGTGGAATGCAATGGAATGGAATATGGAATGGAATGTATTGGAATGTGGAATGGAATTCGGAATGGAATGGAATGTGGAATTGAAAAGCATGGAATGGGCAATGGAATGGAATGGAATGTGGAATGGAATAGAAAGGAACGTGGTGTGGAATGTGGAATGGAATGAGGAAAGCAATGTGGAATGTAATGGAATGGAATATGGAATGGAATGGAATGGAATGTGGAATGGAATGTAACGTGGAATGGAAAGGAATAGAATGTGGATTCGAAAGAAATGGAATGTGGATGGAAATGGAAGGTAATGGAATGGAGTGTGAAATGGAATTTGGAATGGAATGTGGAACGGAATGTGGAATGCAATGTGGAATGGAATCAAATGCAAAGTGGAATGGTATGGAAAGTAACATGGAATGAAATGGAATGCAACATGTAATGAAACTTAGAATGGAATATGGAATGGAATGTGGAATGGAACGTGGAATGGAATGTGGAATCGAATGGAATGGAACGTGTACTGGAATGGAATGAATCGTGGAATGGAATACGGAATGGAACGTGGTGTGCAATGTGGCACGGAATGTGGTTTGGAATGGAATTGAATGTGGAATGGAATGTGGAATGGAATGTAGAACGGAAAGGAATGGAATGTGGAATAGAATGGAATGGAATGGAATGTGGAAAGGAATGGAATGGAATGGAATGCAATGTGAAATGGAATGTGGAATGGAATGCAATATGAAATGGAATGTGGAATGGAATGTGAAGTGGAACGTGGAATGGAATGGAATGGAATGTGGAATGGAGTGTGGAATGGAATGTGGAATGGAATGGAATGTGGAATAGAATGTTAAATGGAATGGAAAGGAAAGTGGAATGGAATGTGGAATGGAACGTGGAATGGAATGAAATGGAACGTGGAATGGAATGGAAAGGAACGTGGAATGGAATGCGGTATGGAATTCTGAATGGAACGTTAAATGGAATGTGGAAAGGAATGTGTAGTGGAAAGGAATGGAATGTGGAATGGAATGGAATTGAACGTGGAATGGAATGTGGAATGGAAAGTGCAATGGAATGTGGTAAGCAAGGTGGAATGGAATGTGGAGTGAATTGCAATGCAAAGTGGAATGGAATGGAATGGAATATGGAATGGAAAGCAATGGAATGTGGAATGAAATGGAATGGTATAGAATGTAGAATAGAATTAAAAGGAATGGAATGGAATGTGGAATGAAATGGAATGGACTGCAGTATGGAATGGAATGGAATGGAGTGTAGAATGGAATGGAATGGAGTTTGGAATTGAATGGAATTTGGAATGGAATCGAATGGAAAGGAATGGAATGTGGAAATGAATGGATTGGAATGTGGAATGGAATGGAAGGGAATGGAATTTGGAATGTAAAGGAATACAATGCAGAATCGAATGGAATGAAATGTGGAATGGAATGGAATGGAATGGAAAGGAATGTGGAATTGAATGTAATGGAATGTGGAATGGAATGGAATGGAATGTGGAATGAAATGGAATGGAAAATGGAATGCAATGTGCAATGGAATTCGGAATGGAATGGAATGGAAATGTATCTGTAATTGAAAAGAATGCAATGTGGAATGGATTGGAATGGAATATGGATTGGAATGTGGAAAGGAATGTGCAATGTAAAGGAATGGAATGTGGAAAGAAATTGAATGGAATGTGGAATGGAATGTAACGTGGAATGGAATGGAAGGGAATGTGGATTCGAATTAAATGGAATGTGGATAGGAATGCAATGTAACGGAATGGAATGTGAAATGGAATTTGGATTGCAAAGTGAAGCGGAATGTGGAATGCAATCTGGAATCAAATGAAATGAAACATGGAATGGAATGGAATGGAACGTGAAATGGAATGGAATGCAATGTGTAATGGTACATAGAATGGAAAGTGGAATGGAATGTGGAAGGGAACGTGGAATGGAACGTGGAATGGAATGTGGAATGGAATGGAATGTAAAATGAAATGGAATGTGGAACGGAATGGAATGGAATCAAATACGAAATGGAAGGTGGAAAGGAATGTGAAGTGGAATGTGGAATGGAATGGGTAATGGAATGGAATGGAATGTGAAATGGAATGTGGAAAGGAATTTGAAATGGAATGTGGATTGGAATGAAGTGGAAAGTGGAATGGAATGGAACGGAATGGAATATAATGTGGAAAGGAACGTGGAATGGAATGTGGAATGCAATGGAATGCAATGTTGAAAGGATTGGGGAATGCAATGGAATTGAATGTAGAATGGAATGTGGAACGGAATGGTATGGCATGAGGAATGGAATTGAATGGAATGTGAAATGGAATGTGGAATGGAAGGTGTAATGGAATGTGGAATGGAATGGAATGGAATGAGGAATGGAATATGGAGTGGAAAGGAACGGAATGTGGAATGGAATGTGGAATGGAATGAAATGGAATGTAAAATGGAATGTGGAAAGGGAGATGGAATGGAATGTGGAAAGGAATGGAATGGAATGTGGAATGGACTATGGAATGGAATGGTATGGAATATGTAGTGGAAAGGACTGGAATGTTGAATGGAATGGTATGGAATGTGGAATGGATTGGAATTGAAAGGAATGTTGTTTGGAATAGAGTGGAACGAGGAATGAAATGGAATGGAATGTGAAATGGAACGTGTAATGCAATGGAATGGAACATGGAATGGAATGGAAAGATGCGTGGATTGGAATGTGAAATGGAATGTGGAATGGAATGTAAAATGGAATGTGGAATGGAATGTGCAATGGAATGAAATGGAACAAGGAATGGAATGGAATGTAACGTGAAATGGAATGGAATGGAATGTGGAATGGAATGGAATGGAATTTAATTTGGAATGGAAAGGAACGGAATGTGGAATGGAATGTGGAATGGAAAGTGGAATGGAATGCAATGGAATGTACAATGGAATATGGAATTGAATGGAATGGAAAGTGCAGTGGAATGTGGAATGGAATATGGAATACAATGTGGAAAGGAATGGAATGGAAGGTGGAATTGAATGCAGATTGGAATGGAATGTAATGTGGAATGGAAAGGAATGGAATGTGGAATTGAATGTGGAATTGAACGTGGAATGCAAAGGAAAGGAATGTGGAATGGAACGTGGAATAGAATGGAATGGAATGGGGAATGGAAAGTGGAATGTAAGGGAATGGATCGTTGAAAGGAATGTCGAATGGAATGTGGAATGGAAAGATGAATGGAAAGTAGAATGGATTGGAATGGAAAGTGGAATAGAATGTGGATTGGAATGTGGCATGGAATTAGGAATGGAATGTGGAATGGAATGGAATGGAATGTGGATTTCAATGGATAGGAATGGAAGGTGGAATGAAATGGAAAGAAACGGCAGGGAATTTAATGCGGAATGGAGTGCAAAGGAAAGTGGAATGGAATATGGAATGGAATGGGATGCAATGTGGAGTGGAATGTGGAATAGAATGGAAAGGAATGTGGAATGGAATGTGGAATGGAATGGAAAGTGGAATGGAATCGATTGGAATCTGGAATGGAATGGAATGGAACCAAATGTGGAATTGAAGAGAATGGACTGGAATGGAATGTGGAATATAATGGAACGGAATGGAATGGAAAGTGGAATGGAGTGGAATGGAATGTGGAATTGAATGGGATGGAATGTGGAATGGAAAGGAATGTGGAATGGATTGTGGAATGGAATGAGAAATGGAGTTCAATAGAATGTGGAATGGAATGTGGAACGGAGAGTATTGGAATATGGAATGGAATGTGGAATGGAATTGAATGAAATGGAATGTGGAATGGAATTGAATGTGGCATGTTTTTGAATGGAATGGAATGTTTAACGGAATGGAATGGAATATGGAATGGAATTTGGAATGGATTTTGGAATGCAATGTTGAATGGAATGGAAAGAGGAATGGAATGGAATGGAAGGGGTAATAGAATGGAATGAAGTGTGGAATAGAAAGTAATGGAGTGTGGAATGGAATGGAATGTGGAATGGATTGTGGAATGGAATGAGAAATGCAAGGGAATGGAATGTGGAACAGAATGTGGAATGTAATGGATTGAAATGTGGAATGGAATGAGGAATGGAATGGAATGTGGAATGGAACGGAAAGGAACGTGAAATGGAAAGTGGAATGGAAAGTGGAACGGAAAGTGGAATGGAAAGTTTAATGTGGAATGGAATGGAATGGAAAGTGGAATGAAATGGAATGAAATGTGGAATGGAATGGAATGGATATCGGAATGGAATGGAATGGAATGTGGAATGGAATGGAATGGACTGTAAAGTGGAATGAAATGCATTTTACAGCGGAATGGAATGGAATGTGGAATGGAACGGATATGAATGGAATTTGGAATGGAGTGGAATGGAATGGAATGTGGAATGGAATGGAATGGAATGAGGAATGTAATATGGAATGGAATGTGATGCAATGTTGAATGGAATATGAAAGGGAATGGAATGGAATGAGGAATGGAATGGAAGGTAGAATGGAATGTAATGGAAGGAGGAATGTAATATGGAATGGAAGGTGATGCAATGTTGAATGGAATATGAAAGGGAATGGAATGGAATGAGGAATGGAATGGAATGTATAATGGAATGGAATTGAATGTGGAATGGAATGGTATGCAATGTAATATGGAATGGAATGGAACGAAATGAAATGGAAAGTGGAATGGAATAGAATGGAATGGAATGGAATGTTGAATTGAGGGGAATGGAATGTGAAAGATAATGGGATGTAATGTGCAATGGAATCTGGAATTTGATGGAATTTAATGGAATGTGGAATGGAGTGGAATGGATTGTTGAACGGAATGGAAAGGAATTTGTAACGGAATTTATTTGAATGTGGAATGGAATGGAATCTGGAATCAAATGTGGAATGGAATGGAATGGAAAGTGGAATGGAATGTGAAATGGAATGGGATGGAATATGGAATGGAATGTGGAATGCGATTTAATTGATTGGAATGTGGAATGGAATGGAATGGAATGGAATATGAAATGGAAAGTAATGGAATGTGGAACGGAATGGAATAGAATGTGGAATGAAATGTAGAATGTATTGCAATGGAATTTGGAACGCAATCGAATTGAATGTGGAATGGAATGGAACGGAATTTGGAATGCACTGTAGACAGTATTAAAATGGAATGTTGAATGTAATGTGGAATGGAATGGAATGGAATGTGGAATGCAATGGAATGGAATGTGGTATGGTACTGAATGGAATGGTTTGGAATGGAATGTGGAATGGAATGGAATGGAATATGGAATAGGATTGAATGGATTGCAATGTGGAATGGAATGAAATGTGCAATGGAATGGAACGGAATGTTGAATGGAAAGGAATGGATTGTGGAATGGAATGGAATGGAACGGAATGCGGAATGGAATGGTATGGAAAGGAATGGAATGTGCAATGGAATGGAACGGAATGTGGAATGGAATGTGGAATGGAATTGAAAGGAATGTGGAATTGAATATGGAGTGGAATGGAATGGAATGTAATATGGAATGGAATGGAATGGAGTGGAATGTAATGTGGAACGGAATGCAATGGAATGTGTAATGGAATAGAATGTGGAATGGAATGTGGAAAGGAATGGAATGCGATGTGGAATGGAGTGCGGAATGGAAGAGGATGTAATGAGGAACTGAATTTCGAATGGAATGGAATGGAATGGAATGTGGAATAGAATGGATAGTAATGGAATGTGGAATGCAATGGAATGGAATGTGGAACGAAATGGAATTGAATGTGGAATGGATGGAAGAAGATATTGGAATAGAATGCGAAATGGAAAGGAAAGTGAAATGGAATGGAATGGAATGTGGAATGTGAAATGTAATGTGGAATGGAATGTGCAATTGAATGTGGAATGGAATGTGGAATGTAATATGAAACGGAATGTGGAATTGAATGAGAAATGCAATGTAGAATGGAATGTGGAATGGAATGGAATGGAATACGGAATGGAATAGTATGGAAAGGAATGGAATGTGCAATGGAATGGAACGGAATGTGGAATGGAATGTGGAATGGAATTGAAAGGAATGTGGAATTGAATATGGAGTGGAATGGAATGGAATGTAATATGGAATGGAATGGAATGGAGTGGAATGTAATGTGGAACGGAATGCAATGGAATGTGTAATGGAATAGAATGTGGAATGGAATGTGGAAAGGAATGGAATGCGATGTGGAATGGAGTGCGGAATGGAAGAGGATGTAATGAGGAACTGAATTTCGAATGGAATGGAATGGAATGGAATGTGGAATGGAATGGATAGTAATGGAATGTGCAATGCAATGGAATGGAATGTGGAACGAAATGGAATTGAATGTGGAATGGATGGAAGAAGATATTGGAATAGAATGCGAAATGGAAAGGAAAGTGAAATGGAAAGGAATGGAATGTGGAATGTGAAATGTAATGTGGAATGGAATGTGCAATTGAATGTGGAATGGAATGTGGAATGTAATATGAAACGGAATGTGGAATTGAATGAGAAATGCAATGTAGAATGGAATGTGGAATGGAATGGAATGGAATACGGAATGGAATGTGTAATGTAATGGAATGGAAAATGGAATGCAACGTGGAATGGAACGTGCCATTGAATGTGCAATCTAACGTGGAATGGAAAGTGGAAAAGAATGAGAAATGGAATGGAATGGAATGTGAAATGGAAGGGAATGCAGAATGGAATGTGGAATGGAATGTGTTTAGGAATGTGGAATGGAATGCGGAATGAAATGTGTAATGGAATGGACTGGAACGTGAAATGGAATAGAATCGAACATGTAATGGAAAGGAATGCAATGGAATGTGGAATGGAAGGAAAAGGAATGTGGAATTGAATGGAATGCAATGTAGAATGGAAAGGAATTTGGAATTTAATGGATTTGAATGCGGAATGGAATATAATGGAAATTGCAATGGAATGGAATTGAATAGAATGTGGACTGGAACGGAATGAAATGGAATTGAATGTGGAATGGAATATGGAATGGAATTGCATGGATTGTGGAAAGGAATACAATGGAATGTAAAATGAGATGTGGAATGGAATGGAATGGAATGTGGTGTGGAAAGTGGAATGGAATGGAATGGAATGTGGAATGTAATGTGGAATTGAATGTTATATGGAATCTGGAATGGAAAGTGGAATTGAACTTAATGGAATGTGGAATCGAAGGGCACGGAATGAGGAATGGAATGGAATGGAATGTGGAATTGAATGTGGTATGGAATGGCTAGGAATGTGGAATGGAATGGAATGTGGAATGGAAAGGAAAGGAATGGAATGTGAAATGGAATGGAATTTAATGTGGCATGGAATGGAATTTAAACTGGAATAAAATGGAATGGAATGTTTAATGGAATGGAATGTGGAGTGGAATGGAGTGTAATATGCAATCAAACGTGGAATGGAATGGAATGGAATGGAATGGAATGTGGAATGCAACGGAATGGAATATGGAAAGGAATGGAATGGAGTGGTATGTGGAATGGAAAGGTATTGAATGTGGAATGGAATGAAATGGAATGTGCAATGGAAGGAAATGGAATGGAATGTGGAATGGAATGCAATGGAATGCAAAGTGGAATTGAATGGAATGGAATGCAATGTGGAATGGAAAGGAATGGAATGTGTAACGGAATGGAATGGAGTGTGGATTGTAATGCAATGTAATGGAATGGAATGTGAAATGGAATGTGAAATGGAATTTGGAATGGAATGTGAAATGGAATGTGGAATGCAATGTGAAATGGAATGTCACGCAACGAGGAATGGAATGGATTGGAAAGTGGAATGGAATGGAAAGCAACGTGTAATAGAACGTAGAATGGAAACTGGAATGGAATGTGGAATGGAATGGAATGGAATGGAATGTGAAAAGAAATGTGGAAAAGAATGTGAAATGGAATTAAATGGAGAGTGTAATGGAATGGAATGGAATGGAATTTATCGGGGAATGGATCATGAAATGGAAAGTGGAGTGGAATGGAAAGCAAAGTGAAATGGAATGTGAAAAGTAATGTGAAATGGAATGTGGACTGGAATGTAGAATGGAATGAAATGGAAAGTGGAATGGAACGGAAAGAAATGGAATTTAGTGTGGAACGGAACGTGGAATGTAATGTGGAATGGAATGGAATGGAATGTGGAATGGAATGTGGAATGGAATGGAATGGAATGTGGAATGCAATGGGGAATGGAAAAGAACGGAATGTGGAATGGAATGTGGAATGGAATGTGGAAGGGAATCTGGAATGGAATCTGGACTGGAATGGAATGGCATGTGGAAAGGAATGAAATGGATTGTGGAATGGAATGGAATGGAATGGAATGTGTAATGGAATGAATGGGATAGTGAAATAAAATGGAATGGAATGTGGAATGGAGTGTGGAATTGATTGGGTTGGAATGTGGAATGGAATGTGGAATGGAATGGAATGGAATGTGGAAGGGAAGGTGGAATGGAATGTGGAATGGAATGTGGAATATAATGTAGAATGGATTGGAATGTAAAGTGGAATGGAATGTGGAATTGAACGGAATGCAGTGGAATGGAATGTGGAATGGAATGGAATGGAATAGAATATGGAATGGATTGGAATTGAATGCAATGCAAAGTGGAATTTAAAGGAATGGACTGCAGAATTGAATGGAATGGTATACAGAATGTAATGTAATGGAATGTGGAATGGAATGTGAAATGAAACGGAATGGAAGGTTTAATGAAATTGAATGGAATGTGGAATGAAATGTGGAACGAATTGGAATGGAATGTGGAATGGAATGGAATGGAACATGGAATGGAATTTGGAATGGAAGGGAATGGAATATGGAAAAGAATGAAATCGAATGTGGAATGAAATGTGGAATTGAATGGATTGGAATGCGGAATGGAATGTGGAATGGAATGGAATGGAATGTGGAAGGGAATGTGGAACGGAATGTGGAATGTAATGTAGAATGGAATGGAGTGAAATATGGAATGGAATGCGGAATGGAATGGAATGGAATGTGGAAGGGAATGTGGAATTCAATGTGGAAGAGAATGTGGAATGGAATGAAACGGAATGTGGAATGTATTGTGAATTGGAACGTCGAATGGAATGGAATGGAATGTGTATTGGAATGTGGAATGGAATGGAATGGAATGTGGAAAGGAATGTGGAATTGTCTGTGAAATGGAATGGAATCGAATGTGCATTGGAATGTGTAACGGAATGAAACAGAATGTGGAAGGGAATGTGCAATGGAAAGTTGAGTGGAATGGAAGGAAATGTGGAATGCAATGTGGAACTGAATGGAATAGAACGTGGAAGGGAATGTGTAATGGAAAGTTCAGTGGAATGGAAGGAAATGTGGAATGCAATGTGGAATGGAATGGGCAATGCAATGTGGAATGGAATGTGGAATGTAATGCAATGGAATGTGGAATGGAACGTGGAATGGAATGGAATGGAACGTGGAATGGAACATGGAATGGATTGTGGAATGGAATCTGGAATGAAACGTGGATTGGAACGGAATGGAATATGGAATGTAATGTGGAATGGAAAGGAATGGCATGCGGAATGAAATCTGGAATGGAATGTGTAAGGGAATGGAACGGAATGTCAAATGTGATGTGGACTGGAATGGAAGGCAAAGTGGAATGGAATGTGGAATGGAATGGAAAGAATGTGAAATGGAATGTGCAATGGAATGGTATGGAATACGGAATGGAATGCAATGGAATGTAGAATGGAATGTGGAATGGAATGTGGAATGGGAATTAATGGAATGTGTAATGTAATGTGGAATGGAAAGTGAAATGGAAAGGAACGGAAAGTCGAATGGAACGTGGAATGCAACGGAATGGAATGTGGTGTGGATTGTGGAATGGAATATGGAAAGGAAAGCAGAATGTAATGGAATGGAATGTCGAATGGAATGTTGAATGGAATTGAAAGGAACGTGTAATGGAACTTGCAATGAAACGTGGGATGGAATGTGGAATGCAAAGTGGAATGCAGCGTGGAATGTAATGTGGAATGGAATGTTTAATGGAATGTGGAAGTGAATGGAATGGAATGTGGAAAGAAACGTTTATTGGAAAGGAATGGAATGGAATGTGGAACGGAAGGTCGAATGGATTGTGGAATGGTAAGTGAAAAGGAACGTGGAATGGAATGGAATGTAACTTGGAATGGAACGTGGAATGGAACGTGGAACGAAACATGGAATGCAATATGGAAAGTAATGTGGAAAGGAAAGGAATGGAATGTGGAACGGAATTGAATGGAATGTGGAATGTAATGTGGAATGGAATGGAATGGCATGTGGAATTGAATGGAATGGAAGGTGTAATGAAATGGATCAGAAAATGGAATACAATATGGAATGAAATATGAAATGGAATATGGAATGCAATGGAATGGAATGTGGAAAGGAATGGATTGGAAAGTGGAATAAAGTGGAATGGAATTGAATGGAATAGGAATGGAACGGAATGTGGAATGCAAAGGAATGTAAAGAAATGAGGAATTGAATGGAAAGGAATGTGGAATAGAATGCAATGGAATGGAAAGTAGAATGGAATGTTGAATGGATTGGAATAGAATGTGGAATGAAATGGAATGGAATGTGGAATAGAATGTGGAATGAAACGTGGAATGGAATGTGGAATGGAATGGAATGGAATGTGGAATGGATTGTAATAGAATGATGAATAGAATGGAATGGAATGGAAAGGAATGCGTTGTGGAATGGAGTGGAATGGTGAATGCAATGCAATGGAATGCAATTTGGAATTGAATGGAATGGAAGGGAATGGAATTTGGAATGGAAAGGAACATGGAATGGAATGTGGAATGGAATGTGGAATGGAATTAAATGGAATGTGGAATGGAATGGAATGGAATGTGGAAAGGAATGGCATGGAATGTGGAATAGAATGGAATGGAATGTAATTTGCAATGGAATGTGGAATGGAAACTGGAATGGAATGGAATGGAATGTGGAATGGAATGTTGAATGGAATGTGGAATGCAATGAAAAGGAAGGTGGAATGGAATGAAATGGAATGTGGATTGGAATGGAAGTTAACGTGGAATGGAATGGAAAGAGAGGTGCAATGTGGACTGGAATGTGAAATGTAATGGGGAATGGAATGTGGACAGGAATGTGGAATGGAGTGTAATGAAAGGCGTAAAGGAATGGAATGGAACGTGCAATGGAATAGAATGGAACATGAAATGCAACATGGAATGGAAAGCGGAATGGAAAGTTATAGTGAAAGTAGAATGGAATGGAACGGAAATTGGAATGGAATGTGGAATGAAATGGAAGGAATGTGTAAAGGAATGTGGTATGGAATGTGGAATGGAATGGAATGGAACGTGGAGTGCAAGCAAAAGGAATATGGAATGGTATGGAATGGAATGTGGAATAGAATATGGAATGGAATGCGGAATGCAACGTGGAATGGAAAGGAAAGTAATGTGGTAAGGAATGTGGAATGGAAAGGGCAATGAAAACTGGAATGTAATGGAAAGGAATGTGGAATGGAACGTGGAATTGAATGGAATGGAACGTGGAATGGGAAGTGGAATGGAACGTGCAATCGGAATTGGAATGTAAATTTTAATGGAAAGTGGAATGGAATGTGGAAAAAAATGGAATGGAATGTGGAATTGAATAGAATCGAATGTGGAATGGAATGTGAAATGGAATGTGGAATGGAATGTGGAATGGAAGGGAATGGAATGTGGAATGGAATGTGGAATGGAAGGTGGACGGGAACATGGAATGGAATGGAATGGAATGTGCAATGGAAAGGAATGGAAAGTGGAAAGGAATGTGGAATGGAACGGAATGGAAAGTAGAATGCAAAGTGAAATGGAAAGTGGAATGGAATGGAATGGATTGTGGAATGGAATGGAATGGAATGATATGGAATGTGGAACGGAATGTGGAATGGAAAACGGAAGGCCACGTTGAAGGCAATGGAATGGAATGTACAATGGAATGTGGGATGGAATGGAATGGATACAGGAGTGGAATGTGGAATCAAATCTGTAAAGTAATGGAATGGAATGTGGAATGGAATGTGAAACGGAATACAATGGAATGTGAAATGCCATGTGGAGTCGAAAGTGGAATGGAATGTGGAATGGATCATGGAATGTAAGGTGGAATGGAATGTGAAATGAAATGGAATGGAATGTGGAATGGAACGGAATGGTATGTGGAATGGAATGCGGAACGTATTGTGGAATGTAATGGAATGGAATGTGGTATGGAATGCGGAAGGGAATTTGGAATTGAATGTGGAATGGAATGCAATAGAATGTGGAATGCAATGTGGAATGGAATGGAATGGAATGTGGAAAGGAATATTCAATGGAACGGAATGGAAAGTGAAATGGAATGGAATGGAATATGGAATTGAAATTGAAATGGAATGGAATGGAATGTGGAAGGGAATGTGGAAAGGAATGGATTGTGGAATGGAACGTGGAATGGAGTGTAGAATGTAAATTGTCATGTAACGGAATGGAATGTGGAATGGAATGTGGATTTGAATGTGGAATGGAATTGAATGGAATGTGGAATGCAATGCAATGGTATGTGGAATAGAATGGAATGGAATGGAATGTGGAATGGAATGGAATGGAATGTAGAATTGAATGGAATGCAATAGAATGGAATGTGGAAGAGAATGGAATGGAATGGAATGTGAAATTGAATGCAGAATGGAATGCAATGGAATGTGGAATAGAAAGGAAAGGAATGGAATGTCGAATGGAATGTGACATGGAATGGAATGGAAACTGGAATGGAATGTGAAATGGAATGAGGAATAGAATGTAATGGAGTGCAATATAATGTGGAATGGAATGTAGAATGGAATGTGGAATTGAATGGAATAGGATGTGGAATTGAATGCAATGGGATGTGGAACACAATGTGGAATGGAAAGGAATGGAATGTGGAATAGAATGGAATGGAATATGCAATGGAATGGAATGGAATGTGGAACCGAATGTGGAATGGACTGAGGAATGGAATGTGGAATAAAATGAAATGGCATGTGAAATGGAATGGAATGCAAAGTGGAATGAAGTGGAATGGAACGAGGAATAGAATGCACACTGGAATGTGGAAAGGAATGTGGAATGTAATGTGGAAAGGAATGTGGAAAGGAATGAAATGGAATTTGGAATGGAATGTGGAATGGAATTTGGAAGGGAATGTGGATTGGAATGGAGTGGAATGTGGAATGGAATTGAATGGAATGTGCAATGGAATGGATTGGAATGTGGAATAGAATGGAATGGAATTGAATGGCATGGGAATGGAATGGAATAGAATGTGGTATGCAAAGGAATGGAATGAAATAAGAAATTGAGTGGTATGGAATGTGGAAAGGAATGGAATGGAAAGTGGAATGGAATGGTATAGAACATGGAATGCAAAGCAGAATAGAATGGAACGGAATGGAAAGGAATGTGGAATGGAATGTGGAAAGGAATGTGGAATGGAATGGAATGTGCAATGGAATGGAAAGGAATGTGGAATAGAATGGAATGGAATGAAATGTGGAATGGAATGTGGAATGGAATGGAATTGAAAGCGGAATGGAATGTGGAACGGAATGGAATGGAATGTGGAATGGAATGTGGAAGGGAATGTGGAATGGAATGTGGAAAGCTAAGTGGAATGGAATGGAATTGGACGTGGAATGCAACGTGGAATGCAATGGAATGGAATCTGAAATTGAAAGGAATGGAATGTGGAATGGAACGGAATGGGATGTGGAAAGGAATGTGGAATGGGATGGAATGGAATGTGGAATGGATTGTGGAAAGGAACGGAATGGAATGTGGAAAGGAATGCGGAATGGAATAGAATGGAAGGTGAAATGGAATGTGGAACAGAAACTGGAAAGTAATGTGGAATGGAATGCAATGGAACGTGGAATGGAATGGAGTAGAATGTGGAAAGGAATGTGGAAAGGAAGGCATTGGAATGAGAAATGGAACAGAATGGAATGTGGAATGGAATGTGGAATGTAACGGAATGGAATGTGGAATGGAGTATGGAATGGACTGGAATGGAATGTGGATTGGAATGTGGATTGGAATGTGGAATGGAATGTGGAATGGAAAGGAATGTAATGTGGAACGGAATGTGTAAACGAAAGTGGAATGGAAAGGAATGTAATGTGGAATGGAATGTGGAAAGGAAAGTGGAATGGAAAGGAATGCAATGTGGAATGAAACGTGGAATGGAATGGAATGGAATTTGGAATAGAATGCGGAAAGGAATGTGGAAAGGAATGAGAAATCAAATGGAATGGCACGTGGAATGGAATGGAATGGAATGTGGAATGAAATGGAATGGAACCTAGAATAGAATATGGAATGGAATGTGGAATGGGATGTGCAAATTAATAGAATCGAATGGAATGGAATTCGAATGGATTGGAATGGATTGTGGAATGCAATGGAATGGAATCAAATAAGCAATTGAATGGAATGGAATTTGGAATGGAATAGAATGGAAGGTGGAATGGAATGGAATAGAACATGGAATGGAATATGGAATGGAATGGAATGGAATGTGGAATGGAATGTGGAAAGGAATGGAATGGATTGTGGAATGGAATAGAATGGAATGGGGAATAGAATGGGATGGAATGAAATTTAAAGTGGAATGGTATGGAATGGAATGTGTAATGCAATGGAACGGAATGAAATTCGGAATTCAATGGAATGGAATGTGGAATGGAATTTAATGGAATGTGGAATGGAATGGAATGGAATGTGTAATGGCATGGATTGGAACATGGAATGGAATGTGGAATGGAATATGGAATGGAATCAGGAATGGAATGGAATAGAATGTGGAATGGAATGGAATGGAAGATGGAAAAGAATGGAATGAAATTGAATGTAGAAGGGAATGTGGAATGCATTGTGGAATGGAATCAAACGGAATGTGGAATCTAGTGGAATGGAATGTGGAATGGAGAGGAATGGAATGTGGAATGGAATGGAAGATAGGATGGAATGGAATGTAATGTGGAATCAAATGGAATGGAATGGCATGGAAGGCAATGGATCGAGTAATGGAAAGGAATGGAACATGGAATGGAATGGAATGGAATGTGGAATGGAATGTTGAATGGTATCTAGTGGAAAGTGGAATGGAATGGAATGGAAAGTGGAATGGAATGTGGAATGGAATGGAATGGAATGTGGAATGGAAAGTGGAATGGAATGCAATGGAAGGTGCAATGGAATGGATTGGAATGGAGGGGAATGTGAAATGGAATGCAATGGAAAGTGGAATGGATTGTGGAATGGAATGGAATGAAATGTGGCATAGAATGTGGAATGGAATGGAAAGAAATATGGAATGGCATGTGGAATGGAATGGAATGGAATGTGGACATGACTGTGGAATGGAACGTGAAAAGGAATGGAATGCAACGTGGAATGGAACGTGGTTTGGATCGTGGAATGTAACTTGGAATGGTATGTGGAATGGATTGTGGAAAGGAATATGGAATGGACCGTGATATTGAAAGGAACGGAATGTTGAATGGAAAGTGGAATGGAATGGAATGGAAAGTGGAATGGAATTTGCAATGGAATGCCGAATGGAAAGTGGAATGGAACGTAGAATGGAATTGAATCCAACGTAGAATGGAGTGAGGAATGGAATGGAATGTAAGGTGGAATGGAACGTGGAATGTAATGGAAAGGAATGTAGAATGCAATGCAGAACGGAATGGAATGGAATGTGGAACAGAATGTGGAATGGAATGTGGAATGGAATGTGGAATGGAATGTGGAAAGGAAAGTGTAATGGAATGAGATGAAATGTGGAATGGGAAGTGGAAATGAATGGAGTGGAACGTGGAATGGAACGTGGAATCGAATGACGAATCGAATGTGGAATGGAATGCGGAATGGAATGTGGAATAGAATGGAATGGAATGTGGAATGGAATGTGGAATAGAATGGAATTGAATGTGGAATGGAATGTGGAAAGGAATGGAATGGATTGTGGAATGGTATAGAATGGAATGGTATGGAATGTGGAATGGAATGGATTGTAATAAGTAATGGAATTTCGTTGGGAATGTGGAATGGAAAGTTGAATGGAATGGAACGGAACGTGGAATGGAAAGTGGAGTGGAAAGGGAGTGAAATGTGTAGTAGAACGTGGAATGGAATGGGGTATAGAATGTGGAATGGAACGTGGAACGGAATGGAATGGAAAGTGGAATGCAACGTGGAATGGAATGGAATGGAACACGGAAAGGAATGGAATGGAATATGGAAAGAATGGAACGAGGAATGGTATGTGGAATGTATTGTGGAACGCAATGTGCAATGGATGGTGGAATGGAAAGGAATGGAAAGTGGAATGGAAAGAGGAATGGAAAGGATTGGAATGTGCAATGGAATGTGGAATGGAATGTGGACTGGAATGGAACGCAAAGTGCAATTGAATGCGGAATGGAATGTGGAGTGAAATGGAACGGAATTTGGAATGGAATGGAACGGAATGTGGAATGGAAGTCGGGCTGGAAAGGAATGAAATGTGGAATGGAATGTGGAATGGAATGCAAAGGAATGTGGAATGGAATGTGGAACGGAATGTATTGGAATGTGGAATGGAATTTGGAATGGAATGGGGAATGTAATGTAGCATCTAATGGAATGCAATGTTGAATGGAAAGTGGAATGGAATGGAATGGAACGTGGAATGGAACTTGGAACAGAACATGGAATGGAATGTGGAATGGAATGTGGAATGGAATGTGGAATGCAGTGTGGAAAGGAAAGTGGAATGGAATGGAATGGAATGTGGTAAGGAACGTGGAATTGAATGGAATGGAACGAGGAATGGAATGTGGAAAGGAATGTGGAATGAAACGTGGAACACGACGTGGAATGGAAAGTGGAATGGAATGTGGAATGGAGAGCAATGGAATGTGGAATGGAATGGAATGCAACGTGGAATGGAAAGCAATGAAATGTGGAACGGTATGTGGAATGGAATGGAATGGTATGATTAATAGAACGTGGAATGAAATGGAATGTGGAGCAGAAAACAATGGAATGTGCAACGGAATATGGAATGGAATGGAACTGATTGGAATGGAAGGTGGAATGGAAAGGAATGAAATGTGGAATGGAATGGAATAGTATGTGGAACGGAATGGAATGGAATGTGGAAATCAATTGAAAGTATAGTGGAATGGAACGTGGATTTGAAGATGGAACGGAACGTAGAATGGAATGGAATGGAACTGGAAATGGAACGTGGGGTGGAACGTAGAATTGAATGGAATGGAATGGAATGGAATGAAATGGAATGGAATGGAATGTGGAACGGAATGGAATGCAATGTGGCGTGGAATGGAATGGAATGTGGAATGGAATTTGGAATTTAATGGAATGGAATGGAAAGGAATCTGGAATGGAATGAAATGTGGAATGGAATGGAATGCAAAGTGGAATGGAATGGAATGGAATGTGGAATGAAATGGATTGGAATGTGCAATGGAAAGTAATGGAAGGTGAAATTTAACGTGGAATGGAAATGAATGTGGATTGGAATGGAATGGAATGTGGAGTGGAATGGAATAGAATGCGGAAGGGAATAGAATGGAATGTGGAATGGAATGGAATGCAACGTGGAATGGAATGTGGAATGGATTGGTAGGGTATGTGGAATGGAATGTTGAATGGATTGGAATGGAAGGTGGAATGGAATGTGGAATGGAATGGAATGAATTTTGGAATGGAATGGAATGGATTGTGGAATGGAATGTGGAATGCAATGGAATGGAATGTGGAATGGAATGTGAGGTGGAATGTGGGAAGAATTGTGGAATGGACCGAAATGGAATGTGCAATGCAATGTGGAATGGAGTGTGGAAAGGAATGTGGAATTGAACGGAATGGAATTTAGAATAGAATGTGGAACGGAATGTGCAATGAAACGTAGAATGGAGTGTGGAATGGAATGTGGAATGGAACGGAATGGAATTTGTAATGGAATGTGGAATGGAATGTGTAATGGATTGTGAAATGTAATGCAATGGAATGTGGAATTGAATATGGAATGGAATGGAATGGAATGTCGAATGGAACGTGGAATGGAACGTGTAATGCAATGTAATGGAACGTGGAATGGAATGTGGAATGCAATGTTGAAGGCAATGGAATGGAAAGTGGAATGGAATGTTGAAAGGAATGTTTTGGAATGGCGAAGGAAATGCAGTGGAATGTGAACTGGAATGTGGAACGGAATTTGAAAAGTAATGTGGAAATTAATGGAAAGGAATGTGTAATAGAAAGGAATGGGATATGGAATTTAATGTGGAATGGAATAGAATGGAATGTGGAATGCAGTGGAAAGGAATGTGGAATAGAACGTGCAATGGAATGGAATGGAATGGAATCTGGAATGGAATGGAATGGAAAGTGGAATGAAATGTAGAATGGAAAGTGAAATGGAAAGTGGAATGGAAAGAAACGGAAAGAGGAATGGAATGGAATGGAATGGAACGTGTAATGGAACGTGGAATGGAATGTTGAATGGAATGTGGAAGGGAATGGAAAGGAATGCGGAGTGGAATGTGGGATGGATTGGAATATGGAAACGAATGAGGAATGGAATGGAATGGAATGTAGTTGGAATGTGGAATGGAATGTGGAATGGATTGTGGAATGAAATGTGGAATGGAATTGTGTCACGGAACGAAATGCAATTTGGAATTGAAAGAGGAGGAAATGTGGAATACAACCTCTAATGGAATGGAACGAGGAATGGAATGTGGAATGGAATGGAAAGGGATGTGGAATGGAATGTGGAATGGAGTGGAAAAGAATGTGGAATGGAATGCAATGTGGAATGGAATGGAATGAAATGAAATGAGGAATGGATTGCAATGGAACGTGGAATGGAATGTACTGGAATGTGAAATGGAATTCAATGTGGAATGGAATGGAATGGAATGCAATGTGAAATGGCATAGAATGGAATATTTAATGGAATGGAATGCAATGGAATGGAATGCGGAATGGAATGGAATATGATTTGGAATGCAAAGTGGAATGGAATGGAATACAAGGTGGAATGGAATGGAATTGAATATTGAATGGAATGGAATAGAATATGGAATGAAATGGAATGGAATGTGGAATTAAATTAAATGGAATTTGGAATGGAATGGAATGGAATGTGGAATGGAATGGAATCGAATGTGTAATGGAATTGAACGGAATCTGGAATGGATTGCAGAATGGATCGGAATGGAATGTTGAATGGAATGTGAAATGGAATGTGGAATGGAATGTGGAATGGAATGTGTAATGGAATGTGGAATGGAATCTGGAAAGGAATGTGGAATGGAATGGAATGGAATGAGGAATGGAACGTGCAATGCAATGTGGAATGGAATGGAATGGAAGGTTGAATGGAATGGAATGAAAAGGGGAATGGAATGCGGAATGGAATGGAATGGAATGTGGAATGGAAAGTGAAATAGAATGGATTGGAATGTGAAATGGAATGTGGAATGGAATGGAATGGAATGTGGAATGGAATGGAATGGAAAGTGGAATAGAATGGAATGGAATATAATGTGGAATGGAATGTGGAATGGAATGGAATGGAATCTGTAATGGAATGGAATAGAATGTAGAATGGAATGGAATGTGGAGTGCAATGGAATGGAATGTTAATGATTGAGAAATGGAATGTGGAAAGGTATGTGAAATGGAATCTGAAATGGAAACCAGAATGGATTGAAATGGAAAGTGGAATGGAATGCAATGGTACATGGAGTGGAATGCAATGGAACTTGGAATGGAACGTGGAATGGAATGTGCCATGGAATGTGGAATGGAATGGAATAGAATGTGGAATGCAATGGAATGGAATGTGGAATGGATTGCAATGGAACGTGCAAAGGAATGTGCAATGGATTGTGCAAAGGAATGTGGAATGGAATGGCATGGAATGTGAAATGGAATGTGAAATGGAGTGTGGTATGGAATGTGGAATGGCATGTGGAATGGAATAGAATGGAAAGTGGATTGGAACTTTTAATTGAAAGTGGAATGGAACGAGAAACGAAGCGTGTAGTGGAATGGAATGGAATGTGGAATGGAATGTAATGGTATGTGGAATGCAATGTGGAATGGAACGGAATGGAATGGAATGTGAAATGGAATGTGAAATGCAATGAGGAATGTAATAGAATGTGGAATGGAATGTGAAATGCAAAGAGCAATGGAATGTGGAATGGAATGTAAAATGGAATGTGGAATGAAATGTGGAATGGAATGTAATGCAATGTGGAATGGAATGTGGAATGGAATGGAATGGTATGTGGGTGGAATGTGGAATGGATTGTGCAATGGAATGTGGAATAGAAGGTAATGGAATGGAATTAAATGTGGAAAGGAATGTGGAATATAAAGTGAAATGGAACGGAATACAATGGAATGCGGAATGGAATGGAATGGAATGTGGAATGCGATGGAATGGAAACGAATGTCTAATGGAATGGAATCGATTGAAGAATGGAATGGAATAGTATATGGAATAGTATATGGAATGAAATGGAATGGTACGTGGAAGAGAATGTGGAATGGAATGTGGAATAGAATGTGTAAAGTAATTGTATGGAATGGGCAATGGAATGGAAAGGAATGTGTAATAGAATGGAATGGAATTGAATGGAATGCAGAATCGAATGGAATGGAATATGGAATGCAATGTAATCTAATGGAATGCAAAATTGAAAGGAATGGAATGTGCAATGGAAAGGAATGGAATGTGGAATGGAACGTAATGGATTGTGGAATGCAATAGAATGTAATCTGGAATGAAATGGAATGGAATGTGGAATAAAATGGAATGGAATGGGATGTGCAATAGAACGGAATGGAATGTAGAATGTAATGGAATTGAATGTGGAATAGAATGTAATGGATTGGGTTGTGGAATGCAACATGGAATGGAAAGTTGAATGTAATGGAATGAAATGTGGAATGTAATGGAATGGAATGTGGAATGGAATGGAATGGAATGTGAAATCGAATGGAATGGGATGTGAAACGGAATGGAAAGTGGAATGGAATGGAATGGAATTTGGATGGAATGGAATGGAATGTGCAATGGAATGGATCAGAACATGGAATGGAACGTGGAATGGAATGGAATGGAACGTGGAATGGAATGGAATGAAAAATGGAAAGGAATGTGGAACGGATCGTAGAGTGCAATGAGGAATTGTATGTGGGGGTGAATGGAATTGAATGTGGAATGGAATCTGGAAAGGAAAGGAATGGAAGTTGGAACGAAATGGAATGGAATGTGGAATAGAATGAAATGCAATGGAATGTGGAAAGGAATGGAATGGAATGGAATGCAATGTGAAAAGGAATGTGGAAAGGAATGTGAAATGGTATGTAGAATGGATTGTGAAATTGATTGAAATGGAAAGTGGTATGGAATGGAATGGAATGGAACGTGGAATGGAATGGAATGGAAAATGGAACGGATCGTGGAATGGAATGGAATGGAACGTGTAAAGGGAAGTGGAATTAGTCGTGGAATGGAAGGTAGAATGGAATGGAATGGAAAGTGGAATTTAATGTGGAATTGAATGGAATGGAATATGGAATGGAATGTGCAATGGAATCGAAAGGAATGTGGAATGGAATGTGGATTGGAACGTGGAATGGAATGGAGGGCGGAATGGAGAGTGGAATGTAATGTTAAATGGAATGGAAAAGAATGGAATGTGGAATGGAATGGAATGGAATATGGAATGGAATGGAATGGAAAGGAATGGAATGTGGAATGGAATGGAATGGAATATGGAATGGAATGGAATTCAATGGAATGTGGAATAGAATGGAATGGAATGTGGAAAGGAGTGTGGGATGGAATGGAATGTGGAGTGGAATGTGGAATGGAATATACAGCGGATTGGAAAGTGGAATGGAATGTGCAATGGAATGGAAAAGAATGGAATACGGAATGGAATGGAATGGAATATGGATTGGAATGGAATGGAAAGGAATGAAATGTGGAATGGAATGGAATGGAATATGGAATAGAATGGAACGGAATTGAATGTGGAATAGAATGGAATGGAATGTGGAATGAAGTGTGGAATGGAATGGAATGTGGAATGGAATGTTGAATGGAACGGATCGTGGAATGGAATGTGTAATGGAATATAATGGAATGTGGAATGGAATGTGGAATGGAATGGAATGCGGAATGGAATGTGGAATGGAATGAAATGGAATGTGGAATGGAATGTGGATGGAATGTGGAATGGAATGGAAATGAATGTGGAATGCAATGTGGAATGGAATGTGGAATGGAATGGAATGGAATGTGCAATGGATTGGAATGGAATGTGGAATGGAATGGAATGGAACTTGGAATGGAAGGTGGACCGGATTGGAATGCAATGTGGAATGGAATGTGGAATGGTATGGAATTGAATGGAATGGAATGGAATATGGAATGGAATTGAGTGGAATGTTGAACGGATTTTGGAATAGATTGGAATGGATTGTAGAATGGAATGTGAGATGGAATGGAATGGAATGGAATGTGGAATTGAATGGAATGGAATGTGGAATGAAGTGTGGAATGGAATGGAAATGAAAGCTGAACGGAATGTGGAATGGAAAGGAATGTAATGTGGAATGGAATGTGGAATGGAAAGGAATGGAATGAAATCGAATTTGGAATTGAATGGAATAGAATGGAAAGAATGTGGAATGAAATGGAATGTGGAATGGAATGGAATGGAATGGAATGAAATGGAATGTGGAATGGAATGGAAAGAAATGTGAAATGGAATGCAATTTTGAATGGAATGGAATGGAATGGAATATGGAATGCAACGCAATGGAATGTGGAATGGAATGTGGAATGGAATGAAATGTGGAGTGGAATGGAATGGAATGTTGAATGGAATATGAAATGGAATGGAATGGAATGGAATGGAAGTTGGAAATGAATGGAATGGAATGTGGAATGGATTGTAATGGAATATGGAATGCAATGTGCAATGGAACAGAATGGAATGGAATGGTATGTGGAATGGAATGGAATGGAATTGAGTGTGGAATGGAATGCAAAGGAATGCGGAATGGAATGGAATGGAATGTGGATTAGGACGTAATGGAATTAAATGTTAAATGGAATGGAAGGAAACGAATGTGGAGTGGAATGCGGAATGGAATGAAATGGAATGTGGAATGGAAAGCGGAACGGAATGTAATGGAATGTGGAATGGAATGTAATGGAATGTGGTATGAAAAGGAATGGAGTGCGGAATGGAAAGGAATGCTATATGGAATGGTAAGGAATGTGGAATGGAATGTGGAATGTAGTGGAATGCAAAGGAATGTGGAATGGAATGGAATGGAATGTGGAATGGAATGTGGTTTGGAATGGAATGGAATGTGCAATGGAATGTTGAACTGAATGGAATGGAATGCAGAATGGAATGTGGAATGGAACGAATTTGAATGTGGAATGGAATATGGAATGGAATGTGGAATGGAGTGGAATTGAATGTGAAATGGAATGTGGAATGGAATGGAATGGAATTGAATGCAATGTGGAATGGAATGGAATGGAATGTGGAAAAAAAGGAATGGAATGTGGAACGGAATGGAATGGAATGCAATATGGCATTGAATGGAATGGAATGTGTAAAGGAATGCAATGAAATACGGAATGGATTGGAATGTAATGGAATGTGAAATTGAATGGAATTGAATGTGGAGTTGAACGGAATGGAATGTGGAATGGAATGTGGAATGGAATTTGGTATTGAATGAAAAGTAATGTAAAGGAATATGGAATGGAATGGAATATGGAATGGAATGGAATATGGAATGGAATGGAATGTGTAATCGAATGGAATGTGGAATGGAATGCAATGAAATATGGAATGGAGTGGAATGTAATGAAATGAGAAATTGAATGGAATTGAATGTGGGGTTGAATGGAATGGACTGTGGAATGGATTGAAATGTAAAGTGGAAATGATTGGAATGGAATGGAATGGAATCGAATCGAAAGAGTAATGGAATGGAATGGAATGCAATGAGGAATGGAATGGAATGCCATGTGCAATGGAATGGAATGGAATGCAATGTGGAATGGAATGGAATGGAATTTGAAATGGAAATGAAAGGAAGGTGGAATGCAACGTGGAATTGAATGGAATGCAGTGGAATTTAATGTGGAATGGAATGGAATGGAATATGGAATGGAATGGAATGGAATGCAGAATGGAATGTAATGGAAGGTGGAATGAAATGGAATGGAATGCAGAATGGAATTGAATGGAATGCAGAATGGAATGGAATTGAATGTGGAAAGGAATGGAATGGAATGTGGAATGGAATGTAAAGGAATGGAATGGAATGCAATGTGGAATGGAATGGAATGGAATGTGGAAGGAAAGGTGGAATGGAATGCAATGGAAAGTGGAATGGAATGCAATGGAAATTGTAATGGAATGTGGAATGCAAAGGAATGTAATGTGGAATGGAATGGATTGGAATGGAATGAAATTTGGAATGGAATAGAATGGAATGGAAAGGAATGTGGAATGGAATAGAATATGGAATGGAATACAATGAAATGTGGAAGGGAATGAAATGGAATGTGGAATGGAATGGAATGGAATTTGGAGTGGAATGTAATGGAATGTGAAATGAAATGTCTAATGGAATGGAAAGTACAGCGCAAATGAATGGAATGTGGAATGGAATACGGAATGGAATGGAATGGAATGCAAGGTGGAATGGAAAGGAAGGGAAGGTGGAAAGGAATGGAATAGAATGTTTAACGGAATGGAATGGAATGTGGAATTCAAAGGAAAGGATCGTGGAATGGAAGGTGGAATTGAACATGGAAAAGAATGCGGAATGGAATGCAATGGAACATTGAATGGAACGTGGGATGCAACGTAGAATGTAACGTAAAGGAATGGAATGGAACGTGGAATGGAATGTGGGATAGAACATAGAATGGAATAGAATGGAATGGAAAGGAATGGAACGGAATGGAATGGAAAATGGTATGGAATGGAATGGAATGGAATGGAAAGTGGAAAGGAATGGAATGGAATGTGGATTGGAACGGAATGGAATGTGGAATAGAATTAGGAATTTAATGGAATGGATTCTGGAATGGGAAGGATTGTTGAATGGAATGTAATTGAATGTGAAATGGAACTCAATGTGGAAAGGAATGGAATGGAATGCAAAGTGGAATGGAATGGAATGGAATGTGGAATGGAATGGAATGCAATGGAATTTAATGTGCAATGGAATGGAATGGAGTATGGAAGGCAAAGTGGAATGGAATGGAATGCAATGTGGAATGGAATGGCATTGAATGTTGAATGGAAAGGAATGGAATATGGAATAGAATGGAATGGAATGTGTATTTAAATGGAATAGAATGTGGAATGGAATGGAACGGAATATTGAATGTAATGGAATGGAATGTAGAATGGAATGGAATGGAATGTAGAATGGAATGGCATGAAATGTGGAATTCAAAGGAAAGGAACGTGGAATGTAACGTGTAATGCAATGGAATTTAAAGCGTAAAGTAACGTGAAATTGAACGTGGTATTGAATGGAATGGAATGGAATGGAATGGAATGGAATTGAGTGTAATGGAATGAGGAATAGAAAGGAAGGCAATGTGAAGTGGAATGGAATGCAATGTGGAATGAGATTTGGAATGGAATGGAATGGAATTTGGAATGCAATGGAATGTGGAAAGGAATGGAATGCAATGTGGAATGAAATTTGGAATGGAATGGAATGCCATGTGGAATGGAATGGAATGTGGAATGGAAGGGAATGCAATGTGGAAAGGAATGTAATGTAATGTGGAATGAAATGGAATGGAATGTGGAATGGAATGGAATGGAATATGGAATGGAATGGAATGGAATTTGGAATAGAATGGAATCTAATGTGGAATGGAATTGAATGGAATGTGGAATGGATAGAGGAATGGATCGCAATGGAACGTGGAATGGAATGTGGAATGGAATGTGGAATGGAATGTGGAATGGAAAGTGAAACGGAATGTGTAATGGAATGTGTAATGGAATGTGGAATGGAATTTAGAATGGAATGGAATGGACTGTGGAATAGAATGTGGAAAGGAATGTGGAATTGAACGAAATGGATTGTGGAATGGAATGTGGAATGGAGTGTGGAAAGAATGTAGAATGGAATGGAATGGAATGTGGAATGGAATGTGGAATGCAATGGAACGGAATGTAGAATGGAATGGAATGGAATGTGGAATAGAATGGAATGGAATATAATGTGGAATGGAAAGTGGAATGGAATGGAATGGAATCTGGAATGGAATGGAATGGAATGGAATGTGGAATGGAATTTAACATGGAATGTAATTGAATATAAAGTGGATTGGAATGGAATGGAATGTGGAGTGGAATGGAATGGAATGGAAAGAATTGTGAAATGTTATGTGGAATGGAATGTGAAATGCAATGTCAAATGGAACCTGGAATGGAATGCAATGGAACTTGTAGAGGAATGCAAGGGAATGTGGAATGGAAAGTGGAATGGAATGCGCAATGGAAAGTGGAATTGAAAGGAGTGGAAAGTGGAATGGAATGTGGAATGGAATGGAATGGAATGTGGAATGCAATGGAACGTGCGAAAGAATGTGTAATGTAATTTGTAAAGGAATATGGAATAGAACCAAATGGAATGTGGAATAGAACGTGGAAAGGAATGGAATGCAACGTGTAAAGGAATTGAATGGACCGTGGAAAAGATTGGAAAGGAATGTGGAATGGAATGTAGAATGGAATGTGTAAGGGAATGGAATGAAATGGAATGTGAAATGGAACATGAAAAGGAATGTGGAATAGAATGAAATGGATCATGGAATGGAATGCAATGGAATTTAATGGAACATAGAATGGAAAGTTGAATGGAATGTAGAATGGAATGGATTCGAATATGGAATGGAATGTGGAATGAAATGCAATTTAGTTTGGAATGGAATGTGGAATGGAATGGTTTGGAATGTGGAATGGAATGTGGAATGGATTGGAATGGAATGTGTATGGGAATGTGGAATGGAAAGTGCAATGCAATGTGGAATGGAATGGAATGGAACGTGGAATGGAATGGAATGGAACGTGGAATTGAATGGAATTGAATGTGGAAAGGAACATGGAATTCAAAGTGGAATATAATGGAATTGAATCTAAAATGGAACATGAAATGGAACGAGGAATGGAAATTGGAATGGACTGTGGAATGGAATGGAATGGAATGTGCAATGGAATGTGGAAGGGAATGGAATGGAAGATGCAATGGAACTTTGAATGGAATGGAATGGAACGTGGAATGGAACGTGGAATGCAACGTGGAATATAGTGGAATTGAACGTGAAATGGAACATGAAATGGAACGTGGAATGGATATTTCAATGGACTGTGGAATAAAAATGGAATGGAATGTAAAATGGAATGTGGAATGGAATGGAATGGAAGATGCAATGGAACTTGGAATGGAATGGAATGGAACGTGGAATGGAATGGAATGAAACGTGGAAAGGAATGTGGTAAGGAATGTGGGGTGTAATATTAACTGGAATGTGCAATGGAAAAGAATGGAATGCGGAATGGAAAGGAATGGAATGTGGAATGGATTTGGAATGGAATGTCGAATGAACGTTGAATGGAACGTGGAATGTAAAGTGGAATGTAACGTGCAATGGAGCATGGAATGGAATGTGGAATGGAATGAGGAATTCAATGGAATGGAATGTGGAATGGAAAGGAATGGAACTGGGAATGGAATGTGGAATGGAATGTGGAATGGAATGGAATGGAAAGGAATGGAATGTGGAATGTAATGGATTGTGGAATGGAATGAAATGTGGAAAGAAATGTGGAATGGAATGGAATGGAATGGAATCGAATGGAACGTGGAATGGAATGCAGTAGAATGGAGTGGAATGTGGAATGGAAGGGAATGAAATGGAATGTGGAATGGAATGGAATGGAATGGAATGTGGAAGGAATGGAATGTGGAAATAGATGTGCAATAGTATGGAATGGAATGCAATGGGGAAAGGAATAGAATGGAAAGTATAATTGAATGTGGAATGGAATGGAATGGATTGTGCAATGGAATGGAATGGAAAGAAATGGAATGCGAAATGGAATGTGGAATGGAATGTAGAATAGAAAGAAATGGAACGTGGAATTGAATGGAATGGAACGTGGAAGGGAATGTGGAATGGAATGTGGAATGGAATGTATAATGAAATTTAATGGAATGTGGATTGGAAAGGAATGGAAAGTGGAATGGAATGGAATGGAATGCAATGGAATTCAAAATGGAATGTGGAATTGAACCTGGAATAGAATGAAATGGTAGGTGTAATGGAATGGAGTGAAAAGTGGAATGGTATGGAATGGAAAGTGGAATGGAACGTGGAATGGAACGTGGAATGTAAAGTGAAAGGGAATGTGCAATGGAATGGAATGGAACGTGGAATGGATTTTGGAATGGAATGGAAAGGAATGTGGAATGGAATGTAGAATTCAATTTGAAATGGCATGGAATCGGATGTGAAAAGGAATGTCCAGTGGAATGTGAAATGGAACAGGGAATGGAATGTGGAATGGAATAAAATGGAACATGGAATTTGAGGCAATGGATTTTAACGGAACATGGAATGGAACATGGAATGGAATGTGGAATGAAATGGAATGGAATGTGAAAATGAATATGGAATGGAATGGATTGGAATGAGGATTGGAATAGAATGGAATATGCAAAGGAATGTGGAATGTAATGTTCTATGGAATGTGTAATGGAATGGAATTGAACGAGGAATGGAAAGTGGAATGGATTGTGGAATGGAACATGGAATGCAAAATGGATTGGAATGGAAAGGAACATGAAATGGAACATGGAATGGAATGTGGAATGGAACGTGGAATAGAATGTGGAATGGAATGGAACGGAATGTGGAAGGCAATGTGTAATTGAATGGAATGGAACATGGAATGGAATGGAATGAAACGTGGAATGGAATGTGGAATGGAATGTGGGGTGTAATGTGGAATGGACTGTGCAATGGAAAGGAATGGAATGTGGAATGGAATGAAATGGAATGTGGAATGAAATGTGGAATGGAATGTGGAATTGAACGTGGAAAGGAACGTGGAATGGAACGTGCAATGGAAAGTGGAACGGAACGTACAATGGAACGTGGAAAGGAACGTGGAATGGAAAGAGGAATGGAATGGATTGGAATGTGGAATTGAAAGGATTGGAACGTGGAATGGAATTGGGAATGGAATGTGGAATGGAATGGAATCGAATGGAATGGAATGTGGAATGGAATGGAATGTGGAATGGAATGGATTGTGGAATGGAATGGAATGGAACGTGGAATGGAATGGAGTGCAATGGAATGGAATACAATGTGGAATGGAATGCGATGTAATTTAGTAGAATGTGGAATGTAAGGGAATGGAATGAAATGTGGAATGCAATGCAATGGAATGGAAGATGGAATGGAATGGGATTTGGAATGGAATGTGCAATGGAATGGAATGGAATGGAATGGAATGTGGAATGGAATGGAATTGTATATGGAAGGAAATGGAATGTGGAATGGAATGGAATGGAATGGAATGCAGAACGGAATGCATTGGAATGTGTAATGGAATGGAATGGAATTATGAATGGAATTAAAAGGAACGGAATGGAATGTGAAGTGGATTGGAATGGAATATGAAATTGAATGGAATGGAATGTGGAATCGAATGTGAAATGGAAGAGAAAGGAATGGAATGGAATGCAAACTGTTATGTGAAATGCAATGTGGAAATAAAAGGAATGTGGAATGGAATGTGGAATGGAATGGAATGGAAGGTTTAATGGAAGTGGAATGGAATGTGGAATGGGATGGAATGGAATGTTTTATGGAATGTGGAATGGAAAGTTTAATGGAATGGAATGGAATGTGAAAAGGAAAGTAGAATGGAATGGAATGGAATGTGGAATGGAACATGGAAAGGAAAATGGAATGGGACGTGGAATGGAATGGCTCAGAAGATGGAATGCAATGGAACGTGGAATGGAATGGAATGGAACGTGGAATATAATGTGCAATGGAACGTAGAATGGAAAGTGGAATAGATTGTGGAATCTAATGGAATGTAATGTGGAATAGAAGGGAATGTGATGTGGAATGGAATGTGGAATGGAATGGAATGGAATGGAATGTTTAATGGAATGCAATGGAATGAGCAATGGAATGGAATCGATAGTGGAATGGAATGGAATGCAATGCAATGTGGAATGGAATGAAATGGCGTGTAATGGAATGTGGAATCGAATGAAATTGGACATGGAATGGGACGTGGAATGGAATGTGAAATGGAACTTGGAAGCGAATGTGCAATGGAACCTGGAATTGAACGTGGAATGGAATGTGGAATGGAATGGAATGGAATGTGGAATGGAACGTGGAATGGAATGTGGAATGCAATGAAATGATAATTTTAATTGAATGAAATAGAATGCAATGGAATGTGAAATGGAAAGTAGAATATAATAGAATGGAATGTGAAATGAAAAGTGGAAAGGTATGTGGAATGGAATGGAATGGAATCAGGAATGGAGTGTGGAATAGAACGTGGAATGCAATGTAATGGAAGATGGAAAGGAAAGTGGAATGGAATGGAATGTAACGTAGAATGCAATGGAATGGAAGACGGAATGTAAAGTGGAATGGAATGTAATGGAACGTGGATTGGAAACTGTAATTCAATGTGGAATGGAACATGGAAGGGAACTTGGAATGGAATCCAATGGAGCGTGGAATGAATGGAAAGGAACCTGGAAAGGAATGTGGAATGGAAATGTGAATGGAACGTTAAATGGAATGTGAAATGGAATGTGGAATGGAAAGGAATAGAATGTGGAATGGAATGGAATGGAATGGAATGGAATGTGGAATGGAATGGAATGTGGAATGGAATGGAATGGAATGGTATGGAATGTGGAATGCAATGGAGTGAAACATGGAATGCAACGTGGAATGGAACGTGCAAAGGAATGTGGAAAGTAACGTGGAATGGAATGTTTAGTGGATTGGAATCGAATTTGGAATTACATGGAATGGAATGTGGAATGGAATGGAATGGAACGGAATGTAGAATAGAATTAAATGGAATGGAATGGAATTTGGAATGAAATGTAATGGATTGTGGAATGGAATGGAAAGGAATGTGGAATGGAATGGGATGGACTGTGGATTGGAATGGAATGGAATGGAATTTGGAATGGAATGGAATGGAATGCGGAATGGAATGGAATGGAATAAGGAATGGAATTTAATGGAAGGGAATCAAATGTGGAATTGAATGGAATGGAATGTGGAATGGAACGTGGAATGAATTGTGGAATGGAATGGAATAGGATGCGGAAGGGAATGTGGAATGGAACGGAATGGAACATGGAACGGAATGGAATGAAACGTGGAATGGAATGTGGAATGGAAATTGGGGTGTAATGTGGAATGGAATGTTGAATGCAAAGGAATGGAATGTGGAATGGAATGGAATGGAATGTGGAATGGAGTGTGGAATGGAACGTGGAATGGAACTTGGAAACGAAAGTGGAATGGAACGTGCAATGGAACATGGAATGGAACGTACAATGGAACGTGCAATGGGAAGTGGAATGGAAAGAGGAATGAAATGTATTGGAATGTGGTATGGAAAGGAATGCAACGTGGAATGGATTGGGGAATAGAAAGTGGAATATAATGGAATGGAATGAAATGTGGAATGGAATGGAATGTTGAATGGAATGGAATGTGGAATGCAATGGAATGGAATGTGGAATGGATTGGAAGGCAACGGAATGGAATTCAATGTGGAATGGAATGGAATGGAATTAAGTAGAATGTGGAATGTAAGGGAATGGAACGAAATGTGGAATGCAATGTAATGGAATGGAAGGTGGAATTGAATTGAATTTGGAATGGAATGTGCAATAGAATGGAATGGAATGGAATGGAAAGGGGAATGGAATGGAATGGTATATGGAATGAAATTAAAACTGGAATGGAATGGAATAGAATGCGTAATGGAATACAATGGAATGTGTAATTGAACGGAATCGAGTGACAAATGGAATGGAATGGAATGTGGAATGGAACGGAATGGATTGTGCAATGGAATTTGGAATAGAATGTTTAATGCAATGGAATGGAATGTTTAATGGAATGGAATGGAATGTGAAAAAGAAAGTGGAATGGAATGGAATGGAAAGTGGAATGGAACATGGAATGGAAAATGGAATGCAACGTTCAATGTAATGATACGGAAGATGGAATGGAATGCAATGGAATGAGGAATGGAAAGGAATGGAATGGAACGTGGAACATAACGTGCAATGGAACGTGGAATGGAAGGTGGAATAGATAGTGGAATGGAATGGAATGGAATGGAATGGAATGTGGAATTGAATTGAATTGGACGTGGAATGGGACGTGGAATGGAACGTGAAATGGAATGTGGAAGCGAACATACAGTGGAACAAGGAGTGTAATGTGGAATGGAATGTGGAATGGAATGGAATGGAATGTGGAATGGAACGTGGACTGGAAAGTGGAATGGAATCAAATGGAAAGTGGAAGGGAATGGAAGGCAACCAGGAATGGAATACGGAATGGAAATGGGAATGAAACGTTAAATGGAATGTGGAATGGAAAGTGGAATGGAAAGGAATGGAATGTTGAATGGAATGGAATGGAATGGAATGGAATGGAATGGAATGGAATGGAATGGAATGGAATGGAATTCGGAATGCAATGGAATAGAATGGAATACGGAATGGGATGGAATGGAACAATATGGAATGTGGAATGTTATGTGGAATGGAATGTGGAATGGAATAGAATGGAATGAAATGACACGTGAAATGTAATGTGGTATGCAATGTGAAAAGGAATGTGGAGTGGAATGTGGAATGGAATGAATTGGAACGTGGAATTGTATGGAATGGAACGTGGAATTAAATGGAATGGAATGCGGAATGGAATGAAATGGAACGTGGAATGGTATGGAATGGAACGTGGAATTAAATGGAATGGAATGTGGAATAGAACGTGGAATGGAACGTGGAATGAAGCATAGAATGGAACGTGGAAAGGAACGGAATGGAATGTAGAATGGAATGCAATGGAATGTGGAACGGAAAATGGAATGGAATGGAATGGAATGTGGAAAGGAATGGAATAGAATGTGGGATTGAATGTGGGATGGAATGGAATGGAATGTGGAATGGAAAGTGAAATACAATGGAATGTGGAATTGAATGTGAAATGCAATGTGGAATGGAATGGATTGGAATGTGGAATGCAATGTGGAATGGAATGGAATGGAATGTGGAATACAATGGAATTGTTTTTTATGGAATGTGGAATGGAAAGGAATTGAATGTGGAATGGAATGTGGAATGGAATGGAATGGAATAAGAAATAGAACGTGGAATGGAACGTGGAATGGAACGTAAAATGGAATGTGGAATCAAATGTGGAATGTAAAGGAAAGGATTTGAAAGTGAAATGGATTGGAATCGAATGGATTTGAATTTGAAATGGTATGGAATGGAATGTGGAATGTAATGTGGAATGGAATGGAATGGAATGTGGAATGGAATGGAACAGAAAGTGAAATTGAATGTGGAATGGAATGTGAAATAGAATGTACAATGGAATGTGGAATTGAATAATATGGAACGTGGAACGAAATGGAATGAAATGTGGAATGGAACGTGGAATGGAACATGGAATGGAACGTTGAATGGAAGGTGGAATGGAATGGAATGGAATTTGGAATGGAATGGAATAGAATGGAATGAGGAATGGAATGGAATGGAATGGTATGGAATGTGGAGTGGGATGGAAAATGGAATGGAACGTGGAATTGAAAGTGCAATGGAATGTGGAAACGAAGATGTAATGGAATGTGGAGAGGATTGGAATGGAATGTGGAAAGAAATGGAATGGATTGTGGAATGGAATGTAAAGGAAAGTGGAATGGAATGGAATGGACTGTGGAATGCAATGGAATGGAATGGAATTTGGAATGGAATGTGGAATGTAATGTGTAATGAAATGGAATGGAATGCGGAAAGAAATGGAATGGAAAGGATTGGAATGTGGAATTCAATGGAATGGAATGTGGAAAGGAATGGAATGCAATGTGGAATGGAATGGAATGGAAAGGAATGGAATTGAATTTGGAATGGAATGGAATGCAATGAGGAATGGAATGGAATTGAATGGAATGTGGAATGGAATGAAATGGAATGGAATGGAAAGGAATGTGGAATTGAATGGATTGGAATGTGGAACGGAATGGAATGAAATGTGCATTGAAATGGAAAGGAACGTGGAATGGAATGTGGAATGGAATTCAGAAAGAAATGGAATGGAAGGGAATGTGGAAACGAATAGAAAGGAATGTGGAACGCAATGGAATGGAATGGAATGTAATAGAATGTGAAACGGAATTTGATATGGAATTTGAAACGGAATGTGGAAAGAAATGTGGAATGGAATGAAATGCAACGTGGAATGGAATGGAATGGAAAGTGGAATGTAATGGAATGCAACGTGTAATGGAACATAGAATGGAATGTGGAATGGAAAGTGGAATAGAATGTGGAATGGAACGTGGAATGGAATGTGGAATGGAATGGAACGCAAAGTGGAATGGAATGTGGAATGGAATTGAATGGAATCGAATGTGAAATGGAATGTGGAAAGGAATGTGAAATGGAAAGTGGAAAGGAATGTGAAAAGGTATGTGGAATGGAAAGAAATGGAAAGTGGAATGGAATGGAATGGAAAGGAATTTCACATGCAATGGAAAATGGAATGGAATGTGCAATGGTATGGATTGAAATTGTGAATGAAATGTGTAATAGAATGGAATGGAATGTTGAAAGGAATGTGGAATGGAATGGAATGGTATGTGGAATGGAATGTAATGTAATGTGGAATGGAATTGAATGGAATGTGAAATGGAATGTGGAATGGAAGGTCCAATGGAATATGGAATGAAACGGAATGGAGCAAGGAATGGAATATGGAATAGAATGGAACGGTATGTGGAATGGAATGTATATGGAAAGGAATGGAATGTGGAATGGAATTGAATGGAATGTGAAATGGAATGTGGAAAGAAAGGTGGAAAGGAACGTGGAATGTAATGGAATGGAGTATGGAATGGAGTGGTATGGAATGTGGAATGGAATGGAATGCAATGTGGAATGGAACATGGAATGGAAAGTGGAATGGAATGTGGAGTTGAACGTGGAATGGAATGGAATGCAATGGAGTGGAATGCGGAATGGAATGGAATGGAATGAGGAATGGAATGGAATGGAAGGTGGAATTTTGTTGAATGGAATGTATAATGGAATGGAATGGAACGTGGAATGGAATGTGAAATGGAATGTAGAATGGAATGTGGAATACAATGGAATAGAAAGTGGAATGCAATGGAATGGAATGTGGAATAGAATGGATTGGAATGGAATGTCTAATGGAATGAGGGATGGAATGGAATGGAATGTGGAAAGGCTTGGAATGGAATGGAATGGAATGTAACGGAATTTGTAATGGAATGGAATGGTATGGAATCTAATGCATTGCGGAATGGAATGGAATTGAATGCGGAATGGAATGGAATGGAATGCAATGGAATGTGGAATTGAATGGAATGGAAAGTGGAATGGAATGGAATGGAATGTGGAATGAAATGGAATGGAATATGGAATGAAATGGAATGGATAGTGGAATGGAATATGGAATGGAATTCCAAATGGAATAGAATGGAATGCAATGTGGAATTTCGTAGAATGGAATGTGAAATGGAATGTGGAGTGGAATGTGGAATGGAATGATCTGGAACGGGGAATGGTATGGAATGCAACGTGGTATTGATCAGAATGGAATGTGGAATGGAACGTGGAATGGAAAGTGGAATGGAACGTAGAATAGAACGTGGAAAGGAATGGAATGGAATGTGAAATGAAATGGAAAGCAATGTGGAATGGAAAGTGGAATGGAATGCAATGGAATGTGGAAAGGAAAGTGGAATGGAATGGAATGGAATGGAATGTGGAAAGGAATCGAATGGAATGTGGAATGCAACATCGGATGGAATGGAATGGATGTGGAATGGAAAGTGGAATGCAATGGAATGTGGAATGGAATATGGAATGCAACGTGTAAGGAAATGGATTGGAATGTGGAATGGAATGTAGTATGGAATGTAATGGTATGTGGAACGGATTGGAACTGATTTGTATGGAACGTGGAATGGATTGGAATTGAATGTGGAATGGAATGTGGAATGGAATGGAATAGAACATGAAATGGAACGTGGAATGGATCATGGAATGGAACGTGGAAAAGAAAGTGGAATGGAAAGTGGAATATAATGGAAATGAATGTGAATTGGAAGGGAATGGATTGCGGAATGGAATGTTTAATGGAATTGAATGGAATGTGGAATGGAATGTGGAATGAAATGTGGAATGGAATGTGGAACGGAACGCGGAATTGAATGGAATGGAACGTGGAATGGAATGGGATGGAATGTTTAATGAAATGGAAGGGAATGTGGAATGGAATGGACTGGAATGTGGAATGGAATTGAAAGGAATGTGGAATACAATGTGCAATGGAATGAGGAATGGAAAGTGGATTGGAATGGAATGTAATCTGGAATGGAATGGAATGGAATGGAATGTGGAATAGAATGGAATGGAATGTGTAGTAATGCGGAATTGAATGGAATGTTATGTGGAATGCAATGGAATGGAATGGAATGAGGAATTGAATGGAATGGAATTTGGAATGTAATGGAGTAGAATTTGGAATGCAATGGAAGGGAAAGTGGAATAGAATGTGGAATGGAATGTGTAATGGAATTTGGAATGTATTTGAATGTAATGTGGAATGAAATGGAATGGAATGTGGAATAGAATGGAATGGAATGGAATGTGGAATAGGATGGAATGCAATGCAATGGAATAAGAAGTGGAATGGAATGGAATATGGAACGCAATGGAGTGGAATGGAATGTGATATTGTATAGAATGGAATGTGGAATTGAATGGAAAAGAATGTGGAATGGAATGGAATGCAACGTGGAAGGGCATGTGGAATTGAATGTGGAATGGAATGCGGAATGGAATGGAATGGATTGTGGAATGGAATGTAATGGAATGTGGAATAGAAAGGAAGGGATTGGAATGAGGAATGGAAAGTGCAATAGAATGTGGAATGTAATGGAATGGCATGTGGAATGTAATGGAATAGAATGTGAAACAATATTGAACGTGGAATGGAATGTAATTGAAGGTGGATTGGAGTGGAATGGAATGTGTAATGTAAAGGAATGGAATGGAATGGAAAATGAAATGGAATGTGGAATGGAAAGTGAAATGGAATGTGGAATGAAATCTGGAATAGAAAGTGGAATGGAGTGAAATGGAAAGTGGAATGGAATGGAATGGATCGTGGAGTGGAATGGAGTGGAAAGTGGAATGGAATGTGGAATGGAAAGGAACGAAATTTGGAACGGAATGTGGAATGGATTTGAATGAAATGTGGAAGGGAATGAGGAACGGAATGGAATGGAACGTGGTTGGAATGTGTATTGGAATGTGCAATGGATTGTGGAATGAAACGTGGAAAGGAATGTGAAATGGAACGGAATGGAATGTGGAATGGAATGTGGAATGGAACGTAGAATGGAATGTGGAATGGAATGAGGAAAGGAATGTGGAATGGAATGAAATTGAATGTGGAATGGAATGGATTGAAATGTGGAATACAATGGAATGGAATAGAATGTGGAATGGAATGGAATGGAATGTGGAATAGAATGGAATGGAATGGAATGTGGAATGCAATGGAATATGGAATGGAATGGAATGGAATGTTGATTGGAATTGAATGGAATGTGCAATGGAATTGAATGGTAAGGAATGGAAAGTAGAATGGAATGTGAAATGGAATGTGGAATGCAAATTGGAGCAGCATGAAATGGAAAGTGGAATGGAATGGAATGGAACGTGGAATGGAATGGAATGGAACGTGTAATGGAAAGTGAAACGGAACGTGGTATAGAATGTGGAATGGAATGTGGAATGGAATGGACAGGAAGTTAGAATGGAACGTGGAATGGATTGTGGAACGGAATGTGGGATGGAATGGCATGGAATTTGTAACTGAATGTGGAATGGAAGGTGGAATGGAAGGGAACAGAATGTGGAATGGAATGTGGAATGGAGTGTGGAATGGAATATGGAATGGAATGGCATGGAATGTGTAATTGAATGTTGAATGGAATGTGGAATGGAATGTTGAATGGAGTGTGGAATGGAATGTGGAATGGAACGGAATGGAGTGTGGGATGGAATGTGGAATGGAACGGAAAGGCATGTGGAATAGAATGTAGAATGGGACGTGAAATGGAATGTAATGAGATGTGGAATGCAAACTGGAATGGAAAGTGGAATGGAATGGAAAGGAAGTGAAAGGGAATGTGGAATGGAATGTGGAATGGAACGGGGAAGGGGATGTTGAATGCAATGAAATCTGGAATGAAACGGAATGGAATGTGGAATAAAATGTGAAAATGTTTGTGGAATGGCATGTTGAATGGAATGGAAAGGAATGTGTAATGGAAAGTGAAATGGAATGAAAATGAAAGTAAAATGGAATGGCAAGTGAAATGGAATGAAATGTGGAATGGAATGTGGAATACAATGTAGTGGAATGGAATTTAATCTGGAATGGAATGTGGAATGGATTGTGGAATGGAATGTGGAATGAAACGGAATGGACTGTGGAATGGAATGTGGAATCAAATGTGGAATGGAATGGAAAGGAATGTGCAGTGGAATGGAACGGAACTTGGAATGAAATGTGGAATGGAATGTCGGGTGGAATGGAATTCAATGTTGAATGCAATGGAATGGAATGTGGAATGGAATGAGTAATGCAATGGAATGGAATGTGGAATGCAATGTGAAATGGAAAGTGGAAAGGAATGTGGAAAGGAATGGAATGGAATGTGGAGTGGAAAGGAATGGAATATGGAGTGGAATGGAATGGAATGTGGAGTGGAATGGAAAGGAATGTGGAATGGATTGTGGAATGGAATGGAAAGGAAAGTGGAATGGAATGGGGAATGGATTGTGGAATGGAATGGAAATGGAATGTGGAATGGTACATGGAACGGAATGGAATGGAATGTGGAAAGGAAAGTGGAACGGTATGCAAGGAACGTAGAATGCAACGTTGAATGGAACGTGGAATGGAATGTGGAATGGAATGTGGAATGGAAGATACAATGGAATTATGCAATGGAATGTGGATTGGAACATGGAATGGAAAGAAATGGAACATGGAATGCAACATGGAATGGATTGGAATGCAACGTGGAGTGGAATGTGCAATGGAATGTGGAATGGAACATGGAATGGAATGTGGAATGGAATGTAATGGAATGTGGAATGGAATGTGGAATGGAATTGAATGGAATATGGAATGGAATGTGGAATGGTATATGGAATGGAAAGGAATGAAATGTGGAATTTAATGTGAATTGGAATTGAATGCAATGTGGAATTGAATGGAACAGAATATGGAATTCAATGTGGAATGAAATGTCCTAGAAAGTGGAATGGAATGTGGAATGGAATGGAACGCTTAATGGAACGTGGATTGGAACTTGGAATGTAATGGAATGGAACGGGGAATGGAACATTGAATGGAAAGTGGAATGGAACGTGGAATGGAACGTGTAATGGAAAGGAATGGAATGTGGAATGGAATGGAATGGAATGTGAAATGTAATGTGGAATGGAATATAATGGAATGTGGACTGGAATGGAATGGAATGGTATGGAATGTGGAATGGAATAGAATGGAATATGGAATGGAATGTGGAAGGAAATGTGGAATGGAAAGGAATGATATGTGGAATGGAATGTTGATTGGAATTGCAGGGAATGTGGAATGGAATGGAATGTGGAATGGAATAGGGACTGGAATGCATTGGAAAGTGGAATGGATTGTGGGATGGAATGGAATGGAATGTGGAACGGAATGTGGAATGGAATGTAGAATGGAATGTGGACAGGAATGCAATGGAATGTGTAACGGAATGTGGAATAGAATGGAAAGGAAAGGGGAATAGATTGTGAAACGGAGTGGAAAGGAATGTGGAATGGAACATGGAATGGAATGTGAAATGAAATGTGGAATTGAATGGAATGCAAAGTGGAATGGACCGTGGAATAGAAAGGAATGGAACGTGGAATGGAAATTTTAATGGAATATGGAATGGAATGTGAAATGGAACACGGAATGGAATGTGCAATTGAATTTGGAAGGGAACGTAGAATGTAATGTAAAGGAACTTGGAATGGAACGTGTAATTGAAAGGATGGAACGTGGAGTGGAACGTGGAATGGAATGTGGAATGGAATGTGGAATGGAACGTGGAATGGAATGTTTTGGATTGTGGAATGGAATGTGGAATTGAATGGATTGGAATGTGGAATAGAATTTGGAATGGAATGGAATAGATCGTGGAATTTATCATGGAATGGAACGTGCAATGGAATATAGAATGGAATAGAAAGGAATGTGGAATAAAAGGGAATGGAATGTGGAATGGAATGTGGAATGGAATGTATTGGAATGGAATGTGGAAAGGAATGGAATGGAATGTGGAATGGAAAGAATGGAACGTGGAAAGGAATGGAATGGTATGGAACGTAGAATGTAATGTAATGGAATGGAATGGAATGGAATGTGGACTGGAATGGAATTTAGTGTGGAATGCAAAGGAATGGAATCAGGATTGGAAAGGAATGGAACGTGGAATTGAATGGAACGGAATTGAATGGAATGTGAAATGAAATGTGGAACTGAATGTGAAATGGAATGTGCAATGAAATGTGGAACAGAGTTAAATGGAACGTGGAATGCAATGGAATGGAATGTGGAGAGGAATGTAATGGAAGCTGGAATGGAACGTGGAATGGAACATGGAATGGAACATGGAATGCAATGTGGAAGTAACGTAGAATGGAAAGGAATAGAATGCGGAAAGGAACTTAATGGAATGCAGAATGGAATGTGGAATGGAATCATATGGAATATGGAATGGAATGGAATGGAATTGAATGGAATGTGGAATGGAATGGAATGGAATTGAAAGGAATGTGGAAGGGAAAGGAATTTTATGTGGAATGGAATGAAATATGGAAAGGAATGTGGAATTGAAGTTGGAATTGAATGGAATGGAATTTTGAAAGAAATGTGGAAAGGAGTGGAGTGGAATGTGGAATGGAAGGTGGAATTGAATGGAATGGATTGTGGAATGGAATGGAATGGAACGTGGAATGGAACGTGGAATGGAAAGAGGAAAGGAACGTGGAATGGGATATGGAATGGATTGTGGAATGGAATGGAATAGAATTGGGAATGGAATGGAATGGAATGGAGTGCAATGTGAAATGGAAGATGGAATGGAATGTGGAATACGATGCAGAATGGAAAGTGGACTGGTTTGGAATGGAACGTGAAATGGAATGGAATGGGACATGGAAAAGAACGTAGAATGGAATGTGGAATGGAATGGAATGGAACGTGGAATGGAATGTGGAAATGATTGGAATGTGAAAAGTAATGGAACGGAATGTGGAATGGAAGGGAATAGAAAGTGAAATGGAATGTGGTTTGGAATGTGGAATGTAATGTCAGATGGAATGGAATGCAATGGTGAATGAAATGGAATGGTATGTGGAATAGAATGTGGAATGGAATCGAATGGAAAGTGGAATGTAATGTGGAATGGAATGTGGAATGGGATGTAAAGTGGAATGGAAAGGAATGTGGAATGGACGGTGGAAAGGAAACTATTGCATTGTGGAATGAAATGTGGAATGGAATGTGGAAACGAATGTGGAATAGAATGTAATGTAATGGAATCTATTGTGGAATGGAATGTGGAATGGAATGTGAAATGGAAAGTGTAATGGAACGGAATCCAATGTGGAATGGAATGTGGTATGGGACGTGCAATGGCATGAAATGGAAAGTGGAATGCGACTTGGAATGATATGGAACAGAACGCGCAATAGAACTTGGAATGGAACGTGGAAAGGACCTTGGAATGGAATGTGGAATGGAACAGGGAGAGGAATGTGCAATGGAATGTGGAATGGAACGTGGAATGGAATGCAATAGAACATGGAATGGAACGGGGAATGGAATGGAATGCAACGTGGAATGGAATGTGGAAAGGAATGTGGAATGGAAAGTGGAATGGAATGGAATGGAACGTGGAATGGAATGGTATGGAATGTGGAATGGAATGGAATGGAAAGAGGAATGGAATTGAATGGAATGGTATGGAATGTGGAATGGAATGGAATTGAAAGTGGAATGGAATTGAATGGAATGTGGAATGCAATCGAAAGGAACATGGAATAGAATGCAGAACGGAATGTGGACTGGAATGCGGAATGGAATGTAATGGAATGTGGAGTGGAATGGAATGGAGTGTTAAACAGAATGGAATGGAATTGAATGGAATGCGGAAACCAATGGAATGGAATGTGGAATGCAATGAAATGGAATGGAATGAGGAATTGAATGGAATGGAATGAGCAATGGAGTAGCATAGAGTGTGGAATGCAATGGAATGGAACGTGGAATAAAATGTGGAATGCAATGTGTAATGGAATGTGGAATGTAACTGAATGGAATGTGGAATACAATGGAATGGAATGTGGAATATAATGGAATGGAATGGAAAGAGGAATGGAATGTAGAATGGAAGGTGGAATGTAATCACATGGAATGTGGAATGGAATGGAATGGAATGTGAAAACAGATGGAAAGTATAATGGAATGGAATGGATTGTGGAATGGAATGGAATGGAATGTTTAATCAAATGGAATGGAAAGTGAATTCGAATTTGGAATGGAATGTGAAATGGATAGTGGAATGGAATGTTTAATGGAAAGTGGAATGGATTGTGGAAAGGAATGTGGAATGGAACTGAAAGGAATGTGGAATTGAATGTGGAATGGAACCGCATGGAATGTGGGAAGGAATGTGGAATGGATCAGAATGGAATTTGGAATGGAATGTAGAATGGAACGTGAAATGGAATTGAATTGATTGTAGAATTGAACGTTCAATGGAATGTAATGGGCAAGGAATGGAAAGTGGAATGGAATGTGGAATGGAATGCAATGGATCCTGAAATGGAATGTGGAATGTAATGCGGAAAGGAATGGAATGGAATGTGCAATGGAATGTGGAATGTAATGGGGAATGCAACGGAATGGAATGTGAAAAGGAATGTGTAATGGAATGTGAAATGGAAACTGGAATTGAATGTGGAATGGAATGGAATGGAACATGGAATGAAATGGCATGGAACATGGAATGGAACGTCAAATGGAACGTGGACAGCAGTGTGGAATGGAACGTGGAATGGAATGAAATGCAATGTGGAATGGGGAGGAATGCAATGTGGAATCATATGTGGAATGCAATGGAATGGAATATGGAATGGAATGTGGAATGTAATGTGGAATGGAATGGAATGGAATGCGTAATGGAAGGGAATGGAGCGTGGAATGGAATGGAACGGAATGGAATGCGAATTGGAATGTGCAATGGAACGTGGAATGGCATGAAATGGAACATGGAGTGGAATGGAATGGAACTTGGAACGACCGGAACTGGAACGTGGAATGGAATGTGGAATGGAATGGAAAGGAATGTGCCAAGGAATATGGAATGGAATGTGGAAGTTAATGTGGAATGGAAGGCAATGGAATGTGAAATTGAATGTGAAATGGAACGAGGCATGGAAAGAGGAAAGTAATGGAATGGAAAGTAGAATGGAATGTGGAATGCAACGTGGAATGGAAAGTGGAATGGAATGGAATGGAACGCGAAATGGAATGTGGAATGGAATGGAAAGGAATCTGGAAAGGAATGTAAAATGTAATGTGGAATGGAATGGAATGGAACGGAATGGAATGTGAAATGGAATGTGGAAAGGAATGTGAAATGGAACGTGGAATGGAATGTGGAAAGGAATGAAATGAAATGTGGAATGGAACGTGGAGTGGAATGTGGAATGGAATGGACTGGAATGTGGAAAGAAATATGGAATGGAATGTGGAATGGAATGAAAGGGAGCGTGGAATTCAATGGAATGGAATTTTGAAATAAACGGAATGGAATGCGGAATGGAATGTGTAATGGAATGGAATGGAATGTGGAATAGAATGGAATGGAGTGTGGAATGGAATTAAATGAATTGTGGAATGGAATGTGGAATAGAATGGAATGGAACTTGGAATGGAATGTGAAATGGAACTTGTAATGGAAAATGCCATGGAACGTGGAATGGAAAGTGGAATGTATTGAGTAATGGAATGGAAGGGAATGTGAAATGGAAGGGAATGGAATGCGGAATGGAATGTGGAATAGAAATTGTAATGGAATGTGTAATGCAATGGAATGCAACGTGGAATGGAATGCAATGTAAAGGAATGAGGAATGGAATGGAATGGAATGTGGAAATGAATGGAACGAAATGTGGAATGGAATGGAATGGAATGTGGAAAGGAATGGAGAAGAATGTGGAATGGAATGGAACGGAATGTGAAATGGAATGGAATGCAATGAAGAATGGAATGGAATGGAATGTGGATTGGAATGGAATGGAATAGAATTTGGACAGGAATGGAATGGAAAGGAACGGAATGTGGAATGGAATGTGGATTGGAATGTGGAGTGGAAGGTGGAATGGAATGGAATGGAATGTGGAATGGAACAGTATGGAATGTAGAATGGAATGTGGAATGGAACGTGGAATGGAATGAGAATGGAATAGAATGGAACGTGGAATGGAATGGAATGGAATGGTACGGAATGTGGAATGGAATGGAATGGAATGTGGAATGGAATGGAATGGAATGTGGAATGGAAAGTGAAGTGGAATGGAATTGAATGTGGAATGGAATGGAATAGAATGGTATGGAAAGTGGAATGGAACGGAATGGAATGTGGAAAGGGATGTGCAATGGAATGGAATGAAATGTTGAATGGAAAGTCTGATAGAACGTGTAATGGAACTTTCAAAGAAAGTGGAATAGAAAGTGGAATGCAATGACTAATGGAATTGAATGGAATGCAATGTGGATTGGAAGTGAATGTAATGAAGAATGGAAAGTGGAATGGAATGGAATGGAGTCAATTGGAATGTGGACTGGAATGGAATTGAATGTGGAATGGAATGTGGAAAGGAATGGAATGTAGAATGGGATGTGGGGTGGAATATGGAACGGAATTCAATGGAATGTTGAATGCAAAGGAATGGACTGTGGAATGGTATGCAACGCAATGTGGAATGAAATGCAACTTGAAAAGGAATGGATTGGAATGTGGAATATGAAATGGATTGTGAAATGGAATGTTAAATGGACTGTGGAATAGAAAGTGGAACGGAATGAGAAATGGAATGGTGAATGGAATGTCAAATGGAATGTGGAATGGAATGTCAAATGGAATGAAAGGGAGCGTGGAATGGAACGGATTAGAAAGTGGAATATAATGGAATGTAACGTGGAATGGAAAGTGGAATGGAATGGAATGGAATGTGGAAAGGAAAGGAATGGAATGTGGAATGCAGTGGAATGGAACGTGTAATGGAATGGAATGGAATGTGGAATGGGATGTGGAATGGAATGGAACGGAAAGTGGAATGCAATGGAGTGCAATGTGGAATGCAATGGAATGGAATGGAATGTGGAATCGAATATGGAATGGAATGTGGAATGGAATATGGAATGGAATGGAATGGAACGTGGAACGGAACGTGGAATGGAACATTTAATGGAAAATGCAATGAAACGTGGATTGCGACGTGGAATGGATTGAGTAATGAAATGGAATTGAATGTGAAATGGAAGGGAAAGGAATTCGGAAAGGTATATGGAATAGAATGTGGAATGCAATGTGGAATGGAAAGGAATGGAACATAGAATGGAATGGAATTTAATGGAATGTGTAATGGAATGGAATGGAATGTGGAATTGAATGGAATGGAATGTGGAATGGAATGGAATGGAATGGAATGTGAAATGGAATGGAATGGAAGATGGAATAGAACAGAACTTGGAATGGAACGTGGGATGTAACGTAGAATGCAGTGGAATGGAATGGAATGGAATGGAATGGAATTGAATGGAATGGAATGGAATGTGGAGTGGAATGGAATGGAATGTGAAATGGAATTTGGAACTTAATGGAATGGAATGGAATGGAATCTGGAATGGAATGGAATGTGGAATGTAATGGAATGCAATGTGGAATGGAAAGGAAGGAAATATGGAATAGAATGTGGAATGGAATGGAATTTAATGTGAAATGGAATGGAATGAAATGGTAAATGGAATGCATTGTGGAATGGAATGTGGAATGGAATCGAATGGAATGTGGAATAGAATGTGGAAAGGAATGTGGAATGCAACGGAATTGATTGTGGACAGGAATGTTGAATGGAAAGTGGAATGGAATGGAATGGAATGTGGAATGGAATGGAATGGAAAGTGGAATAGAATGGAATGCAATATAATGTAGAATGGAATATGGTATGAAATGGAATGGAATGTGGAATGGAATGGAATGGAATGTGGAATGGAACAGAACGTGGAATGTAATTGAATGTAACGTGGTTAGGAATGGAATGGAATGTGGAGTGGAATGGAATGGAATGGAAAAAATTCCGAAATGGAATGTGGAATGTAATGTGAATTGGAACGTGGAATGGATTGAAATGGAACGTGGAATGGAATGGAATGGAACCTAGAATGGAATGCAATGGATCATGGAATGGAACGTGGAATGGAATGTGGAATGGAATGGAATGGAAAGGAATGTGGATTGGAATGCAATGGAACTTGCAATGTAATGTTTAATGGATTGTGCAATGGAATATGGAATGGAACGGAATGGAATGTGGAATGGATTGTGGAATGGAACGTGAAATGGAATGGAATGGAAAGTGGAATGGAATGCAATGGAATATCGAAAAGAATGTAGAATGTAATTTGGAATGGAATGAAATGGAATTGAATGTGAAATGGAATGTGGAATGGAATCTGAAATGGAACGTGGAATAGAAAGTGGAATTGCATGGAATGCAACGTCGAATGGAATGTGGAATGGAAAGTGGAATGGAATGGAATAGAAAGGAATGGAATGTGGAATGGAATGGAATGCGGAATGGAATTAAATGTGGAATGAAATGTGGATTGGAATGGAATGGAATATGGAATGGAATAGAAAGGAATGGATTGTGTAATGGAATGCAGGGGAATTGAGTGGAATGTGGAAAGGAAGGGAATGGAATGTGGATAGGAATGGAATGGAATGTGGAATGGAATGGAATGGAATGCAATGGAATGAGAAATGGAATGCTAAATGAAACGTGAAGTAGTATGAAATGGAATATGGAATGGAACGTGGATTGGAACTTGGAATGAAATGTGCAATCGAATGTGGAATGGAATTGAATGCAAAGGAATGGAACGTGGAATGGAATGGAATGTTTAATGGAATGAAACGTGGAATGAAATGTGGAAAGGAATGGCATGGAATGTGGAATGGAATGGATTGAAATTGATTGTGGAATGGAATGCAGGGGAATGAAGTGGAATGTTGAATGGAAAGTAATGGAATGTGGATTGGAATGAAATGGAATGTGGAATGGAATGTAATGGAATGCAATGGAAAGCGAAATGGAATGCGGAATGGAACGTGTAATAGAATGAAATGGAACATGGAATGGAATAGAATGGAATGTGGTATGCATCGTGGAATGGAATGTGGAATGGAATGGGAAGGAATGTGGATTGCAGTGGAAAGGAATGTGGAATGGAATGGAAAGGACTGCAATGGAATGAGAAGTGGAATGTAGAATGGAACGTGGAATAGAATGAAATGGAACGTGGAATGGAATGGAATGGAAAGTGGAAAGGTATGGAATGTAACGAGTAATGGAATGTGGAATGGAACGTTTAAAGGAATGTGGAATGGAATGCAATGGAATGCGGAATAGAATTTGCAATGCAATGGAATGTGGAATGGAATGGATTGGAAGGTGGACTGGAATGTGAAATGGAATGTGGAATGGACTATGAAATGGAACGTGGAATGGAATGTGGAATTGAAAGAATTGGAACATGAAATGGAATACAATGGAATATAATGGAACGTGGAATGGAACGTGGAACGGAAAGTGGAATGGAAAGTGGAATGGAATGGAATGGAATGAGGAATGGATCGTGGAATGGAATGTAATGGAACATGGAATGGAAAATGAAATGGAACTTGGAAAGGAATGTGGAATGGAACGTGGAATGGAAAGTGCAATGGAATGTGGAATGGAATTGAATGGAATGCAATGGAATGGAAGTTGGGGTGGAACGTGGAATTGAAAGCGTAATGGAATGAGGAATGGAATGGAATGGAATGTGGTATGGAAGGGAATTGAAAGTGTAATTGAATGTGGAATGGAATGGAATGGAATGTGGCACGGAAGGGAATGGAAAGTGGAATGGAATGTGTAATGGAATGGAATGCAATGGAATGGAATGGAATGTGGAATGGAATGGAATATCGAATGGGAAGTTGAATGGAATGTGGAATGGAATGGAAGTGCATGGAATGAGGAATGGAATGGAATTGAAAGTGGAATGGAATGGAATGGAATTCAGAATGGAATGGAATTGAATGTAGAATCTAACGTTGAATCGAAAGGAATGGAATGTAGAATGGAATGCAGTGGAATGTGGAATGGAATTGAAGGAATGTGGAATGTAATGTGGAATTGAATGGAATGGAATGTGGAATAGAATGTGGAATGGAATCAATCGAATCTGGAATGGAATGGAATGGAATGGAACTTGAAATGCAGCGTGGAATGGAACTTGGAATGGAATTTGAAATGGATTGCAAAAGAATGAGAACGGAAGGTAATGGAATGTGGAATGGAATGTGGAATGGAATGGAATGCAATGTGTAATGGAATGGAATAGAATGTGGAATGGAAGGTCATGGAATGGGAAATGGAATGTGGAAAGGAATTGAAAAAATGTGGAATGGAAGGTAATGAGAATGGAATGGAAAGTAAAGGAAAGTGGAATGGAATGGAATGGAATGAAGAATGGAACATGGAATGGAATTTGGAATGGAGAGTAGAATGGATAGTAGAATGTAATGTGGAATGGAAAGGAATGGAATATGGAATGGAATGGAATGGAATGTCGAATATAATTTGGAATGGAATGGAAAGGAATCCAGAATGGAATGGAGTGGAAAGGAATGGAATGGAACGTGGAATGGTACGTGGAATGGAACGTGAAATGGAATGTGGAATGGAATGGAATGGAATGTGGAATGGAATGTGGAAATGAATGTGGAATGAAACGTGGAATGGAACGTGGAAAGAAATGGAAAGGAATCTGGAATGGAATGTGGAGCGTTATGGAATGGAGTGTGGAATGGAATGAGGAATGGAATCTGGAATGGAATGTGGAATGGATGTAATTGGAATGTGGAATGGAAGGGAATGGAATTTGGAATGGAATGGAATGGAATGGAATGTGGAATGTAATGGAATAGACTGTCGAGTGGAATGTGGAATGGAATGTGGAATGAAATGGAATGGTTTGGAATGTGGAATGGAATGGAATGGAATGGATTGTGGAATAAAATGGAATAGAAAGTGGAATGGAATGGAATCGAACTTGGAAAGGAATGGAATGGAATGGAATGAAATGGGATTTGGAATGGAACGGAATGGAATCTGGAATGGAAAGTGGTGCAAAGTGGAATGGAATGTGGAATGCAATGGAATGGCATGTGGAATTGAATGTGGAGTGGAAAGTCGGATGGAATGGAAAGGAATGTGAAATGGAACATCGAATGGAAAGGAATGGAGAGTGGAATGGAAAGTGGAATGCAATGGAATAGAATGTGGATTGGAATGTGGAATCGACCATGTAAAGGACTGGAATGGAACGTGGAATGGAAAGTGGAATGGAACGAGGAATAGAAAGTGGAAAGGAATGTGGAATGCAATGGAATGTGGAATGGAATGTGGAAAGGAATGTGGAACGGAATGGAATGCAGTGTGGCAGCGAATGTGAAATTCAAAGTGGAATGGAATGGAATGGAAAGTGGAATGGAACGGAATGGAATATGGAATGGAATGTGTAATGGAATGCTGAATGGAATGGAATTGAATATGGAAAGGAATGAAATCGAATGTGGAATGGAATTGAATGGACTGTGGAATGGAATAGAATGGAATGGAATGTCATGTGAAATGGAATGTGGAATGCAAAGTGGAATGGAATGTGAAATGGAAGGTGGAATGGAAAGTGCAATGGAATGTGAAATGTAACGTGGAATGAAATGTGGAAAGGAACGTGGAATGGAAGGTAATGGAAAGTGGAATGCAACTTGAATGGAATAGAACGTGGAATGGAACTTGGAATGCAACGTGGAATGGAATGTGGAATAGAATGTGGAATGGAAAGTGGAATGGAAAGTGGAATGGAATGGAATTGAATGTGGAATGGAATAGAATGGAATGTGGAATGGAATGTGGTATGGAATGCGAAAATGAATGGAATGGAATTTGGAATCGAATGGAATCTAAAGTGGAATGGAAGATGGAATGGAATGTGGATTGTAACGTGCAATGGAAAGGAATGCAATGTGGAATGGAATGATGTGGAAGGTGGAATGGAATGGCAAGGAAAGTGGAATGGAACGTGGAAAGGAATTGAATGGAATGTGGAATAGAATGTGGAATGGAATGGAATGGAATCCGAAATTGAATGGAATGGAATGAATGCACCACGAAATGAAACGTGGAATGGAACGTGGAATGGAATGTGGAATGGAATGGAAAACAATGTGGAATGGAAGGTAAAGAAATCTGGAATGGATGCAGAACAGAATGTAATGGAATATGGAATGGAATGGAAATTAATGTGCAATGATAGGTAATGGAATTTGGAATGGAATTTGGAATGGAATGGAATGGAATGGATTGGAATGTCGAATGTTATGGAATGGAATATGGAATGCAAAGCGGAATGGAATGGAATGGAACATGAAATGGAACATGGAATGGAATGTGGAACGGAAAGTGGAATGGAATGGAATGTGGAATGGAACTTGGAATGGAATGGAACGGAACGTGCAATGGAACATGGAATGGAAAGTGGAATGGAATGTGGAATCGAACTTGGAATATAAAGTACAATGGAAAGTGGAATGGAATGTGGAATGGAGTGGAATGGAAAGTAGAATGGAACGTGGAATGGATTGTAATGGAACATGGAATGGAACATGGAATGGAATGTGGAATGGAAAGTGGAATGGAATGTGAAATGGAATCTGGAATGGAAAGTGGAATGTTTAATGGCATGTTGAAAGTAATGGAATTGAATGTGGAATGGAATGTGGAATGGAATGGAATGGAAAGTGGAATGGAATGTGGAGTGGCACGTGAAATAGAATGTAGTGCAATGTGGAATGGAATGTGAAATAGAATGTGAAATGTATCGTGGAAGGGAAAGCAAGGTGGTATGGAACGTGGAATGGCATGTGGAAAGGAAATTTTAATGGAGTGGAATGGAATGCGTAATGGAACGTGGAATGGAATGGAATGGAAAGTGGAGTACAATGTTGAATGTAACGTGGAATGGAATTTGGAATGGAATATGGAATGGAATGTGCAAAGGAAAGTGGAATGGAACGTGGAAAGGAATGGAATGGAAAGTGGAATGGAACGTGGAATGGAATGGAATGGAATGTGGAATGGAACGTGGAATGGAAGGTGGAAATGAATGGAATGGAATGTGGAATGGAAGGTGAAATGGATTGTGGAAAGGAATGTGGACTGGAATGTGGAATGGAATGGAATGCAATGGAAAGGATTGTGGAATGGAAAGTGGAAAGGAACGTGGAATGCAATGTGGAATGGAACGGAATTGAATATGGAATCGAATGTGGAAGGGAATGTGGAATGGAAAGTGGAAAGGAACGTGGAATGGAATGGAAAGTAATGTTGAATGGAACATGGAATGGAATTGAATGGATTTTGGAATAGAACATGGAATGGAACGTGGAATATAATACGGAATGGAACATGGAATGGAATGTACAATGGAATGCGTAAAGGAACATGGAATGGAAAGGAACAGAAAGCGGATTGGAACGTGGAATGGAATGGAAAGGAACGTGGAATGGAATGTGGAATGGACTGCGGAATGCAAAGTGAAATGGAATGTGGAAGGGATTGGAATGGATTGTGGAATGGAACGTGGAATGGAATGTGGAATGGAGGGTAAAGGAGTGTGGAATGGAACGTAATGGAATGTGGAAAGCAAAGTGGAATGGAATGTAATGGAATGTGGAAAGGAAACGAATGGAATTTGGAATGGAATGTGCAATGGAATTTGGAATGGATTTGAATGGAATGTGGAATGGTATGGAATGGAATTTTGAATGGAATATGGATTAGAAGGGAATGGAATGTGGAACAGAATTTGGTAACGAATGGACTGGAACGCGGAATATAATAGATTGGAATGGTATGAAATGAGGAAGGGAATGGAATGGATTGTGGAATGGATAGAATCGAATTTCAAATGGAATGGAAAGGAATGGTATGTAGAATGGAACGTAATGGAATGAGGACTTGAATGGAATGGAAACTGTAATGGAAAGCAGAATGGAATTGAATGGAATGGAATGGAATGGAAGGTGGAAAGGAATGTGAAATGGAATGTGGAATGGAATGAAATGGAATGTGGAATGGAATGGAATGGAAATTGTAACGTAATGGAACGGAACGTGGAATGGTACATGGAATGCAATGGAATGGAAAGTGTAATGCAGTGGAATGGTACTTGGAATGCAATGGAATGCAATGGAATAGAACGTGGAATGGAACACGGAATGGAACGTGGAATGGAACGTGGAATGGAATGTGCAATGGAATGCTGAAGGGAATGGAATGGAATGTGTAATGGAATGGAATGGAACGTGGAATGGAATGTGGAATGGAATGTGCAATGGAAAGCTGAAGGGAATGGAATGGTATGTGTAATGGAATGGAATGGAACGTGGAATGGAATGTGGAATGGAATGTGGAATGGAATGGAATGGAACATGGAATGGAATGTGGAATAGTATGGAAAGGAATGTGGAATAGAATGTGGAATGAAATGTGGAATGGAATGTGGAGGGCAATGAAATGGAAAGTGGAATGGAATGGAATGGAATGTGGAATGGAATGTGGAAAGGAAAGTGGAATGGAATGTGGAATGGAATGGAACGGAATGTGGAATGTAATGTGGAATGGTATGGAACGGAATGTGGAATGGAATGTGGAATGCAATGATGAATGGAATGTGCAATGGAATGTGGAAAGGAGTGTTGAATGGAATGTGGAATGGAATGGATGTTAGAATGGAATGTGGAATGGAATGGAATGGAATGTTTAAATGGAATGTAATGGAATGTGGAATGGAATGTGGAATTTAATGGAATGGTATGGAATGTGGAATGGAATGGAAAGGAATGTGGAATGGAATGGAATGGAATGTTTAATGGAATGGAGTGTAGGTTGGAATGGAATGAAATGAGGAATGGAGATGAATAGAAGGTAGAATGGAAAGAGTGGATTGTAGAATGGAAAGGAATGTAGTGCAATGTGGAATTGAATGGAATTGATTGTGGGAAGGAATGTGGAATCGAACGGAGGAGAATGTGGAATGGAAAGTAGAAAGATATGGAGTGTAACGTGGAATGGAATGGAATGGAAAGTGGAATGGAATGTGGAATGGAAAGGAATGGATGGTGAAAAGCAATGTGGAATGGAATGTGGAATGGAATGGAAAGGAAAGTGGAATGGAAAGTGGAATGGAACGTGGAATGGAATGTGGAATGGAATGGAATGGAACGTGGAATGGAATGTGGAATAGAATGGAAAGTAATGTGGAATTGAATGTGGAACGTAACGTGGAATGGAATGGAATGGAATGTGGAAAGGAATGTGGAATTTAAAGTGGAATGGAATGTGGAATGGAACGGAATGGAACGTGGAATGGAACGCAATGTTAGGTGGAATGGGGTGGAATGGAATGTGGAATGGAATGGAATGTGTAATGGAATGGAATGGAATGTGGAATGGAATGTGGAATGCAATGGATTGGAATGTGGAATGGAATGCGGAATGGCAATGTGGAAAGAAATGGAATGGAATGTTGAATGGAATGTGGAATGGAATGAGGAATCGAATATGGAAAGGAATGAAATGCAATGTGGTATGGAATATAGAATGGAATGTGCAATACAATGGAATGCAGTGTGGAATGTTATGGAATGGAATGTACAAGGGAATGAAAGGTATGTGGAAAGGTAAGTGGAATGGAATGGAATGGAACGTGGAATGGAATGGGATGGAATGTGGAATGAAATAGAATGGAATGTGGAATGGAATGGAATGGAATGTGGAAAGGAATGGAATTGAACGTGGAATTGAATGGAAAGGAATGTAATGGAATGTGAAATGGAATGGAATGTGGAATCGAATTCAATGGAATGTGGAATGAAGTGGAAAGCAACGCCGAATGGAATGTGGAATGAAATGTGCAGTGGAATTGAATGGAATGTGGAATGGAATGGAATGGAATGTAGAATGGAATGTGGAATGGAATGGAATGGAATGTGGAATGGAATGTGATATGGAATGGAATGGAAAGTTGAATATAATGGAATGGACTGTGGAATGGAATGAAATGGAATGGAATGCAATATGGAATGGAATGGAGTCGAATGTAATGTGGAATGGAATAGAATGGTATGGAATGGGGAATGCAATGGATTGGAATGGAATGGAATCAAATGGAATGGATTTGATGGGAATGGAATATGGAATGGAATAGAATGGAAAGTGGAATTGAATGCAATGGAATGTAGAATGAAATATGGAATGAAATGTGGAATGGAATTGAATGGAATGTCAAATGGAATGGAATGGAATGAAATGGAATGTGAAATGAAATGGAATGGAATGGAATGGAATGTGGAAACGAATGGAATGGGATGAGAAATGGAATGGAACGTAAGGTGGAATGGAATAGAATGGAGAGGAAAGTGGAATGGAATGCAGTGGAAAGTGGAATGGTACGTGGAGTGGAATGGAATGGAATTTGGAATGGAATGTGGAATGGAATGGAATGCAACTTGGAATGGATAGTGGAATGGAACGTGGAATATAAAGAGGAATGGAACGTGGAATGGAATGTGGAATGGACTGTGGAATGGAAAGCGGAAAGCAATGGAATGGCGTGTGGAATGGATTGTGTAATTGAATGAAATGCAATGTGAAAAGGAAAGTCGAATGGAATGGAATGCAATGTGGAATGGAATGTGGAATGGAATGGAAAGGAACGTGGAATGTAATGGCAAATGGAACGTGGAAATGAACGTGGAATGGAACGTGGAATGGAATGATAAGTAATGTGTAATGGAATGGAATGGAATGTGTAATGGAAAGTGGAATGGAACGTGGAATGGAACGTGCAATGCAACGTGGAATGGAATGGAATGTAACGTGTATTTGACACTGGAATGGAAAGTGGAAGAGAAAGTGGAAGGCAACGTGAAATGGAACGTGGAATGGAATTGAATGCAATGTGGATTGCAATGGAATGGAAGGTGGAATGGAATGGAACGTGCAATGCAATGTGGAATGGAATGGAATGGAATGGAATTGAATGGAATGAGGAATGGAATGGAATGGAATGTTGAAAGGAATGGAATGGAAAGCAATGGAAGGAGGAGTGAAACGGAAGGGAATGTGTAATAGAATGTGGAATGGAAAGGAATGGAATGGAATGTGCAATGGAATGGAATGGACTGTGGAATGGAATTTAATGGAACAGAATGTGGAATGGAATGGAATGGAATGGAAAGGAAAGGAATTGAACGTGGAATGAAAGGGAAGGGAATGTTGAATGGAATGTGGAATGCAATGGAATGGAATGTGGAATGGAATGGAATGGAAAGGAATGTGGAATGGAATGAAATGGAATGGAATGGAATTGACTTGAATGTGGAATTGAGTGGATTGGACTGGAATGGAATGGAATGGAATGTGGAATGGAATGGAATGTGGAATGGAATGGAATGGAATGGAATGTGGAATGGAACATGGAATGGAATGGAATGAAATGTGGAAAGGAACGCGTAATGGAATGGAATGAAATGTGGAATGGAATGTGTAATGAAATGGAAGGGAACGTGACACGGAACATGGAATGGAACATGGAACGCAATGTGCAATGGAATGGAATGGAATGTGCAATGGAATGGAATGGAATGGAATGTGGAATGGAATGCAATGGAAAGTGGAATGGAATGTGGAATGGAACGTGGAATGGAAAGTGGAATGGAAAGTGGAATGGAACGTGGAATGGAACGTGGAATGGAACGTGGAATGGAATGGAATATAACGTAAAGTAGATAGTGGAAATGAAATTGGAATAGTAGGTGTAACGGAACGTGGAATGGAATGAGGAATGTAATGGACTGTAATGTGGATTGGAATGGAACGGAAGGTGGAATGGATTGGAACTGAATGGAATGTGGAATGAAAACTGGAATGGAATGGATTGGAATCGAATGCAATGTGGAATGGACTGGGATGGAATCGAATGGAATCTGGAATGGAATGGAATGGAATGTGTAATATAATGGATTTGAATGTGGACTGGAATAGAATGGAATGGAATGGAGTGTGAAATTGAATGGAATGTAATATGAAATGGAATTCAAAGGAATTTGGAACGGAATGCAATGGAATGTGGAATGGAATGGAAAGGAATGTGGAATGGAAATTGGAATGGAATGGAATGTGTAATGGGATGGAATGGATTGCAGAATGGAATGGAACTGAAAGGAATGTGGAATGGAATGGAATGGAAACGGATGAAATGGAATACGGAATGGAATATAATGCAACTTGGAATGAAAAGGAATGGAATGGTTAATGAAATCGAATGCACTGGAATATGGAATGGAATGGAATGCAACGTAGATTGGAATGGAATGGAATGGAATGGAGTGGAATGTAATGTGCAATGGAGTGGAATATAATGTGGAATGGAATGGAATGTGGAATGGAATCTTCAATGGGATGGAATGGAACGTGGAATGGAACGTGCAATGCAATGAGCAATGGAATGGAATCTAATGTGGAATGGAATGTAATGGAATGCAATGGAATGGAATTGAATGAAATAGAATGTGGAATGGAATGGAATGGAATGAAATGTGGAATGTGGAATGGAATGTGGAATGTAAAGTGGAATGGATTGGAACGGAAAGCAGCATGGAATGGAAAGGAATGGAATCGAAGATGGAATGGAATTGAAAGTATTCTGGAATGGAATGTAGAATTTAATGGAATGTGGAATGTGGAATGGCATGGGATGGAATGTGGAATGGAATGTGGAATGGAAAGTGCAATGGAATGTTTAATTGAATGGAATGGAATCTGGAATGGAATGGAACATAGAACGGAAAGGAATAGAATGTGGAATGGAATGGAATGGAATGCGCAATGGAATTGAAAGGAATGTGGAATGCAATGGAATGGAATATGGAAAGGAATGGAATGGAATATGGAATGGGATGGATTGGAATGAGCAATGGAATGGAATGGAATGGAATGTGGAATGGAATAGATGGAATGTGAAATGGAATGAGGAATGGAATGGAATGGAATGGAGTTGAACATAGAATGGAATGGAATGGAATGGAATGTGAATGCAATGTGGTAAGGAATGGAATGGAATGGAGTGGAATGTGCAATGGAACGCTGAGTGGAACGTTATGCAAACGGGAATGGTATGGAACGGAACGTGGAATGGAATGGAATGGAATGCGGAATGGAATAGAATGGAAGACGGAATGGAATGGAATGGAATGGAACGTGAAATGGAATGGAATGGAATGTGTACCGGAATGTAACGGAATGTGGAATGGAACGTGGAATGGAACGTGGAATGGAAAGTGGAATGGACTGTGGAGTGGAAAGTGAAATGGAATGTGGAATGGAATGTGGAATACAAAGTAATGTGGAATGTGGAATGAAAGGGAATAGAATGTGAAATGGAATGGAATGGAATGTGAAATACAGTGGAATGGAATGTAGAATGGAATGGAATGGGACGTGGAATGGATTGGAAAGGAAGGTGGAATGGAATGAAATGGAGTGTGGAATTGAATGGAGTGGAATGTGTAATGGAATGTTATGGAAGCGAATGGAATTGTGTGTGGAATGGAATGGAATGGAATGGAATGTGGTCTGGAATTGAACGGAAAGTAATGTGAGATGGAATGGAATCGATAGTGAAATGGAATGTGGAATGGAATGGAATGGAGTGGAATGTGGTATGGAATGGAATGAAAAGGAATGGAATGTTGAATGGGATGGAATGGAATGTGGAATGGAATGTGGAATAGGATATGAAACGGAATTGGATGGAATGTGTAGTGGAATGTGGAATGGAAAGTGGAATGGAATGTGGAATAGAACGGAATGGAATGTGCAATGGAATTTCGCATGGAATGGAATGGAATGTGGAATGGAATTTCCAATGGAATGTAATGTAATGTGGAAGACGAATGTTGACAGGAACGGAATGGAATGGAATGGAATGCGGACTTGAATGGAAGGGAACAGAATACGGAATGGAAGGGAATGTGGAATGTAATGTGGAATGGAATGGAATAGAATGAGGAATGGAATGGAATACCATGGAATGTGGAATGGAATGTAGAATGGAACGCAGTGGAATGTGTAACGGAAAGTGTAATGGAATGGAATGGAATATGGATTTGAATGTGAATTGGAATGGAATGGAATGTGGAATGGAATGTTGTCGGGAATGGAATGGAACTGAATGTAGAAAGGAATGGAATGGAATGTGGAATGGAATGGAATGGAAGGTGGAATGGAACGTGGAATGGAACGTGGAATGCAACGTAGAAAGGAACATGGAATAGAATGTGGAAAGGAATGGAATCGAATTGAATGTGGAATAGAATGGAATGGAATGTGGAGTGGAATGGAATGGAATGTGAAATGGAATGGAATGGAAAGTGGTATGTAATGGAATGGAATGGAATGTGGACTGGAATGGAATGGAATGGAATGTGGAATGGAATGGAATGGATTGTGAAATGGAATGTCGAAAGGAATAGTTGAAATGGAATGTGGAATGGAATGGAATGGAAAGGAATGGATCGTGAAATCAGATGAATGGAACACGGAATGAAATGTGGAATGGAATGGGATGGAATGCGGAACGGAATGTGGAATTGAACGTGGAATGGAATGTTGAATGGAAAGCAATGGAATGTGCAATGGAATGTGGAATGAAATGTGGAATGGAATGGAATGTGGAATACAATGGAATGGAATGCGGAATGGAATGGAATGGAATCTGGAATGGAAAGGAATGGAATGGAATGGAATGGAATACAATGTGGAAGTGAATGGAATGGAATGTGGAATGGAATGTGGAATGAAACATGGAATGGAACGTGGAATGGAATGTGAAATGGAACGTGGAATGGATCTCGGAATGGATCGAAGAATGGAACCTGGATTCGAATGGAATGGAACATGGAATGGAACATGTAAAGGAAAGTGTAATGGAACTTGGAATGAAACGTGGAATGGAATGGAATGGAAAGTGGAATGGAAACTGGAATGGAATGTGGAATGGAATGGAATAGAGTCTGTAATCGCATGGAATGGAAGTTTTAATGGAATGGAATGGAAAGGGGAATGGAAAGTGGAAACGAATGTGGATTGCAACGTGGAATGAAAGGTGGAATGGAGTGGAATGGAACTTGGAATAGAATGTCGAGTGGAATGGCATGGAATGTGTAATGGAATGGAATGGAATATTGACAGAAATTGAATGGAATGGAATGTGAAATGGAATAGAATGGCACGGAATGTTGTCTTCAATTGAATGGAATGGAAAGGAATGTGGAATTCAATGGAGTGGAATGTGGAATAGAATGTGGAATGGAATGGAATGGAACGTGGAATGGAATGAGGAATGGAATGGAATTTGAAATGGAATGCGGAATGAAACGTGGAATAGAAAGTGGAATTGAATGTGAAACGGAACGGAATGGAATGTGGAATGGAACGTGGAATGGAATGGAATGGAATTTGAAAGGAATGGAATGGAATGGAATGGAATGGAATGGAATGTGGAATGGAACGGAATATAATGGAATGGAATGGAACGTTGAATGGAACATGGAATGGAATGGAAAGGAATGTGGAATGGAATGTGAAATGGAATGTGTAATGGAATGTGAAATGGAACGTGGAATGGAACGTGGAATAGGATGGAATGGAATGGAATGTGGAATGGAATGGAATGGAAAGTGGAATGGCATGCAGTGCAAACTGGAATGAAACGTGGAGAGGAAAGAAATGGAAAGGAATATGGTATGGAATGGAATGGAATAGAATGGAAGTGGAATGGAATGGAAACTGGAATGGAATGGAATGGAATGTGAAATGGAATGTGGAATGGAATGGAATGTGGAATGGAATGGAATGTGGAATGGAATGTGGAATGGAATTTAAGGGAATGTGAAGTGGAATGCAATGGATTGTGGAATGCAATGGAATGGAATGTATAATGGATTGTGTAGTAGAATGGAATTGAATGTGGAAAGGAATGTGCAAAGGAATGGAATGAAAAGTCAAATGGAATGTGGAATAAAATGGAATGGAATGTGGAATGGAACGTGGAATGGAATGGAATGTGGAATGGAATGGAATGGTTTGGAATGAGGAATGGAATTGAATTTGGAATGCAATGGATTTGAATGTTGAATCGAAAGGAATGCAATGTGGAATGGAATGTAATGGAATGGTATGCAATGTGGAATGCAATGGAATGGAATGTGGAATGGAATTGAATGAAATGGAATGTGGACTGGAATGGAATGGAATGGAATGGAAAGTGAAATGGGATTTAATGGAAAGAGAAATGGCATGGAATGGAATGTGGAAAGGAATCGAATGAAATGTGGAATGGAATGAAATGGAATGTATACTAGTATGGAATGGAGTGGAATGGAAAGTGGAATGGAATTTAATGGAAAGTGGAATGGAAAGTGGGATGGAATAGAATGGTAAGTGGAAAGGAAGGAAATGGAATGTGGAAGGGAAAGTGGAATGGAATGGAATGCAATGTGGAATGGAATGGAATGCAATAGAATGCGGAATGGAATAGAATGGGACAGTATGTGGAATTGATTGGAACAGAAAGGAATGGAATGGAATGGAATGCGGAATGCAATGGAATGCCAAGTGGAATGGAATGGAATGTGGAATGGAATGTGGAATGGAATGGCATTCGGAATTGAATGTGGAATGAAATGGAATGTGGAATGGAATGGAATGGAATGTGGCATGGAATGCAATGGAATGTGGCAAGGAATGGAATGGAATGTGGAATGGAATGGACTGCAACGTGGAATGGAATGGAATGGAAAGTCGAAGGGAATGGAATGGAAAGTGGAAGGGAATTGAATGGAATGGAATTTGTACTGGAATGGATTGTAAAGTCATGTGCAATGGAAGGTGGAATGGAATGGAATGTGGAATGGAAAGTGGAATGGAATGGAGTGGAATGTGGAATGGAATGTGGAATGGAAAGGAAAGGAAACTTGTTTGGAATGTTGAATGGAATGGAATGTCGAATGTAACGGAATGGCACGTGGAATGGAATGGAATGGCAAATGCAATGCAATAGAAAGGAATTTGGAATGGAATGTGGTATGGAATGGAATGCAACTTGGAATGGAATGGAATGGAAAGGAATGGGCTGTAGATTGGAATGGAATGCAATGTGGAATGGAATGTGGAATTTAGCGGAATGGAATGTGGAATGGAAAGGAAAGGAATGTGGAATGGAAAGTGGAATGGAATGGAATGGAATGTGGAATGGCATATGGAATGGTATGGAATGGAATGTGGAATGGAATGGAAAGGAATGTGGAATTTAATGGAATGGAATGGAATTTGGACTGGAAAGGAATGGAATGAAATGAATGTGGAATAGAATAGAATGGAAATTGGAATGGAATGTGGAATGTAATGGAATGCAATGCGGAATGGAAACTGGAATGAAATGGAATGGAATGTGGAATGGAATGTTAAAGGCATGGAATGGAATGTGGAATGGAATGGAGAATAGAACCTGGAATGGAGTGGAATGGAATGTGGAAAGGAATGGAATGGAATGTGGAATGGAACGTATAATGGAATTGAAAGGAACATGGATAGAAAGGGAGTAGAATGGCATGGAATGTGGAATGGAATGAAATTGAATGGAATGGAATGTGGAATGGAATGGAATGGAATGTGCAATGCAATGGAATGGAATGTGGAATGGAAAGTGGAATGGAATGGAATTCAACGTGGAATGGAATGGAATGGAATGTGGATTGGAATGGAATGCAATCTGGAATGGAATGTGGAATTTAATGGAAAGGAATGTGGAATGGAATGTGGAATGGAATTGAAAGGAATGTGGAATGGAAAGTGGAATGGAATGTGCAATCAAATTGAATGGAATATGGAATTGAATGGAATGGAATATGGAATTGAATGGATTGGATTGCGGAGTGGAATATGCAATGGAATGTGGAAAGGAAAGAAATGAAATGTGGAATGGAATGGATTGGAAAGGAATTTGAAATCTAATGGAATGCAATGTGGAATGGTTAGGATTGGATCATGGAATGGAATGGAATGGAATGGAACGTGGAATGGAATAAATTGGAAAGTGCAATGGAATGGAATGGAATATGGACTGGAATGGAATGGAATGGAATGAATGTGGATTAGAATGGAAGGGAACGTGGAATGGAACGTGGAATGGAATGGAATGCAATGCGGAATAGAAAGTGGAATGCAATAGAAAGGAATGTGGAATGGAATGGAAAGGAATGTGGAATGGAATGTTAAAGGCATGGAATGGAATGTGGTATGGAATGGAATGGACTATGCAATGGAACGTGGAATGGAATGGAATGGTATGTGGAATCGAATGGAATGGAATGTGGAATGGAACGTGGAATGGAATGGAATGGAACGTGGATGGAAAGGGAATGGAATGGAATGGAATGTGGAATGGAATGAAATTGAATGGAATGGAATGTGGAATGGAAAATAATGGAATGGAATGTGGAATTGAATGCAACACAATGGAAAGGAATGGAATGGAATGGAATGCAATGGAATTGAATAGAATGTGGAAAGGAATGGAAAGGTAAGTGGAATAGAATTGAATGGAACGGAATGTGGAATGAAATTGAAATCAATGAGGAAGGGAATGTGGAATGAAATGTGGCAAGGATTGCAATGGAATGTGGAATGGAATGTGCAATGGAATGGAATGGAATTTTAAATGCAATGGAATGGAATGTGGAATGTAATGGACTGCAATGTGGAATGGAATGGAATAGAATGTGGAATGGAATGGAATTTGGAATAGAATGGAATGCAATGAGGAATGCAATGGAATGTGGAATTGAATGGAATGGAATGCGGAATGGAATGGAATGGAATGGAATATGGAATTGACTGGAACAGAATGGAATGGCATGGAATTTATTGGATTGGAATTGAATGGAATGGAATGTGAAATGCAGTGGAACGTGATGTGGAATGGAATCGAATGGAATGGAATGTGGAATGGAATGGAATGGAATGCAATGTGGAATGTAATGATATGGAATGTGGAATGGAATGGAATGTGGAATATAATGGAATGCAATAGAATGTGGAATGGAATAGAATGCGAAAAATTGAGGAATTGACGGGAACCGAAAGGAGTGGAATGGAATGGAATGGAATGGATTGGAGTGGAATGTGGAATGCAAAGAAATGGCAAGTGGAATGGAATGGAATGTGGAATGGATTGTGGAATGGAATGGAATTTGGAATTGAATGTGGAATGGAATGGAATGTTGAATGGAATGGAATGGAATGTGGCACAGAATGGAATGGAATGTGGAATGGAATGGATTGCAATGTGGAATGGAATGGAAAGGAATGTGGAATGGAATGGAATGGAAAGTGGAATGGAATGGAATGTGAAATGGAATGCGGAATGGAATGTGGAATGGAATGGAATGGAATGTAGAATAGAATGTGGCATGGAATGGAATGGAATATGGAATGGAATGTGGAATGGAGTGGAAAGAAATGTGGATTAGAATGGAATGGAACCGAAAGTGGAACGGAATATGGAATGGAACGTGGTATGGAACGTGGAATGTAACGTGGAAAAGAATGGAATGGAATGTGCAATGGAATTCAATGGAATGTGGAATGGAATGGAATGGAATATGGAATGGAAAGGAATGGAATGTGGAATGGAATGGAATGTGCAATCGACTGGATTGGGAAGGAATGTGGAATGGAATGGAATGTGGAATGCAATGGAATGAAATGTGTAATGGAAAGAAATGGAATAGAATGTGGACTGTAATGGAATGGAATGGAATGGAATGGAATATGGAATTGAATGCAAAGGCATGTGGAATGAAATGTGGAATGGCATAGAATAGAAAGTGGAAAGGAATGGAATGGATTTAAATGGAATGTGGAATGCAATGAAATGGCAAGAGGAATGGAATGGAATGTGGAATGGATTGTGGAATGGAATGGAATTTGTAATTGAATGTGGAATGGAATGGCATTTTGAATGGAATGCAATGGAATGCGGCACAGAATGGAAGGGAATGTGGAATGGAATGGACTGCAATGTGGAATGGAAAGGAATGGAACGTGGAATGGAATGGAATGGAAAGTGGAATGGAATGGAATGGAATGGAATGTAAATTGTACTGGAATGGAATGGAATGGAATGTGCAATGGAATGCGGAATGGAATGTGGAATGAAATGGAATGGAATGTAGAATAGAATGTGGCATGGAATGGAATGGAATATGTGATGGAATGTGGAATGTAGTGGAATGAAACGTGGAATGGAAT